>NW_026585587.1:2203215-2280283 GCF_907164565.1 Psammomys obesus
AGATAGATAGATAGATAGATAGATAGATAGATAGATAGATAGATAGAAGCAAAAGTATCTGAAAACCTTTAAAGTCTTAACTGTACCTAATAGAAGCCTTGTTTGTCCAGTAAAGGATGGTCTCGTGCCCTGTGCCTGGCCAAATGAACACTGTGAGATACCAGACTGGTAGAAGCCAACAGGTTTAGAGCTTAACTCTCCTAGAGAACTCAGCTTTTCTGCCTGCCTGGAGAAGGTCTTTTTGCTTGAATTTTCTGTGTTTTTCTTGTCCCCAGGCTGTGATTTCCTGTGTCAATAGCCACTTTCATGCTTTATTACAAGAGGAAAAGTTGAATTCTCTCTCTGGATCTATAATTTGTATTCTGCAGCTCGTAATTCTCAGTTCGATATTCAATCTCTCGGGTGATTATCTTTGTGAAGAATGTTGCTAAAAATAAGAAAGGAAAGCAATGTGAAAACAAATCCCACTTTACCTGCGTGAGCCAGGTTGATACTGCAGTTTTCAGTGAAGACCACTGGGCAGAAATGGCTAGAGACACTAGAGAGAACTATTGAAGAAAGGAAGGGGGCTATCTATTCCCTGACGGCAGCCCACCCCTCAGGTGATCTACCTGGCCATCATAACACACCTTGGCTCACAGAAATGTGTTTCTAATACATATGGCTGTTTGCTCCTAATTATAAAGAGAGAATGTCATGAAACATGTGGTCTACCCAAATGGCGTCTCGAGACACAGGAAAAGCTACAAGAAAGAACTTTGATTCACATGTGCCACCTGTACCCTAACACTCCCCAGAGTGGGAGTACCCCCTCCCCCACAAGATGGCTGCAAGCCAGTGATGAAATTTCTAGTATCTCATAGAAAGGTAAGAAAAATGAGAAATCTGATTTTTGTAGACAAATATTTAAATTTAAATGATAAGCCTTTGTTGTAAATCAGATATTTGGAGGATAAAATAAGACATTCTTTTGTACTTTGATCTCTCTCTCTTTCTCTCTCTCTCTCTTTCTGTGTGTGTGTGTATGTATTTATGTCTGTGGGTCTGTGTCTGCATATATACACACGTGCTTACAGGCATGTAAAGGTCAGAGAACGATCTCATTTTGCATTCCTTAACTGCCTTCTTTCTTATTCTTGAAGTGCCTTCTACCTCACTTGAGACATGATCTCTCATTGGCCTCGAAGATCACCAAGTAGGCAAGGCTAGCCGACCAACAAGCTTCAGGAGTCTGTGTGCCTCTGTCTGCCTAGTGCTGCGGTCACCAGCGTGTGCCATTGCACCCAGTATGCCTTTTTTCATAGTCACCTAAACTCAGGCCCTCACAGTTGCAAGGAAGCAATCACTTGCCAAATGAGCCATTTCCCCACCCCTAATGTTAGCATTCAGCAAACCCAGCACCACATGAAAACAAGTCCATATTCACGGTGGCACATAGGCAGACGAGGGCAGCTTTGAATCACTGGCTTCTTGTGCCTCAGGGTCCTCTGCTATCTGAGATAGGTACTCCCCACCACAAGGGCAGAAAAACAAAAGAGCAAACCCATATCTCCTGTTGGTAAAAGTTAATTGTGTGGTTGATCTCAAACAGCAGGGCTAAGACGTACACCCTAACCCTTCACGATGCCAAGGTTGTGAATGTACAGCCAGACTGCTAAGGCAAGAACACTGGAACTCATGGCTCCTTCTATAGTGTGTTGAAAATTACATCTACTCCTACTTTCTCCCAGCATTAGCTCAGCTGAAGAATAAGGTAGTTTGAGAATCACAACCTCCAACAGCATCTCTGACCAGGAAAACAATGAATTGACAAAGAAGCAAGTGGTTATAACTTAGCACCCCTACTGGAGGGACTCCCCAGGCTCTGATGATGCCAGCTGCCAGCGTTCTGTTCATGTGTCTCTCATTCTGGGAAATATGATGCTGACATGACAATTTACAATGACCTCCCTGTGCCTGTCACATACATAAGATATCTTTGATAAAGTGCTGAAGTGTTTGTTTACCTTGGATCCTGGAAAGAAACTTACTACTCAGAATTCTAAGCGAGCTCGCAGATAAAGAATTAATTCATCTGCTCACCTTTCCCTGCACAAAAGCAATGGATGGAATTTCATCCAAGGAAACTAATATCATCACTAAATCCTCATCCAAGTCCCCTTGGGGACAGATGATATGGTAACTTCTAAGCTGATGCAGGATCAGCTTTGTCAGTAAAACGCTCAGTAATCTTGTGTGTGAGTGAGTGCTCATGGTATTTGCATGTGTGTGTACATGTGTGTACGTATCCATGCCTGTGTGCATGGATGTCTTCCCATGCGTGTGTATGTGTGTGTGCATGTATGTGCAATGCATGTGTATGTGCTCGTGTGCATGTGTGTACATGTGTGTATACACATGTGAGTGCATGGGTCTGTGCATGTGTGAATGGGGAAGGAAAGGTGCTACCATGCACATATGGGTTTCAGACAGGACAACCTGGAGTGTTGGTCCTCACCGTCCATCTTGTTTGGGGCAGGATCTGTCTTGCTCACTGCTCCTACATACAGCAGCTAGCTGGTCTAGAGTTCCTGGAAATTCTCCTGTCTCCACCGCCCAACTCCTCTAGGAGAGGCATGCTTCATTTACAAGTGCATGTACCAATGCATCTGGCTTTATAAGTGGGTTCTGGGGATCTGAATTCAGGTCTTCAGCAACTGCTTTACCTGCCCACCCATCTCCCCATCTCATCAATGTCTTCTTAACTTTCCATTAAAAAAAAAAAAACAAAATTTAAATACATTCACCTAGGAGAATTTTAAAAAAAAGAAAAGGCCAGAAAGATGGATGGGTAGAAAAGAGGAAGAACAGAGGTGGGAAGAGGGGAGTGAATAGGATCAAAATGCATTGTATAAAACTCAATAAAGTAATACAACAATTTCAAAATTACCCACCCCAATCCATCACTGTTATCTCAAGACAGACAGCTTAATAAGCAAACACTGAATATTCCAAGCAATAGAACATTTTTAACATTATCCCTTCACCCACTAGAATTAGAGTTTCTGGAAAATTCAACAAGGAAAAAGGTGACCTGAACTTCACTCAGGACCAGATCTGAACTATGAGGCGGACCTGGCTTATTGCACAGTATGTCTGGCTGACCAGTCTCCTATTCATAAACCAGGGCGTGAAGTGGATTTAAAATATATCTGTATGCACTTTGAAGCTCTTTTTTTGTCTTTTGTTTGTTTATTTCTTTTTTTTGTTTGTTTGTTTTTTTTGAGACAGGGTGTCTTTGGCTATCCTGGACTCACTTTGTAGACCAGCCTGGCCTTGTACTCTCTCTTTCTTTCTTTCTTTCTTCCTTCCTTCCTTCCTTCCTTCCTTCCTTCCTTATACTCACGAAGATCTGCTTGCCTCTGCCTCCTGAGTGCTGAGATTACAGGCATGTGCTAACATACCTGGCTTGAAGCTCATTTTTAACTTATTAAAAATAGATTCTTTTCTCATATAATATGCTATGATTATGGCTTCCCTCCCTCTACTCCTCCCAGTTCCTCCCTCACTCCCTTCCCAGCCAGACCCACCCCTTTCTGATTCTTAGTGGAAAACAAACCAGTTTCTAAAAGATAATAATAAACATAGTAAGATTAGACAAAAACTAACACAAAGAAATAGGACAAAACGAACAGAAGGAAAGGAGACCAAGAAAAGGCACACGAAACAGATACAGATGTGGAGGTCCATACTCAGGAATCACATAAAAATACTGAACTGGAAGCCACAATATATACCCAAAGGACATGTAGGATAAAAAGAGAGACAATCTATAAATAAAATCATATATATATGATATATAAAATATATAATATATAAATGTATAAAATATAAAATATATAAAATATAAAATATATATGATTATATATATATGATTATATATATAAATATATATATAAATATATATATATATATTTAAAGGTTCTGACATAAAATTATGAGACAAGGAAGCTCCAGAGACTTTACTGAGTTCATTTTCTGCTGGCTACTCCTAGGCAACCTACCATTTAGAGTAGTTTCCTTCCCCAGTGAGATGGCCTTGGAGAACACTAGATTTTCCTTTGCACGTGGTCATGATTTGCAGGTAGCTCTTGAGTTACGGATGGGGGCTTGTGCCCACTTCTCCTTTCAGCTCTAGGACCCCACCTGATGCAGACTTGTGCCAGCTCTGTGTGCGCTTCCTCAGTCTCTGTGACTTCATAAGTTCATATGTGCCCAAAACATGTCAATTTAGATGGCCTTGTTGCCTTGGTGTCCTCCAACCCTCTGGCTCTTACACTCTTACTGAAGAGTTTGATGGAGATATTCCTTTTGGAGCTGAGTGGTCTAAGGTCTCTCACTCTCTCCATATTGTCTGGCTGTGGGTCTCTGTAATTGTTCCCATCTGTGCAGGAGAAAGGTTCTCTGGTAATGGCTGAGCAAGGCATTGATCTACGAGTACAGCAGAATGTCATTTGGAGTCTTTTATTGCTACATTCTTTTAGTAGAATGGAAGCATTTGTTTTTACCGTAGGTCCCTGTGCTATCAGGTTTTTGATATCCCAAGCAGTGTCAGATATGTATTCCTAAGTCAAATCAGATATTAGTCAGATATTCCCGCATGCTTTCTGTTACAGTTACACTAGCATCTCTTGTAGGCAGAGCACCACTGTAGATCAAAGGCTCTGTGCCTGATTTTGTATTTATGTTTCTCTCTTGGTAGTATGTAGAGGACCTTCCTGTACCAAGAAGCTAGAATGTATGTAGGCTCCACTTCAACCTCTCCATGTTCGATGAGTTCTGTAGGTATTGTCTTCAGCAATGGAGCCTTGCCATAAGTTGGAAAAGAGCAATATTTAAAGCCACTGAAGGGTTGGAGAGATGGCTCAGCACCTGCCACTTCCTGCTCTTGCGGAAGAGTGGAATTTAGTTTCCAGAAGCCATGTCAGGCAGCTCGCAGGCATTTAAAACTCCAATTCCAGGGGATCTGATGCCTTTTCTGACCTCTCCAGGCATTCACGCACACATACATATACTCAGGCATGCACACACACACACATGTAAAATAAAAAGCAGCATTTTGGGCTGGGAGAATAATTCAAAGGTTAGGCATGCAATAAACAAAATGACCCAAAGCTTTCTTAGTTCCCCCAGGCCACTTCAGCTCATTTTCCTGATTCATTCCCCATCACATTGTGATATGCCCTATCTCCTTGTCTTTCCACTCCTGGACAGTGTATTATCCCTCCTTCTAGCTCCAGCAATGCCTATAAAATACTAGCATCCCCAAACATTATTAATGATTAAGTACACAAATGAATAAATTTATACAGTTTTGGCTAGCGTGGATAGCGTGGATAGTACAGGTTCATGCTTACAAAGTCCCAGCTGTTTGGAAGGCCGAGCAGACCAGAGTCCCTGAGTTTGAGACTAGCCTGGGCAATATTTTAGGATCTATGGATATCTCATTACCAAGTGCACACCTACTGTATTTGACTTCTTCCTAACCAAATTCTAGACCAGATAAAATCAAGAGTCATCACAAAGCCCTGATGATTTCTAGCTGCTTCCTTGTGAAGCTGCAGGAAGCATGCTGCAGGTGTCTGCCTCTCCCTGCTGCACCTCATGAGGGCTGTGTGGTTGCCCTGGAAGCCGAGAACTGTGTTTCTGAACCTTGACAGTAAGAAAGATGCTGTGTCTGAATGTATTTCCTATTTTGTCTCCCATCACTGACATAAGCCCATTGCCAGTTACGAGGCTATTAAAGGCTAAGAGCTAAGGTCTATGGGCAAAACCCTCCATTTTTTTTCAGTTGTATTTTGTTGTTAGGTGACATGTGTGATTAATATTCTACTGAAAAAAAAAAATTAAAAGGCAAAAGGCCATATTTCACTCACTCTGCATTCTTCCTCTAGTCGGGAAAAATTTTCCCCACCTGAGAAAACCTTCAATAATAGGATACCTACAAAATTAATTATTTTATCAGTGAATGGATGCACTTTAAAGGATTGGTAACATGGATTTTATTATCCAGTATCCTTGGGAGAAAATGTTTGCAATGTGGCGTGAAATAGTCTCAGACTGCTTCACTAAAATGAAAGGTAACAAGCAGAGTGTTTGCACATTAACATAAAGTATTTAGCAGGAAACCTGGCAACAAGGTGGGGGAGGGAAGGACTGTGACTTTTACTGCTGATAATTCCCACTAAATCTGCGGTTTGTGGTCATTTTGACTGTAGCAGGCTTGGAAACTTTACCACAGACTATGAGAACAACATTTAAAGATTTCATAAACTCTCTACTCCAGAGAACAAAAACAATCCAGATGCTCTCAATGATTAAGAAAATGTGAATGACCACGTATCTAAAAACGTTTTTTTAAAAAATCAATTGGTTTCAATATGTACTTTGTTCAACCACTGAAATTCAATGTTTTCTATAGCCTGTAAGCTTTCAACAAAAAGCAGCAGTTCAGAAGAATAGTTTTCAATTTTTAATCATCTTCCCTGTGCATATTTTTTGGCTTCTGTTTGAGTTCCACTAATAACCTCCCCTTGAATCTGTTTATGATGTTTTATCAAGGTCAAATGCCAGAGGTGAGTTGTCTTCAGCATTTCCAATAACCATTAAGTTCTTAAACACAATGTGATGTGGTGTGTGTGTGTGTGTGTGTGTGTGTGTGTGTGTGTATGCTTTAAAGAAAAATCTCTGAGCTCTCATATACAGGGGAGTTCAGGAGTATTAAAAAGCCAGCAGGGAAAGAATCTAAGAATAATTTAAGTTTTTAGTGGGAAAAAACTTTGGAACCTTGAAGTTAACTACTTGTTTTATTTGTGTGTGTGTGTGTGTGTGTGTGTGTGTGTGTGTGTGTGTGTGTAAACATAGGTATGTATGTGCATGCATGCACCTGGAGCCAGAAGTTGATATCAGGTGTCTTCCTCAATCACCCTCTCTACTACTTTTGGAAAAGGTTTCTCACTGAATCCCGAGCTACCAAATGGCTAGGCTGAGCCTGTGACCACCCAGGGGCCCACCAGTCATCTCTCAAAATCATGATCTACAAAATACCTGTCTCCCGACTCCTGCATGCAGGCAAGCAACAAATCCTCAAGATTGGCAATGTGGTTGCTTTCTGGCCTCGCCTCCCCTGTGTGACTTTTTATGGCTTGGCTTTAGGCTCTCACTGTCTCCCTATAGGACCACAGGAGGGCCATCTATACAGCTGTCCCACCGCTAGACTCTTGTCAAGCCAGCTTGCTCTCTACGAGGCAGGAAAAAAATAACCTTCATCTACATAGCACATAACAACTCACACCACTGTGTTCTGCTTCAGAACAGCATACGGTCTTCTGTTATTATTGATGTCAAGTCTTAGCTCTTCATCCTCATGCACAAAGTTCTTCAAGATTGTCTGGCATCCCTCAGCCCCTCCACCATCATCATAACCCCTTTAAGAATTCTGCTTTACTCTCAGGAAACAATTCATGTCACTCTGCTCACCAAGTTGTTGATGTTGCCTATCCCATTGGCAACAAATTCCTTTAAATTACTGGAAAATCTCTATTCATCCTCTAACAGCAGTCAAATGTCAATTTTTCTGTATTTTTGAAACACTTGGGGAAAAGGCCAACACACTTTGACTCTTGTAATAGTTCTGAGTGAGGTATCCCAGAAGGAGAAAGACACACATGGTATCTACTCACTTATATAGACCTATAAGATATGATAAACATAATGAAATCTATACACCTAAAGAAGATAAACAAGAAAGAAGACCCGGGGTAAAATGATCAACCCCCACTTAGAAAGACAAAAGGGATGGGCATTGGACGTAGGAGAAGATTCTTGTAATTATGACTGCTGGTCCCCACTCCTTCTTTCCAGTGTGGATGGCTAGGCTATGAGGAGCCTGTCCTGATCACTGCATCAGCTGAGGCCTGGCTCATCCTCCTAAATCCTCATGTGGTCTATCACTTCCCTTGGAAGGAAAACCAGCACAGTCCAGAGTTGGTTAGTCAAATGAATATAAAAATAAGAATACCCTGGTCTTTGGATTTACCTACTGTTGGGTTTTGCATTGCATTATAAGTTTTCGTTAAGCAATACTTGTTTTAGGTACAATTCAGTAACTAATGAGGTTAATTAAGGATGGAGATAGCTCAAGGAGCAGGTTGTCATCCCCTCGTTATCTAGCAAGTGTTATCCTATGGGCAGTGAGTCATCAATCCCAACACGTCATTAGCTTCATTGTTTTAGCAAATCAGTTCTGGCTAATGGCTAAAAATTAGTTAAATAGGATGTTCTCTGACAGCAATCTTGGGAGTGATGAGAAAATAATCAGTCTCTTCCTCAGGCAAAAAATAATTAGCGATAAGGGGTTGTCCAAGTTCAATTAAGCACTGATTTGCCAACACAGTGAGCAATACACTAGAATATAGAGTGTTCAGGTCAGGAATGATCCAAAGCATAACAAAGGTGCAAGCCTTAACAAAAAGACTCGGTAGCTTCTTTTATTTTCTTCTGTTCAGTTCAACATCCATCAAGTCATTTGTCAATCAAAATCTTAGCCTCCCTGAAATAACAATAACAAAAATGTTTCTCGTCGTTAAGAGGTAAGCCATTAGAACCATAAAAAGATTACAAATTCACAGGTTTATTAATGACTCTAAAACTATTTTGTCAATGATATCCACCCTATAAAGACTAAATCAGGAGACATCTCAAAGAATTGGAAATCCCTGGGTAGTGTAAGTATTTTATAACACCTAGAGAAAAGAAACTCCTATTCATGTATAAGTGCCCAGTGAAGAGGCCCATTATGGCCTCTAACTCATTAGATAGACATCGCTGACCTTGAACTTCTGGTCCTCTTACCTCTACCTTCCAAGTACTGACATCATAGACATGAGCCACCATGTCTGGATTTCAACTAGGATTGGAAAAAAATAATAAATGTGAGAAAATGTAGTAACTACTGTAGATATCTTATAGCAAAAGATTAATATACACACTATGCCTAATATACATATATAATATACATAATTTATAAGAAGCTGGGCACGGTGGTGCATGCCTGTAATCTCAGCGCTCAGGAAGGCAGAGGCAAGTGGATCTCTATGAGTTCAAGACCAGCCTGTTCTACAAAGTGAGTCCTAGAACAGCCAAGGCTACACAGAGAAACCCTATCTTGGAAAAGGAAGAAAGAGAGAAAAAAGGAAAGAAGAAAAGGAAGAAAGGAAGGAAGGGAAGGAAAGAAAGAAAGTGAGGGAGACAGAGAAAGAACTCATAAGAAAATTGCTTAGAAAGCTAGTTTAAGAACATGTAATTTACATAGGAAAACACTAAATTAATTATTGTATTAACCAATTTTCTGTCACTATAATAATATATCCAACATGGGCTGCTTGTGAAGGAAGGTGAGGTTTAGCTTGATTCATGAGTTCTGGAAATGGAAGCTAGATAGTTAGTGACTCTATTGCCTCAGGCTTTGGGTGTAGTTAACACATCTTGGTGAGAGTGCAAATCATAGCAAGAACTCTCCTCTCAGTCAAGGAAGGAGACAGGAGTACATCAAGAGTAAGACTAAGAGCAGCAGGGAAGGAGAGAGACCCTGTAGGAGCATGTCTTCAGTTACCCAGGGCTTTCTATCAGGCCACACCCCTGTGAGGTATACAGCACCTACATGCCAACACTGATCCCTGGGGACTAACCCTGTATATATGGAAGCTGGGGAACAAGCATCCAAACCACAGCTCTGAGAATAGCCAGGGGAATAAAACGAGACTCAGGGTATCCGAGTTAAAATATGAAGCTACAGTCTCATGCCCCTTCGACTGGCAGAACTATAAAGCTCATAGTTCTGATAAGAACAGCCCCGCTAGTGGCTGTAAATCAAGAAGGGCATGTGCAGCTTGTCTCTGCTCTGCGATCCTTCTCCAACTGGAGAAAGCTTGGGAATGAGCATCCATTGCTAGATCATTTATATGAGAAAACAATGACCACTAGACTAGGCAATAATTTACCCGCCTGATAAGAGAAATCCACAAACAAAGATTCTTACTGTTTTTCTCAAAGGAGGAAGAAGACTCATGAAGGCTGTGTTATGATTCCCCCCTTCTGCTGCAGATAGGACAAAATGACGGTACATTTTCCATATTTATAAAAGAAGTTGATGTCTGAAATTAAGAGGAGCCTGTTGTTTCTCAAGTAAGGGATGGGGTGTGGCCAGGGACCTTCTTAGGGCAAGACAACTACTCATCTCATATAAACTGTCTTTGGAGAAAGTCTGTCCAGTGATAGCATCATGCAGGAGAAGGATGACATTCTTCTAGAAAGCATAGCTTCTTACAGAGGAGTATAAGGTTGACATCAGCCTTAGAAATACATTACTCAGAATAAGCCTGATCAGACTGGCTCAATTCCAAGGACAAAACTTGTCATTGATTGATAGCTACCAGGGGGTCATTTACTGAAATGAGTTGCCATTGATTTACAGGAGGGATTTAAAACCAGTTCTGATGTTTGTTTGTTTTTTCAGCTACACAGCTATCAATTTCTGATTAAGCAGATGAAACCTGCTCTGGTGTTTCTGCATTCCTTCTAAGAACAAAAAGAAAACACTGATGTCTTGATGTTACAGGAGAGCTATCCAACTTCACAGCCAATGATCAGCTTTTGAGAGATGTAACCAGTGGTGGTGACAAAGGCTGCTGGGATTGAAAAGTTTTTCTACACTTGACATAGGAGAAACAAGAGAGCAAATATATGTTTATCACTATAAGAACAGAAAAAATTATGGAATGGGTACATTATGAAATACCTCATAATTGTTAAAATGAACTAGATCCAAACACAGCCACATAAATCAATATTAAAAATAGAGCATTTGATCAAGACAGAATTGTATCTGTAGTATGATACTTGTATCATATGTTTTTGTTTGTACATTCTTATATTTCATACGAGGAGAAAAATTACAGACCAAACTCACTAAATTCTGAAGAATGTGGTAAATGAATGGAAAAAGGGAAGGCAAATTGAAACTTTGAAGCCATTGTTGATACTTAACATTGTGGTGATATATTTGCTACGTTTTTATATGTTTTTACATATTGCTAAGATAAAACTATGCTTCTAAGGAAAAATCTTAGAAAAAATCTTCTAAAAACAAATTGTTTTTCCTTTAACAACCAGAGGAGAAGGAAGTTCTAATTGGAAGGATATCTTTCCTCCACTGCTACTGTATCTGAGCTTCATTCTCCTCAGCCTCTGTGTCCTCTGATAAAGAGACAAGCACAACGGCTGCAGTGTGGACATGAAATGCACCCTTAATGAGCTTCTGTGATGAATGCCTGGTCCCAAGCTAATAGTGTCATTTCAGGCAGAAAAATGATGGTGGAAGGTTTAGAAGCTGGTGCGTAGCTAGAGGAAGTAGGTCACTGTGAACATGACTTTGAAGGTAATCAGTGGCCACTAGTCCCTAGTTCTCTGTTTGTTCTTACTGTGAGGTATGTAGCTTCCTTCTGAGTCACATTCCCACCATGGCGTGGCATTTTGCTCAAGCACATAGGACCAAGTGATGATGGAGTAAGCCCTCTGAAACAGTGAGCCAAGATAAATCCTTTCTCCTTCAAGTGTTTCTATCAGAGTTTTCTCTTGATGATGAGAAAACTATCTAAAATTACTATAGTCATCCCTAGGAGTTTCCATGGAAGATTTTCTGTTTAGAAGAGAGGTAGCTATTCTGTTCAGAAAGTTGTCTCCTGAGCCAATGAGTTCAAGGCTCTTTCCCACTTTCTCTTCTAAGAGATTCACTGTGTCTGGTTTTATATTGTGACCGTTGATCCACTTGGACTTTAGTTTTATACAGGGTGGAAAATACAGAACTATTTGAATTTTTCTTCATATAGACATAGAGTTAGACCATTTGTTGAAGATGTTATCCTTTTTCCATTGTATAGTTTTGGAATCTTTATCAAAAAACAAGTGTCTATGGGTGTGTGAGTTTGTTGCTGGGTCTTCAATTATATTCCACTGATCCACCAGTCTATTTATATGCCAATACCATGCAGTTTTTATTACTGTTGCCCAATTTTATTACTATAGATTGCTTTTTGTAGGATGGCCATTAGGCTCTAAGATCAACAATTAATAAGTGGGGGCCTCGGTATACAGGAGGGCTTCTGATTTATTTGAGTTAATTTTGTATCCAGCCACTTTGCTGAAGGTGTTTATAAGCTGAAGGAGTTCTCTAGTTAAATTTTTGGGGTCGCTCATGTATACTATCATATCATCCATGAATAGTGAAACTTTGACCTCTTCCATTCCAATTTGTATTTCCTTGATCTCCTTTAGTTGTCTTATTGCTCTAGCTAGGACTTCAAGTACTAAATTGAGGAGATATGGAGAGAGTGGACAGACTTAATGACAAAAGGGCCAAGAAAGAAATTAGGGAAACAGCACCCTTCAAAATAGCCACTAATAACATAATGTACCTTAGTGTGACTCTAACCAAGCAAGTGAAAGACCTGTTTGAGAAAAACTTCAAGTCTCTGAAGAAAGAAATCGAAGAAGATATCAGAAGATGGAAACATCTCCTGTGCTCATGGATTGGTAGGATTAACATAGTGAAAATGGCTATTCTGCCAAAAACAATCTACAGATTCAATACAATTCCCATAAAAATACCAACACAATTCTTTATAGACCTTGAGA
The DNA here is from genome assembly GCF_907164565.1 of Psammomys obesus. Lineage (NCBI taxonomy): Eukaryota > Metazoa > Chordata > Mammalia > Rodentia > Muridae > Psammomys > Psammomys obesus. Next base: position 2,215,948 of record NW_026585587.1, read on the forward strand.
GAAAAACTATCAACTTCATATGGAGAAACAAAACACCCAGAATTTCCAAAATGATCCTGTATAACAACAGATCATCTGGAGGCATCTTCATCCCTGATCCCAAGCTGTACTACAGAGCAATAGTAATAAAAACTGCATGGTATTGCCATAGAAACAAAATAGTGGATCAATGGAACCAAATAGAAGACCCAGAAATAAACCCACACACCTACAGACACTTGATTTTTGACAAAGAAGCCAAAACCATTCAATGGAAAAAAAGACAGCATCTTCAAAAAATTGGTGCTGGTCCAACTGGTTGTCTACATGTAGAAAAATGAAAATAGATCCATATTTATCACCTTGCACAAAACTAAAGTCCATGTAGATCAAAGACCTCCACATAAAACCAGATACTCTAAATAGGTTAGAAGAAAAAGTGGGGAACAGCCTGGAACTCATTGGCACAGGAGACAACTTACTGAACAGAACACCAACAGCACAGGCTCTAAGAGCAACAATCAATAAATGGGACCTCATGAAACTGAAAAGCTTCTGTAAAACAAAGGACACTGTCATCAAAACAAAACAAATGCCTACAGATTGGGAAAGAATCTTCACCAACCCTTTATCTGACAGAGGGCTAATATCCAATATATATAAAGAACTAAGGAAGCTGAAAAGCAACAAACTAAGTAATCCAATTAAAAAATGGGGTACAGAGCTAAACAGAGAATTCTCGATAGAGGAATATTGAATGGCAGAGAAACACTTTAAGAAATGTTCAATATACTTAGTCATCAGGGAAATGCAAATCAAAATGATCCTGAGATTTCACCTTATACCCATCAGAATGGCTATGATCAAAAACTCAAGTGACAACACATGCTGGAGAAGATGTGGAGAAAGAGGAACCCTCCTCCACTGCTGGTGGGAATGTAAAGTTGTACAACCAGTTTGGAAATCAATCTGGCACTTTCTCAGACAATTAGAAATAGCACTTCCTAAAGACCCAGCTATACCACTCCTAGGCAAATATCCAAAATATGCTCATGTATACAACAAGGACACTTGTTCAACCAAGTTCATAGCAGCTTTATTTGTAATAGCCAGAAGCTGGAAACAACCCAAATGACCCTCAGTTGAGGAATGGGTACAGAAATTGTGGTACATTTACACAATGGAATACTACTCAACCATTAAAAACAAGGAAATAATGATATTTGCAGGCAAATGGATGGAACTAGAAAAGATCATCCTGAGTGAGGTAACCCAGAAACAGAAAGACACATTTGTATATACTCACTTATAGGTGGATATTAGACATATAATATAGGATAATCATACGAAAATCTGTACACCTAAAGAAGCTAATCAAGAAGGAGGACCCTGGGTAAGATGCTTAATCTTCATTCAGAAAGGCAAAGAGGATGGGCATCGGAAGAGGGAGAAAACAGGGAATAAGACAGGAGCCTATCACAGAGAGCCTCTGAAAGACTCCACCTAGCAGGATATCAAAACATATGCTGAGGTTCATAAGCAAACTTTGGGCAGAGTGCAGGGAATCTTACTAAGGAAGGGGGAGATAGAAAGACCTGAAAGGAACAGGAGCTCCATAAGGAGAGCAACATAATCAAAAAATCTGGGCACAAGGCTCTTTTCTGATACTGATACTCCAAACAAGGACCATGCTTAGAACCCCTGCACAGAAGTAGCCCATGGCAGCTCAGTGTCCAAGAGGGTTTCCAATAATAGGAACAGGGACTGTCTCTGACATGAACTCAGGGGCTGGCTCTTTGATCACTTCCACCTGAGTGGGGAGCAGCCTTACCAGTCCACAGAGGAAGACAATGAAGCCAGTCCTGATAAGACCTGATATACTAGGGTCAGATGGAAGGGGAGGAGGACCTCCTCCAACATTAGACTGGGGGAGGGGCATAGGAGAAGAAGAAGGAGGAAGGGTAGGATTGGCAGGGATGGGGGAGGAGGCCACACTTGGGATATAACGTGAATAAACTGTAATTAATAAAAATAAAATAAATTTTAAAAATGAATTCTCAACAGAAACATATTAAATGGCAGAGAAACATTTAAAGAAATGCTCAACCTCCTTAGCTTCAGGGAAATGAAAATGAAAATGATTCTGAGATTTCATCTTATTCCCATCGAAATGCCTAAGATCAAAATCTCAAGTGATAGCACATCCTGGAGAGGATGTGGAGAAAGGGAAGCCCTCCTCCGTTGCTATTGGGAGTGCAAAATTGAACAACCACTTTGGATATCAATCTGGTGCTTTCTCAGAAAACTGAGACTAGCGCTACCCCAAGATCCAGTTATACCACTCCTAGGCATCTATCCAAAAGACGTTCCAACATACAAGAAGGACATTTGCTCAACTACGTTCATAGCAGTTTTATTCGTAATAACTAGACTCTGTTAACAGCCTAGATGTCCCTCAACTGAAGAATGGATAGAAAAATTGTGGCACATTTACACAATGGAATACTACTCAACTATTAAAAATAATGATATTCGCAGGCAAATGGATGGAACTAGAAAAGATCATCCTGAGTGAGGTAACCCAGAAGCAGAAAGACATACATGGAATATACTCACTTATAAGCTGATATTAGCCATATAATACGGTATAACCATACTACAATCCACAGACCTAAAGAAGCTAAGTAGCAAGGAGGACACTAGGAAGGATGCTTAATTCTCATTCAGAATGGCAAACAGGATAGACGCTGGAAGCAGTTGAGGAGAGGAAACAGGATGGGAGCCTACCATAGATGTCCACTGAAAGAGTCCATCCAAAGGGATCAAGCAGATGCAGAGACTTATAGCCAAACTTCGGGCAGGGCACAGGGCATCTTAAGGAAGAGTTGGGGGGGGGATAGAAGAACCCAGAGGGGACAGGAGCTCCACAGGAGATCAACAAAGGCAACAAATCTGGGTGCAGGCCAGATTGGGGTGGTGGGTAGCTGAAAGACTGAAACACCAACCAAGGACCGTGCATGGAGAAGGCCTAGACCCCTGCTTACACGTAGCTGATAGGCATCTCAGTCTCTGTGTGAGTCCCTAGTAAGGGGAGCAGGGAGGGACTGTCTCTGACATGGACTCTTACCTGCTCTTTGATCCCCTCCTCCTGGCAGGGCTGCCTTGCCAGGCCACAGAGAAGGAGGATGCAGGCAGTCCTGATGAGACTTGATAGTCTGGGGTCAGATGGTAGGGAAGGAGGCTTCCTTTTTCTTAGAATTAAGAGAGAGGGATAGAGAGAAGAGGAGGGAGGGTGGGACCAGGAGGAGATGAGAGAGGGGGCTACAATTGGGATGTAAAGTGAATAAATTATAAAAAATAAATTTAAATATATCAAAAAAAGAAAAGAGGTAGCTAGAGGAAAGGGGGACAAGAAGGTAAATAATCTTGACTCTACTGTAAACTTCATCTAGTAATTATGAAACAGTTTTAAAAGAATTTGAAATGTGTATTCAGATTCTATGTAAACTTTACCCAGTTTCACCTTGTCTTAATCACTGTTCTATTACTATAAAGAGACAGCATGACCAAAGCAGTTTTTATTTTTTTAAGAAAGCATTTCACTGGGGGCTTGCCTCTAGTTTTAGAGGGTTAGTCCATGAACATCATGGTGGGAAGCAGACAGGAATGGGGCTGGAGCAGTAGCTGAAAGCTTTATGTTTCTATACATAGGCAGCAGGCAGTGAGAGAGACTGTGACTGGCACAGGGTTTGGGAACCTCAATACCCACTCTCAGTGACGTATGTCCTCCAACAATATGACACCTACTCTGATGAGACCCTACCTCCTAATGCTTCCCCAACAGTTCCACTAACTGGGAACCAAACATTCAAATATATGAGCCTATGAGTGCCATTCTCATTCAAACCACCATACCTCCAAGAGAAAAAATTTGTAGTTACATAGTAGAGTACCATAAATATATTGCAATGACTCTCTAATCTTATTTATATAAATTTTCCTTGTATTAATGAGATAACTGCATGAGAGAGAAAGATAGGCATAGAGACAGAGGCAACAAGACAACAGAGAGGAGAATTAGGTACTATACTTTTATTACCACATGTGCAATCTTATGTGTCCATAACCACAGACAAAATAATAAATGATTTTAACATTGCAAGGATTCCCCCATGATGCCATTTTTATAACTAAATTCATCTCTCTTGATCCCTGTTCCCCACACCTAGCCCTTTGCAACTATAAATCTCTTCTCCATTTGTAAACAATGGAGAAGAGTGTTCAGACATTTCAAGAATGCTCTACAAATGGAATCATAGTGTCTAATTTCTAAAGCTTGTTCTTTTCCCCACCCATCACGATTTTCTGGATTCATAAAAGCTATGACCATCAATTCATTGCTATTTCTTATTTCTGGATTTTATTGCTTAGCTTCCCAGTTGTGCAATATAGTTTGTTTAGCCATCCTCCTGCTTGAAGGAGCTGGTTCTAATTTCTGTATTTAATAAAGCTGATTTCACCCTGAGTTTACATGTTTTTATGTGAACACAAATTTTTATTTCTCTGGGATAATTGAACAAAAACACAGCAAGAGATGCCACAGAGTATTTGTTGTTCCTTTAAAAAAAAACGGTTAGATCCAAGAGCAAAGATATTGGATCAGCTGGTAAAACTCTTGCCTTTCAAGAATGAGTACTTTTGGATCCCAAGTGCTGTTCGGTAATCCTACTACTGAGGAACTAGAGATATGAAGGTCCCTGGAGCTTGCTGGCCAGCTAATCTGGCAGAAATGATGAACTTCAGGTTCTGTGAGAAATGCCTTCTCAGGAATTAAGGTAGAGAGCAAGTGAGAAAGACACCCCAATGTTGATCTCCAGTCTCAATGAGGACACAAACACATGTGCACACATAACTACACACACACATACAAACAACAACAATTACAAAAACGAATGGAGACAAACAGAATGAAGAATATGAGAGATGAAATCCAATATATTAGGACTTAGCACCCTTGCCCTGGACTGCAGCATCTCTGTACTTTTACTGAGTGCATTCAGCACCTGGGCTCATATCAGGGTAAGAGGGCAACAAGGAGACAGAGATTTCATTTCTTGCCCATAGTTACACACCAAATGCCCAAGCAGGGGTTGAAATCCAGAAGGACGAAGACCAGAATCATCACTCTCAGCCATGTCACTTTTCTGCCAAGCTCCTCCCCCTTGATAGCTGGGAAGGTGTAAGCTCTCCAAGCCTCCTCCTCCCCTTCTCTAGTGAACCCACCTCAAATTCTCACTAACCTGAACACAAAATAAGATGCATAAAGCACTTAGTTCCTGGAACCCTGGAGGTCCCCACCAGCTCGAAGTCTTTCTCCTTTCACAGGAGTGTGCTCAGCATTGAGGAGAGAAGTGTAAGGTAAGAGAGGCAAAAAACAAGCAGGCTCTGTCCCAACCCTGGTAAGGACGAGTATGCTTGATGTCTGACATCTCAATACCTCAAGGCTGTAGATTTATGAGTGTTCATGTTCCCTTCTCCAGCATACTTTGCCTGATCCATCAAAACTGGTGGCAGATTAACTGAGTGTGAATGATCTATAACAAACAGAGAATGAGCGATGCGCTAGATGCAAAGGCAGGGTATTAATAGCTAAACTGTGAAGAACATTCGGATGGTCAGATGTGCTCTTCAGCACAGCCCTGTGGGAGAATGTCTCCTTATTGGCTCACCTCCTTCATTTCTGAGACAGAATGTTTGGCCTACTGCAATTCAGTCTCCACCTGTGTTTGCACAGTGATCGCTGGTCAACACATTAAGTTTTAGTCTTAGGTGCGACAATATTTTAAGCACATAAATGTAGCCCCCAAACCATCTTCCTCTAGACTTACAAAGCATTGGGGTACAATTTTCTGATTTATGAACATATCAAAACCAACCATGTCTCATTACAAAAAAAAAACGGGTAATAAAAATCACCAATTAAAAAAAAAAGAATTTGACAAAAATCTCATAAAACTGAAGATGTATACCCTCTGTTCTCCAGGATTTTTCTCTTGAATTTGACTGTTGGTGCTGAAACCATGACTCAGCCTCTGGCCATCAGGACCTGGGCACCGATTTTTTTTTTTTTGTCCCTACAAAAAGAGCACCATTATTTATTCCTTGAATAAATAATGTTGAGTCAGTCAACATCCAATAGTATGTCTGAATGCGTGTGTGTGTGTGTGTGTGTGTGTGTGTGTGTGTGTGTGTGTGCATATGTGTTTATCTGTGTGGGTACAAGCATACCTGTGTGTACATGTTTGTTCATGCATGTGTGTATTCATGTACATATGCACATGCATGTGTATGCATATGTGTGTGTGTGCACGCATGCCTGTGTGTGTGTAAACTTAAAGGGTCCTCTGAGTGCTAGAGCAGAAGTTTCTTTTGCAATAAGTGAATTTCTCTATTCAGATAATGCTGCAAAGGGCACTATGCACTGAAAATCCCTATGTATACATTTTAGAATCTTTTTCCTAAAGAGCTACATCCAGGTAATTCTCTGGAGTGAAAATGTTATCCAGTTTACACCACAATCTGTAAACAAATTGCAGCACTATCATAAAACTTGGTAACAGCGAAGAGGGATTTCCATAAGAGACTGGATGAATAAACTCAAACATGTAAACACTGTGATGGGGTGAAATATTGAGCAGCTGTTAGATAATAACCTCTTAGTATTCATCAGTAGCCAAAACAAACAAAAACCTTAACAGAAATTAGTTCTAGAGGGAGAAAGAGAAGCAGAAAATTATATATGCTAGATAGGTAGATGATAAACAGATGATGACAGACAGACAGATGATGGATGCTTGGATGGATGCATGCATGAATGGACGGTTGCAAAGATAGAGAGATAATAGTTTAAGTAACATGGTCAGGACAAGCCTCATTAAGAAACTGTCATTGAACAAAACTTTCTGAAAGTAAGAGATTCTTCATGAAGTATCAAGGTTAAGAGAAGTCCACACGGAGTTAACATTCAGAGCAAGGCTCTAGCGAAGGCTCCTGCTGTGTGTGAGAGGAGCAGTGAGGAGTGAGAGTGGCCAGAGTAGGATAAGTTAGGATGAAGGACAAGAAGCTGTGGGATGGAAGTGCTGGACCCTCACCCTGAGTGAGGAAGAAGCACTGGAGGAACTGAGGGCAGGTGAGTGTTGTTCCTGCAAGTAGCTTTTGAACAGATCATTGCAGCTGCTGGGCTGCAGATACACTGTTAGAGGCAGCGGGAGAGTCAAAGGAAGTAGATGGGAGCTTTTGTATTTACCTAAGCAAGACAGGACTGTTGGGGTTGGTCTGCTGCTCTGTGCATTCAGATGCTAAAAACTGGCCCCAAGATTTGGTTGCTGTCCAGACAAGCACATTCTCACATACACCAAACGATGTTGTGTAAACATTGATACTCAATATTCTCTGATCTGTTAAAATTAAAAAAAAAGATGGAGCCTGTAGCTGGACAGAATAGAGGTAGGTAGAGCTTTGGGTCCTGGGCTGGGGGTCTCAGGGGTGATTATGAGGCCAGAGAAGAAGAAACAGAGAAACATAGGGAAGAAGATAGAGAAAGAGGACACAGCCTGATGGACAGATACAGCCCAGACAGTAACTGGGGGTTGCAGCTGAAAAATAGCCAGAGTAGCTTAGAAAATTAGCTTAAATCATACCTACCCAGTTATTGTGTACTAGCTGTTTAAATAAATTAATAGGTTTCTGTCTCAATTATTTGAAGAGGTAGTCCGGTCATAGAATATCCTTCAAGAGTCTAATAAACAATCCACAACACAGGTCTGTCCTTTGTAAAAGCCTGATAACCAAACAGTAATAAGTGGTTGAAATATATATGTGTGTGTGTGTGTGTGTGTGTGTGTGTGTGTGTATAATGTAGGACCACAAGGGATGTGGGGAAAGGTGAGGAGAGAGACCTGAGAAGGAGGTTGTTGTGATGAGCACAAGTCCAGAGTTGCTATTGACTGCGGTGACCCTGACCACGGGAGGGACGGACTTACAAAACACATGTGAATGCTTGATTTTGAACTTGTTAAATGTGAGATGTTTTTATGCATTTAAGGTGATGTGTTTAATATGTAAATGGATATATGATTCTGGAGTTCAAGGAGAGGTCTGGACTGGCAATGGAAATCGAGGTGTCCTCAGCATGTAGATGTCATTTAAAGTCATGAGGGTGAACGAGGTCATACAGACAATTAGTTTAGGTAGAAGAGAAAAAGGATAAGAAGGCCTAACCTGAGCCCTTGAAACAGTTATATCAGTTTGACATGCATATGTAATTGGCATATATAATATGCATGTCACATACATTACGAAAGGATAATAGGTAACAATGTTATAATCATTGTGCTAATATTTCTCAGGACATTGGGTGTCTATTGACTAGACACGTGATAAATGAGTGAACCTACAAGTGAATTAGTGAATGAATATTACCTTCTATATGAATTTTCACCGGAAAGGTTTCATATAATTTTTATAAAAGTTTATAAACTACTGTATGCATTTACATATCTTTAAACTAACACAGAAGGGAACTAGTTGTATCTGAAGTGTTCTGATTTAATAAACTTTTAATCATGTACTAATTAGAACTAATAAAAATCCAAATTGGGGGGGGGAGGAGGGAAAATGATACCTTGAAAATGGAGGACCAGATCAAAATCAGAAATAAGCAGCATTGCTAAATGTCACAAAGATTTTAAAATGAGGGCCTGGGTAGACAGCTAAGCCAGCTTCCTGCTCAAACATGAGGACCTGAGTTAGATCTCCAAGATCCACATGAAACGCCAGGCAGAAAACCAGGCGCAGTGACATGCATTTGCAATCCCTTCTCTGGTGATGGAAACAGGACCAAACCTGGGCCTGATGGCCAGTCAGCCTGGCCAAATGAGTATACCCCATATCTGAGTGAGAGACACTGATGGCTCTGTGGTTAAGAGCACATACTGCTCTTACGGAAGACTTGAGTTTGACTCCCACATTGGGTATCTTACACCTTCCTGTAGCTAGCTACAGAAAATGCAAAATCCTCCTCTGGCTGCCAAAGATAGCTGCATTAATGTGTACATTTGCCTACACAGACATACACATATGTATAATAAAACAAATATTTTCAAAAGGTGGATATAACTCTTGAGAAACCACACCAAGGTTGAACTCTGACCTCCACACATATTTGCATGCATGTGCACGTTCATGTTCACTTTCACACATGTAAACCTATACACACACACATATACACAAATAGGGATGGAAAATATTTCCTTGAGTTAGATAACTAGAAGAGCATTAATATTCTCTGCAAGAAGCGTAGCTGGCATTTGCTCCTTTATGGGTTCCTTTTTCTTCCACCTTTCTCTACACCTTTTCTTTTTCTCTTTCAACCCCCTAACACTAGATAAGAGAGAAAGAAAAAGATAGAGAGGAAAGGGGGCAGCCTTATTATTAGACTACTTTTTGCTGATTAGATGCATAAAGTTCTTTGAGGCAAGTTTGATCTTTGTCAGCAGGGTGTCTAATTTCTTCTTGTTGTTTCTTTGTGTACAACTACTTAACAACTCACAACCAACAGCATCTAACCACCACCAGCTCTAGCATTTATACACCCTCTGAAAAGTCCCCAGAATCCAAACATCACACACAGAATCTCAGAAACTATCTGCAGCCGGCAAAGTCCTTCCTCTGCTAGAGCACGAGGCGAATCATAGTCAGCTGCTGGGAAGCAGCCCCATATCTCACACCTGAGATTAAAACAAAAAATCATGGTCTTATAATATTGCTGTGTCTTTTTAAAGAAACCAAAATTCCAAAATCATCACTACAAAGAAGTATTTTCGGGCCGGAGATATGTCTCAGAGGTTAAGAATGCTTGCTGTTCTTCCAGAGGACCCCGGTTTGATTCTCAGAATCTGTACGGCAGCCCACAACTGTAACTCAGCTTCCAAAAGGCACTCACTTGGCATACAAATATACATTCAAGCAAAACACTTACACATATGAAAATAAATGTTTTTTTTAAAGAAATACCTTTAAATAAATAACTGTGAACCCCTGAAACTAAACGAAAATGGAGCTTGTGGCTGTGATAGGAAAGATACAGATACTGCTGATAGGAATGAAATAGGAGAGGACAGTCAACACCAAAAAACAGGAGATGCTGGTGTGAGAGGATAAAGATCTGGGTGGGACTTGTCTTAGCTCAGGGAGGGGAATAATGGATTATGGATGTAGGTTCAGGTACGCTGCTTTAAAGAAATGATCAGAAATGTTCAGTGTGGGGTTTTTTTTTTTTTTTTCTGTGAAACAAGTATCTGACACAAATAGCTGGAATGAGCAGAAGAGCAAATTTTGAAAGAATGATGGATATTCTCAACAGATTGTACAGATAATAGAGTAGGTTGGCAGGCAGGCACGACCAGGAGTTCGTCTGTAATCAGAGACAGTGAAATCAGAACGGCATCCACTGAAAGGGTGGTTTTAATTTTTTATTAATTACACTTTATTCACTTTGTATCCCCCCATGAGCCCCTCCCTCCTCCCCTGCCGATCCCACCCTCCCTCCCCTTTCTGCATGCATGCCCCTCCCCAAGTCCACTGATAGGGGAGGTCCTCCTCTCCTTCTTTCTGATCTTAGTCTATCAGTTCTCATCAGAAGTGGCTGCATTGTCCTCTACCGTGGCCTGGTAAGGCTGCTCCCCCCTCAGGGGGAAGTGATCAACGAGCAGGCCAATCAGATTATGTCAGAGGCAGTCCCTCTTCCCATTACTATGGAACCCACTTGGACACTGAACTGCCATGGGCTACACCTGTGCAGGGGTTCCAGGTCATCTCCACGAATCGTCCTTGGTTGGAGTATGAGTCTCTGGGAAGTTCCCTGTGTTCAAATTATCTTGTTCTGTTGCTCTCCTTGTGGAGTTCCCGTCCCCTCCAGCTCTTACTATTTCCCACTTCTTACATAGAATTCCATTCACTCTGCCCATCAGTTGGCCATCAGGCTCAGCATCTGCTTTGACAGTCTATACTGCAGAGGCTTTCAGAGGCCCTCTGTGGCAGGTTTCAAGGTTGTTTCCTGTTTTCTTCTGGCTTTCAGAGGCCCTCTGTAGAGGGTTCCGAGGTTGTTTCCTATTTTCTTTTTTTTTCTGATGTCCATCCTCTTTGCCTTTCAGGATGGGGATTGAACATTATAGTTAGGGTCCTCTCTTTTGCTTAGTTTGTTTAGATGTACAGATTTTAGTGGGTTTATTCTATATTGTATGTCTATATGAGTGAGTATATACCATGCGTGTCTTTTTGCTTCTGGGACAACTCACTCAGGATGATCCTTTCCAGGTCCCACCATTTACCTGCAAATTTCATGATTTCCTTGTTTTTCATTGCTGAGTAATACTCCATTGTGTAGATGTACCACAGTTTCTGCATCCATTCTTCAGTTGAGGGGAATCTGGGTTGTTTCCAGCTTCTGGCTATTACAAATAAAGCTGTTACAAACATGGTTGAGCAAATGTCCTTTTTGTGTACTTGAGCCTCTTTTGGGTATATGCCTAGGAGTGGTATGGCTGGATCTTGAGGAAGCGCTATTCCTAGTTGTCTGAGAAAGCGCCAGATAGATTTCCAGAGTGGTTGTACCAGTTTACATTCCCACCAGCAGTGGAGAAGGGTTCCCCTTTCTCCACAACCTCTCCAGCATGTGTTGTCCCTTGAGTTTTTCATCTTGGCCATTCTGATGGGTGTAAGGTGAAATCTCAGGGTTGTTTTGATTTGCATTTCCCTAATGGCTAATGAGGTTGAGCATTTCTTTAAGTGCTTCTCTGCCATTCAATATTCCTCTACAGAGAATTCTCTGTTTAGCTCTGTTCCCATTTTTTAAGTGGATTACTTGGTTTATTGCTTTTCAGTTTGTTTAGTTCTTTATATATATTGGATATGAGTCCTCTGTCAGATAAAGGGTTGGTGATGATTCTTTCCCAATCTGTAGGCAGTCGCTTTGTTTTGATGATGGTGTCCTTTGCTTTACAGAAGCTTTTCAATTTCATGAGGTCCCATTTATTGATTGTTGCTCTTAGAGCCTGTGCTGTTGGTGTTCTGTTCAGGAAGTTTTCTCCTGTACCAATGAGTTCTAGGGTATTCCCCACTTTTTTTTCTAGCCGATTTAATGTGTCTGGTTTTATGTTGAGGTCTTTGATCCACTTGGACTTCAGGAAGATCCAAGCTATGGGAGTGTCTACACAGAGCACTCTGTGATGTGTAATGTAGCAGAAGGTTAAGACAGGCTAAGGTCCAGATTTCTGTCAGAAGCCAAACGACCTCCCCAATTTCCCAAATGGAAGATGCTTTGTCACCTTTCTAATGATTTACAGCCCACAGGGATGAAGGAAAGGAAGCCGGGCTTTCCAGTGAAATCTACAGGGTGTGAAACACTGCTGAGAGCTTTACAAAGATTTCCAAGATGTCAACATCACAACAATCCTTCTGTAACTGTTTTTATAATCCCTACTTTAAAACCACAAGGAAGCCAAAGAGACTGGAATTCAAGTGATCCCTAAAGGTATCAGTGTTAAGTGATGGGGCTGGTTTAGACTCAGGATAGTTTTACTCCCAAGACTGGAACTTTTGTACAGTATAAAATTTGTCCAGTTCAGAAATAACTCTTGGTCAGTCCCCCACATTTAAACGCAGGCTTTGCTTCAATTAAGACAACCTTTACAGTCTGTTTTCGTTAACAAAAGGGATTGGCTTGGACTTAGCACATGACTAAGTGGAGTGGAGGCCAAACAAGCTTACTTAGATTCAACCTCAGCAGACTGGAGGATGACATCAAGATAGGAACTGTTTCTAAAGTTGCTGGAAGACAAAAAGTGGCACCAGGAGAAACCCTGCCTTGAGCCTGGAATCAAACCAAACAAAAGAAACTGGGAAAAGAGGCAGGAAAGGGAGGCTTGGTACAGAGTATCTGAGTGAAGGATTAAACCTTTACTGAAATCAACATCTGTTCCATTACAGGAACCAGTAAGTTCTTTATTTTGTTTAAGAGAGTTTGGCTTAGAGTTCCTAAGTCAATAGCAAAACACGAATTGTAAGCTTTTGCAAGCAGACCAAGGCCTTGAGAAAATATGTGGAAAGCAAACTCTTCTTTGGGTACACACCTTCTTATATGGTGTCTCATTCTTGGTTTCCTGCCCACTCTCATAATACCACACCCCACACCCCACACCCCACCCCACCCCCACTCCAAAGAATTCTCTATGCAGTTGCTATGGTTTGAGTCTGGTTTTTCAACTCCAAATCATGTTGAAATGTAGTTTTCATCATGAGAAATTAAGAAGGTGGAAGCAGGTGAACCTCTAAGAGGTGTCTAGGGCTCTGTCTTCACATATAGACTAGTCATTTCATGTGATGAACAGGTTTTCCCAAGAGTGGGGTTGACATTAAGCCAGCTTGGCCAGAGCCCTTGAGCATCCCTTGTCTCTGGCCATGTGACCTCCTGTGACATCTGAAGACTTTGCCAAAAGGAAAGACACCAACACATGCAATCCTTTGGGCTTGGATTAGAACCATGAGTGACAATATTGGTTTTCTTCTGCTGATACCTTAACTACTGGGTTCTGTGATGTCATGATCAATAGAAAAATGGCTAAGGCAGTAGTCCTACCATTTCTTGCAGGAATAGGACATTTCACCAGCATACTCAATTTGCTCTAGGGTCAGGCCCTCCTCCCTAGTCACTTAAACTCCTTAAAAGTCAGAGATTAATTTAATAGTGTCTCCTTGGCCCCAAACAGACTTTCTGTGACAGGTTCTAATCTTTTTAAGATCTGAGTCTATCACATAGACTTAGAGGTAGTTTGAAGAAGAATAGGGGGAGAAAGAGCAAAAGGGGGGAGAGGGGGCAGAGAGGAGGAAGGAAGAGGGAGCCAATCCATGAATTAAGAAGAGTAGAGCTCTTAATGTGGTAAGTATCTACATGTACTTTGTCAGTCATAGATTTTAAACAGGGGCAGAGGAAGATGAGAAAAATAAATGACAATTTCTCTAAAACATATATTTTAAATTTTTCTTTAACTTTGAGAATTTCAAACATGTATATAATGTAATGTGATCAAATCTACTCATTTTTTCCTCCAGTTCCTCGTATATTCCCCCCAATGTGCCCCTTCTTTACTGCTTATATGCCTGTGCTGCTTATCTTGCGCACAGGCATGGAGCCAAACAGTGGAGAATGGGAGACCTACCAGTAGCCACATTCCCAAAACAGCATGACTCCTCCCCCCCCCAACCCCCAGCAACTATCCACTGCTGCCACCAGCAACTAACTTCCTTAGGATGGGGCCTGGAGATCTACCCCATCTTTGCCAGAATTTTTGCTGGTGGCTTGCTCTTGTGAAGGTAACTATAGCTGCTGTGGGTTATAATGGCAGTATCTACGTCATGTCGAGAAGGCCGCATTTCACAGCTCTCCTCCTAATTCTCCATCTTTCACCTTGCTACCTATGGTGTGGTAGTAATGGAGTTAATACAGATGTCCCATTTAGGTCTGACCGTTGAGTCTCCCATTCTCTGCACGTTGACTGAGTTATTCGTCTCTCCATTGATGGCTGTTGACTGCTAAAAGAAGCTTCTCTGAGTGAAGTTGAAGAGCAGCCCAGGTCAGCTGGTCATGGGAACTGTTGGCACCAGGAACTGAAGAGACAGAATGGCTGGAGCCTGGGGACCGTTTGCTTGTGAGCACAGGGAGTTGGGTAGATAAGGAAAGTTGGTTGAAGGGATGTTTTTAATTTTAGACATTTATTTTTAAAATAGGTAAACTAGCGAACATCTATAAATATTCTAAGTATTTTATAATTATTGAAAATGATTACCAGTATAGACATGGAACTATCCAAAATGTGAATTATCAGGAAGTGAAAAAAAAATGCAAAGCTGGGTCAGTCAGTATTTGTTATGGATATTCTTTTTCTTTCTCCTCTTCCTCTTTCTCTTCCCCCCTCCTCTTCCTTTCTCTCTTTTTCCCCTGTTTTCTTTCCTTTCTGTTGTACTGGGGTGGAAGCTATAGCTTGCAACATGAAGCAAGCACCCTATCACAGAGTAGATCCTCAGCCCTACAATGGACCCCATTGCACATGTCAAGCAATCTGAGCAGGTAAGCTGTTCCCTGGCTGTCTAATTCATAGAATAATATAGACAGCCACTCATCCAAATTTCTCTAGAGAAGAATGGAGTAATTGAGCTTAACCCTCATGCAACCTTTAGAAATCCAAGAACTATGAAAACAGAGGGTTATGTGGGCTCTGTTGAGCAGATAGGACACAGAGATCATTCAGTCTTGAGGCAGTAAAACTCCTAAAAGCTGGTGCTAGACTGGGAGGTCCTGAGTGACTGAGAGAGACATTTGCATAAATCTCTCCTGCTTAGATCCTATCTTTCCTTCCAGCTTTCACCGTAGACACATGGAACATCTTTTCCTAATGCCCAGAGACCGTGCCTAATTCTACATCCCCCACACCTCACCATTCATGTATCCTACCCCGCAAAAGATGCAACACAAGCATTACAGGGTACAAATGACAAGAATAATAAAGAGAAGTTCTCAAGGGGAGGTGATGGAAGAGCCAGCCACTGAGTTCATGTCAGAGACAGCCCCTGAGGGAGGGCAGCCTTACCCGGCCACAGAGGAAGACTATGAAAGACAGTCCTCATGGTCAGATGGAAGGGGAGGAGGTCCTCCCCTATCAGTGGATGGGGGAAGGGGCATGGGAGGAGATGAGGGAGGGGGGAGGGCCAGATTGGGAAGGGATGAGGGTGGGGGCTACAGCTGGGATACAAAGTGAATAAATTGTAATAAATTTTAAAAAATATTTAAAAAAGAGAGAGAAGTTCTGATTCATTTAATGAGATGCCTGGAAGGGACATCAGGACAAGCTTTCACAGACAGTGACCCCTAGAGCTTCCTGGGAATCAGGGATGCTCAGGCATCCTGCTGACAGAAACATGTGTGAAATGGGCCCTCCCTGCTGGTGTGGGGATGGGCGATGGGCAAGATAGGCTATGTTTACCATCTTTATGGTTTATAGCTAACAAAACTTTGATACTCTTGAGTTGCCTGGCAGAATTTGGATGAATCATTTCCTCCAGCTACAATTCCAGAACCAACACTCTCCTACTCATCGATGTCAGTCAGATGGAGTTTTCCGGGGAAGTTCCTCTTCCAGCTATACTTGAGACCTGTACTCCTCAGGCTCAGACCCTTGCTTCTCAATGGCCTACAAAAGACCTGGGTTTGATGCTTTCTCTCCCTGGGCAGCAAAAGAGTGTCTTCTTCTTGAAGAAGCATGAGAGCCAGGGAAAAGAAACTGTGTGTTGCTCTCATTATAACAAAAACGTTTTCACATCCCCAGTACTCAGATACGGAAAGGGGAAGGAAGATGACACGGTACAAACTAGGTGAATCTCAGCAGGCAAAGTGCTTGATTAACCTGCAGGAAGCCCTGGGTTTGATTCTCAGCACTGCAAAAAACTGGCCCGTGACATGCAAGCCTGTAATCCCAGCACCTGGCAGGTAGAGGAAGAAGGATCAGAAGTTCAGAGTCATTTTTGGCTACACAGAGAAGAGTTTAAGGCTGACATAAAACTCACAGAGACACT
This sequence comes from Psammomys obesus, assembly GCF_907164565.1. Taxonomy (NCBI): domain Eukaryota; kingdom Metazoa; phylum Chordata; class Mammalia; order Rodentia; family Muridae; genus Psammomys; species Psammomys obesus. The sequence continues at coordinate 2,232,613 of NW_026585587.1, forward strand.
GTCTCAAGCAAACAAGGAAATGACAAACAATGTCTGAGAGTGTGATGGGGTTACACGGGCACTTGAGAGGGGAGTTGACAGCACAGCATTCCACGTCAGAAGCCAGAAGATGGGCACTTGGCTGTTCCCTCCGTCCCTACAAACCATGCAATACGGTGACAACACGAATGTTTTCATTTCTCCATTGCTCGCCAAAAGGTAGGAAACAAGGAGATAGATGCATGCTAGCATGTCACTAATGACAGTGCAAAAGACAAAAACCTGCCACAAAAGGCATTTGGTGTCATAAAAATCTTTTAAGTTGTTTTGGGGGGAGAAATGCCCTGTCACTCTGCATCTGGCTTTATCGGTGATGTGTGTCTCCGCCCTCCTCAGCCTGAAGACTCCTCATCTGTGTTGACCCGGGTAGTCTTGTGACCTAGATGCATGTCACCCCTGGCATCCACACTCAGAGCAAAGGCAATTAGGATGCCTGATGCAGCCCACGGAGCTCTGATAAAGCAGACAGGCTTGGAAATGAGAAAGCCAGCAAATGCAGGACCATCATCTAGTCCCACTTCATCCTCACATCTGAAACAGACACTGATAACGGAGTAAATACACTTCCCCACAAAGACTGGATGACTCAAGACCTTCTTCGCCACAGGACACCAATTTCTCATGACCAATGAAAGCAAGTTGATACAATTTGTCAACCTTAATATAAAAGTAATTGGAATTCTTGTTTGACGTGATATATTCCTTATATTAAGGAGCAAAAGTGGAGCAAGATACCAAAATTTCCTCCAACCTTTGTGAAGAGTACAATGAAGGGAACTCGAAGCTGTGGAAACTTGAATTCCTGAATTTACTAGAATGCAATTCTTGTCAAATTAAACATGAGTCTGACCCAGCTCTAATAAACTCTTTAGCTGATTACTCAGCTACATTGGAGAGAGGAATTAGAATCATCTGGAAGCTGCTTATCCTGACAAAGCCTACATCACCTGCCCAGAGGCCTATCAGTCCTTCCTAAATTACATGATGTCACAGCCATATGACATTCAAGGAGGGAGCTCTCACACAACTCTTTATTTCAAAGCCCAAGTGAGGCACAGAAGAATAAAGGAAGCAGAAAGAAAAGTTGGGAATAAAATCACCTCATGGCTCTCTGTGAAATGCGAGAGAAGGGATGTTAAAACATTGACATGCTGAGCGATAATGACAACAGCTAACATTTATGGAGATGTTCTCACAGTCTGTCCACGCTGGGGGCACTGTGTCAACATATGAACAAGCCTTTGTAGTGGGTGGGGCTGGCCCTATTTACAAGTAAAGTACTGAAGCTTGCAGGGATAAGAAATTGCTCAAGGTCACAAGGAGCTGGAATTCAAAGTCAGAATCCTCTTGCCTAGAAACCTAACCCTTAGCTTTCTTTGTGTCTCATTGAAGACAAATGGAAATGATTTTTGGAATATTAAACCTCCATTACTCAAAACATGGGGCATTTCCCCGGCAGCCTCACCCCCTCAGGCTGGCAAATAGTAATTCATATGAGCCTGTCAGTTGGGCAAAAAGGAATTATAAACACTGTCCTCAGGAAGGAAAATGTTCTCATGGAGAGTAGGCAGAGTTAACTATACTATGCAAGAGGAAGAAAAGGAAGCAAGGTTTAGACCTCTGCCTCCTCCATTGCCTTAGCAGCCTAGACAGCAGTGGCAACAGGTCTTCAGGGCTGTGGGACACAAGTAGTGGTTTTTCCACTGTCTTCCCGTTAGACAGAGGAACCAAACCAGGAACGGAAAAAATAGAAATTCATGTGAGAAACCTGTGGATGGAAACCAAAGACATGGCCAGCCATGCTGTGCTCTCAGTTTTTCCAAAAGAATGGAGCTTGAGGCTGGATTACATCCCAGCACAGGCTTAGATGATGATAGCATAGGAGGCCAGCTGTCCAACAAAGGGATTCCAAACAGATCCAAGAGACAACATTGGGAAACAATGCAGACAGAAATGGCAGATTCAAGGATGAGGAAAAGTGACAGGTCACCAGGAAGAGTTAGGAAAAGGGAGACCACGCCCTCATAGGGTAAAGCCAAGCTTCAAGCACTTGGAAGAGAATACGGTAAACTGTGTGCTTCTTTCACAGCACATATTAAGCGTGTAACAAACACAGGCTCATTTCATCCTCAAAATAACACAACGCCACAATATAGAAAATGTTGGCTCGTCTCTTTTTTGTTGTTTTGTTTTTTCTTTTTTTCGAGACAGGGTTTCTCTGTGTAACCTTGGCTGTCCTGGACTCACTTTGTAGACCAGGCTGACCTCAAACTCACAGAGATCCACCTGCCCCTGCCTCCCTGAGTGCTGGGATGACAGGCATGCGCCACCACTCTCAGCTGTTAGAGCATCTTGCAGACAGAGAGTTGTCAGTTTTCAGAGCATTTCATTTCACAGGGAGTACTTAGTTTGCCAACATCACCCAAGTGGAGCACGCTGGGTAAGGATCACACTTTGGCACTTGGGAACCAGAATACACAGGTTTTACTGTCCTGTCTTTATTGCTTTCTGCCTTACTGCACACCAGAAACAGGACACAATTGTTTAATGTGAGCACCATTTCTAGGTCCTGTCTTACGGAGGTTTTTCTGCTTTTCTATAGGAGTATCTATCAAAAGCAGCCAGTACCCTACATAAGCTTGTGTCTTCCCCTCAAACCCATGTGTTGAATGCGTACGCCAATTACTACAGAACATAACTGCAATGTAGAGATCTCTATCATTGTCCCGCTAATTATGTTTTCTGATTTGTTTGCTTGATCCCTCTATAAAACCCAGGCTGGTCTAGAATTCACTTTATAACCCAAGCTGGCCTAGAACTTTAGAGCCTCTGGCTTTACCTTCCAAGTGCTGGGATTCTGAGCATGTATTGTCATACCTAGCAACCTATAGAGCGTTAAGGCGAGTTTCACCTAATATAGCTAGTATCTTTAGAAGAGGTGATTAGGACATAAGCGTAGAAGGACCACGTGATGGCATGGGGAGAAAATAGCCATCTGCAAGTGAGGAGCTGCAGGAAGGACCAGCCATGCTGGTATCTTGGCCTCAGAATTCTTACTCCTGGAACTGTGGGGAGACACATCGCAACTGTTTAAGCCACCCTGTCTGTGAAGTTTTTTATGGCTGCACTGGCGAACTAGTACTGTGTCCAACTACCTACACTCTAAGTGTTGTGACTCGAGCTGGCCCAAATGGGTATCCAAAAAATGCAAATCACAGTAGTGTGCTGTGTGCACTCAGGTTGGTACTTGGAAGAATTTACGGTCTTCCGTTTGTGTGAGCCAGGACAGTCATAGCATAAAGAAATGAAAAATGAAATTTAACTATTGTAAGAATTCTCTGTTATGCAGGAAATGGTGAAGCATAGTAACTGAGAGTTTATGAAATTATTTTAAAGATGCATACTGTAATCTATGGTAGCCGATAAACAGATGATACAGCAAGTATTATTTAAAATCTAACAGATAAAGAAAAGATGTTTTTATTACAAGAAAAGACAATGAAGAAAAGAGAACAGAACAACAAACAACAGCAAAATAGCAACATGGTAGACCTTAATTATGCCAGCAACTAAGATTTCTTTGAAGATGGCTCAGCAATTAAGAGCACTCTCCGCTCTTCCAAAGATCCTGAGTTCAATTCCCAACAACCACATGGTGGCTCATAATCATCTATACTGGGATCTGATGTCCCTCTTCTGGCATGCAGGTGTACATGCAGATAGAGTACTCATACATAAAATAAAGAAATAAATCTTTAAAATCTCTTTGAAATGGTCTAAACATTCCTATTTGAAAGCAAAAGTTGGAGGACTGGTCAAGAAACTAAAACACAATTATATTTTGTTTATGAGATGTCATTCATTAAATTAATTAAAAAAATAAAGATACCGTTGATAAAAGAATGAAAAAATATAAACTGCAGTAGCTAAAATGCAGATAGTGTGACTATGCTGTTGGTATAATGTTCTTGTGGAATGTACACAATTTATCCTTGTTCATTCACATGCTGATTTCTCTACCCCACCATCTGGACATTGCATTGTGATGTTTATTCTAAGCATCACCTGTCCCAAGTCTTTGTAGACATGCCACCGTTTGTTCTCTGTGTTGTCAATAAAACAACCAGCCAATGCTGTGCAATGGAGAGAATTGGGTAGGACATCCTGATTTGGAGGGGAGGAGAGAGAAGTAAGTGGGAGGAGTCAGAGAGCAGAGATCAGCAGGAGAGGATTTGGAACCATGAGGAGAGATGGACTGGACCTAAGATATGACTAAAAGCAAGTATAATGTGTAAAATCAGAATGGTAGGAAACTTTGCGGGCTTGGAGGTTTAGAATGGAGTAATCATTGCCCAGCATTGTATTCTAGGTTAACTGAATACATCCTAGTCTCTGTGTGGTGATTTCAGTATACAGCTGGTTTAGGAATAACTGCTGTTTAACTAAAAGATAAATCAATAATAAATCCTAACTGGCAACGCTATGCTGTGAACGAAGCTAGGACGTTAAATCGGGAAGGATTATGATATAAATCTATAACCTTAAAAACATAGGCACATAACAACATTGATTCAAAGTATATAAAATGAAAATTGACAAAAATAGAGAGGGGTGAGGCAAATTCAAACTCATAGTTTAAAATGTAAATATTATTTACTCAAGGACTCATAGAAGAAGCAGACAAAATAGGTCAGAAGATCTCGAGAGGAAAAATAATCAAGTCGACATAGCAGACATCCATAAAACACTATGCTCAACAATAATGTACAACAAAATTGGTGGTAAAATGTCATAAAAGAGGGCTGAGGGATGATGGCCCAGTGTTTCAGAGTGCATGCTTTTCTTGGAGACGACCAGAGCTCAATTCCTGCCACCCATGTCAGTCAGCTCAAACTGCCTGTGACTCTGGCACCAGAGCACCAGAAACCTCTGGCTTCACAGGCCACAGGCCTGTGAAGGCACCTGCATGTGTGTGCAAAGACCTACCTTACACCCACGCACACGTAATTAAAAAAAAAAACAAGTCTCTGTTTTGTTTTATTAAAGCCATAAAAGAAAGCTCAACAGATTTGAAAGGATGAAAATCACACAAGGAATGTTTCATGGCAAGAATGGAAATTAATTAAAGATCAGTATCAAAAGAATAACTCTTAAATCCCAGATATATAAAAATAAAGCAGCATTCTTAAAGAGAACTTGTATGTGAGGAACATTCACAGTGAAAATTAGAAAATGTCAAATATCAGCTAATGAAGGGTCTCTGTATGAAACTAGGGACAAGCAAGACAGTGCACAGAGGGAAATGTGGGGTTTTTAATCTAGTATCTAAAATGCAATGAGGTTTAAAATAAAAGATACAGGCTTTTATCATGAGAAGCAGCAGGAAAAATGAAACAGTAAATTAAACCAAAAAATTAGAAGGAAAAAAAATTAAGAAATAAGAGCAAAAACATGATGTAATAGGAAGCAAGAGAAAACTTTGGTTAACACAGATCCAGTAAAAATTAATAAGAATGAAGAAGATAAAATCAGCAATATCAAAATCCAGCAGTTTAAATTATGTTGCATCTGTAGAAAAAGTTAAATCAAATGCTTAAAACTCTCCCACACACACAAAAAAAAAAAAAATAGGAAAAAAAATCTCTAAGCTTAGTTGGCCTCACAGAAGAACTTTACCAAGCCTACAGTGAAGAAATTATTTCAATCCTGTGCAAACTTTTACAGAGAGAGACAGAGATAGCTAGAGAGAGGGAGATAGAGAGAGGGAAGGAGGGAGAGAGAGAAAGATAGATAGATAGATAGATAGATAGATAGATGGATAGATAGATAGATAGATAGATAGATAGATAGATAGATAGATAGATAGATAGACAGACAAACACCTCTTCCCAGTTCATTTTTGAGAGTGGCTAAAAAAGTACTTGTTAATAAAAATCTGTATAAATGTGAACAAATCAAATTCAGAAATGCAAAATGCATGATAAATTGTTACTGAGTGATATTTCTGGATGACATATTACGAAGTTGGCTTAACACTCGAAAGTCCATCAATATAACAAATTTTGCTGATAAAATAAACATGAAAAATCATACGATTATTTCAGTAAATGCAAAATGAACATTTAATAAAATCTAATATCCATTGAAACTGAAACACTTTCAGAAAACTGAAAGCAGATTTATTGACTTAATAAAGTCATCTATAGTCAAGACCACATCCATCAGTTCTAGTCAAGTCATTATTATTCTATAAAAATGAAATAAAAAATAAAAATTAGTAAGTTGAATAGTCGTCACCTCCAGACCCCGAGTTCTAAACACTGAAACTGGACTACATTGCTTTGTTTGGGGATCTTTTGAGCAGATAAGCCTTGAGATAAAGAATTGTCCTGGCTAGCCAGGTAAACATTATCAAACGCCATAAGTGTTCCATGATACTAAAGGAAGAGGTGATGACAACACAGGGGCAGGTCCCATAGTGATGAGATCATCGTCCCATGAGATGTTGAAGACACAGTAAGAGGCTTCACCTTCAGCCAACAGAAGGAAGGCCCTGTCAACTCCTTGATTTTAGACTTAAAACCTACACAACTGAAAAAAAAAAATTTATGTGTCACCTGAAGCCGCTCAGGCTATAGTTATTTTGTCACAGCAGACACATGGAACCAGAGAGGTCAAGGGCACCACAAGAAAACATACAGAACCGACTAACCTGGGCCCATAGGGGCCCACAGAAACTGAAATGCCTAACAGAGAGCATACTTCTGATGGAACTGAGTCCTCTACACAAATGTAACAGTGTTGCAGCTCAACCTTCATGTGAAACACCTAACCATAGGAGCAGGACTCTGTATCTGACTCTTGTTGCCTGCCTTGGGATCCCTTTCCCCTAAGTGCGCTGCCTTGTCTAGCCACAATAGGAGAGGATGAGCCTAGTCCTATTACAACTTGATATACCAAAGTAGGTTGATATCCATTGGGATGCCTCCCCTTTCCTGAGCCTTTTCTGAGGAGAAAGGGAGGACAGGAGGACGGTGGAGAGGTGAGGGTGAGAGGGAAGGACTGGGAGGAGAGGAGGAAGGGAAAAGTGCAATCGGGAGGTAAAATGAATAAATTGATTATTTAAATTATTTAAATTAAATTAATAAAAACAAAAACAAAACAAACAAACAAAATGAAGGGGATGGAGAGATGGCTCAGTAATTAAGAGCACGCGCTGCTCTTGCGGAGGGCCAAGCGCAGTTCCCAACACCCGCCTCAACCAGCAGCACACAACTGGCTGAAACTCCAGATCCAGGAGATCAAAATGTCCTGTAATGGAATCAGCAGGTACCTGCACTCATGTGTACACACATGCATGCACAATTTTAAATAAAATAGTAAAATACTTTTAAAAATAAAGATGTAAATGAGCAGGCCACTGGTTGGAAAATGTATATGTATGATGGTATCCTCATTCTTCATACTCATTGATGTATATACAGAATACTCTTATACAGTTTGATATTATTTTATTTTCCTAATATATATCTTCATGTTTATCTATGTTCTCGTACTCTACATATACATACATATATACGCACATTTTCTAAGAGATTGTACCCACAATACATAAGAACTCCAGAACAATTATAAAAAAATGGTAACCAACACAATTTTTTAAAATAGGAAAATATTTAAATAGACACTTGGCAGAAGAGAATATCCAAATAGTAAGTAAATACATGAAATTTATGTAAAAGAAGTTGGGGAAATGCAAATAAAAATAACCATGATATGCTAGACCTCACCATCACAGCTGCTAACTTGAAAAAGACGGCAAACATCGCGAGGGAGTAAGCAAAGTGGCAAACAGGTGGAACTGGCTTGAGCACATTGTGAAAAATCTTTCCATCGCCTACTAAAGCTCAAAATAGAGTTCATCTGCCAAATCCCATCAGACATAACCTAGGAAAATAGTACATATGGTCATCAAAAGAATGTTCATAAAAGCTTACCTCGACAAAAGAAAGAAAATTAAACAATCCATGTGTCCATCAACAGGATAATAGATAATTTGTGTTATATTATTGAGTGGGTTGTTTGTGCTGCCAATAAACAAGCCACACAGAAGAACTACTGGTATGTGTGCCAGTGTAGACGATGCTCATATAGGGAAGGTGGGTAAAAGTCAGTCTCTGTAGCTAACCCAAAATGGCTCCAAAAAATTAACCTTTTGATTGTTTTGTAGGTTATTTTATATGTCTTTTATTTGGTTCTTTTTGTTTGTTTGTTGTTTTTCATTCTGGCTTTGAACTCATGATTTTTCTGACCCTGCCATGCTGGGATCATAGACATGTGCTATCACATCTAGCTTCCTATCAGTTTTTCAAGCTGCCTACTACAATAAATTCCATAGCACCAAAGGTGACTATGAGGTGGTCATTTTCTTCCATGGACACTAAACATGGTCCTTTCCCTGCTACACCTATTCCCCTCAACAGCGGGTTTGGGGGGAGATAGAGGGAAGTCTGGACAAGTTGTGTCTCTTCTAGGTCTTTTGGGAATTGCTCTCTGGTGAAATTCAGATTCCCGCTGCTCCTTTAGAGGTGGCAAGAACCATGGAAGGAAGATCTGCTTGTTAGTGGCAAGGAAGTCTATCTAGGGCTTACGCTCAGTGTTAGGAAGCCGCAAGCTCTGTCATGCTTTCATCGGTTAAAACAAACAAACAAACAAACAAACAAACAAAAAGGTTTCCCATTTGAGATAAATTCATGTTTCAAGCACAACTGAACACAGAAATGGGTAACTCTTTGTTGGATCCCCTCGAAGCTAAATTTATGTGGTTCTCCTTGTAGTCCATGCAATCCTCTCCCTTTAATTTTAATTGAAAGATAAAAGGCCTAGAATCCTCTGAAGTCATCTTACAGCTTTCAGGAGGTGACTGAAGAGAAGCAGGACATCTCTGTCATGGGTCACACTCACTCAATGACCTCTGTTCTCAGAGAACATGCTTAGAGAAGAGTCCTGTGCCAGATACTGGTGGTATGCATTCTCAGGGGCAGTGATTGGTTGTCAGAGTTGGGGGTGTGGATAGTTAAAGGTCATGATGAGGCAGAAGATGGTTAGCTGTAATGAAGGGCTACAAAGACCCCAGCCTAACCCATGAGGAGGTTCAGAGCCAAGGCAAACATTCAAAATTGTCCCATATTGAGAGCATGTGTATGCCCAAATGTCCTCCTGGCATTGCATGGCATTTCTATTAGAAGGGTCATTCCATGGGTGTGGTGTTCTCATTAACTAAAGATAGTTGTCTGAGAGAGCTTAGATGATAGCTATTAACTGCTCTGCTCTCCATCACAACAGGTGTGGAAGTAAGAGCTTCAGGTCTAAAGGAGAGATCTGAACACTCTTTCCTGCCAGATCAGACCCTGACTACAGGCTGTTTCCAGAAGCCTGTCAAGTTGATCACAAGTAGCTTAGTAATTTGAGGTTCTAAGAAAAATTATGAAATGAGTTTACTCCATTGTAGTAGTCAGGGTTCTCTAAAGGAACAAAACTGATAGATGGATTTATTAGAGTGGTTTATAGGCTGTGTTCCCACTAGTCCAACAATGGCTGTCTACCAAGGGAAATTCTAAGAATCCAGCAGTTGTTCAGTCCACTGGACGTCTAAGGTCTTCAATATACTATACATCAGGATCCTGAAGAAGTAAGGTTTAATGCCAATGAATCAATGAATTTTCAAGCAAGAGTGAGGGCAAGCAGGTAAAGAGCAAGAGCTTCCTTCTATGTCCTATACAGGCTCTCAGCAGAAGGTGTGACCCAGATTTAAGGTGGATCCTCCCACCCCAAAAGCTCTGGGTTTAAGGTGGGTCTTCCTACTTCAAATTAAGAAAAATCCCTTACAGGTTTACCCAGCCACTTGGTGTTTAGTTAGTTACAGGTGTAGTCAAGTTGACAAGAACATGCATCGTATTCACATCTATTTCACATTCAAATGTCAAGATAATTAGAAATTAACAAAAGTGTTTGTATTTTTAATAGTGATTGTATTCTTAAATTATGTATCTCTATGTAAATACCAAACGTCACAAGTAAATCAGATTATATTGATTAACCTTTCACTATTAGGTCCAAGGCATCTTAGTCAATACATTTCCATGCCTCCAGCATGCAAAGGTGATTTTTAAAGAAGTGTATTTGTGTATGAGTATATGCTGAGAGTCTAAACGCCTGTGGAGGCCAGAAGAAATAATCAGATCACTGGTGCTGAACTTACATGTAGCCACCCAGCACCAATTTAGGTGCTGGGAACCAACTTGGGTCCTCAGCAAAGCAGTATAGATCCCTAATTGTTGAGCTGTCTCTCCAGATCCAAGCATATGATATTTTTGGTTGTTTAATTTATACTCTTTCCTCACGTCATCTGGATACATCCCATGCCTAAATGCAGAAAGGCGTTGCTGGCTCTAACACGGTGTATTGATGCATGAAAACAGTGATGAAAATAGAACGTAACTATAACTCAAAATAGCAAAGTAAACATAGAAAAGAATTCCAGTGCAGTGGATGTTCTGAGACAAATAGAGATTCTGCATCAGCTAATAATGAAACGTGTGAGCAGGAAGCAAAATCATGAATATATAAAGACAGTATTTGTTACGTATCTGTTTCTGGCATATTATCTGTTCTGCTTTGTCAAACACTGGCAGAAAACGACTGGGGAGTTTTGGATCATTTTCCAAAAAAAAAAGTCCCCTAATTCATAAACCAATTAAAATCCCCTGAAATGACTGCATCAGAAAATTCCTCCACACCAAAGGGATGAGCTCCCTCACCAAAAGCAGAGACAAGAGATAACAAGTCATCACTAAATTTTTTTTTCAATAAGCACAGGTGTGGCAAGTTCTGTGATTGCCAGGAGTCATGAGATAAGACCAATGCCTGTGAAAAAGACGTTCAGAAAGAATGTTGAACACACCCAAATCGCCATGGCACATTATTTTTTTCTGAAATAAAAAACTTGAGCAATGAAATGGTATCCAGCAAGAGAAGAGGCACTATCATGAGTAGGGGGAAAAAGTTTGCCTTGGGAGTGAATGATGTCACTCAAGTGCAACGTTCAAATCAACACTTAGCAAGTGTGCACTACGGAGAACAAGCTATGTGCAACTGTCTATTAAAATTTTATCTTATTAGAATAATAACAATTACTGATTGGAGTGGGTTTTGTATTGAAAAGTAGAGCCCCAGTTGCCAGCATGGATTGGTAAACCTTCTAAATAGAAGCTGTCACTAAATTTCAATTCATATTCTGCTTTTTAAATGTGTAGTAGACGGTGATCAATAATTTATTTCTTGACTTTGAACCAGTGTCAAAGAAAATAGAACAATTGGAGCGCCTGGGTTTTCCTTTGGGTGCATGTTTGAATGTACTAGAAAGAAACAGACAACAACAATAAGACCTCCCTGACTCCTGATGAAAAACTGCTAACAAATGCTTCCGTGAGTTTCTCTATAGGGAAAGGGGAAATTGTTTCTTTACACCGTAACAATTATGGTGAAGACTGCTTCTCTGATCCCTGGTAGCTTCCTTGTAGAAATTGACTCCAAAATATGTATAGATTCATAGGTAACCTGAACTTATCCCATCAGGACCCCAAAAATCAAGATGGTCCTCAGATTTATAAGAAGCCCATATAACGAATTCAATAACTCTACTAAGGATTCAGCTTTGCGGTGATATCTAATATTTCATTCATTAGAGAAAGAAATTAGTCATGTACATGAGAAAAACATCAAACCATGTATGTCTTCATACTTGAACAAAACACTTTCAGTGTCCAAGACAGCATCCAACAGTTAATCAGTAATCTAGTCCATGCTGTATCACAAAGGATGTGTTTGAATCTTCTAGAGCATCGCCGTGTTTAGTTCTGAACATGGAGAGGCCACCAAACACTTGTGTCTGTTCTCAGTAACATGTAACTGTGAACTAGGAATCACTAGCTGGATAGAAATGGAAAACCAGAAGTTGACCTGGAATCTGACTTGTGGCTTGAGTTATCTGCCTTCAAGCTGAAGACAGTTAATGTGATGAAAGCTGGAACCATTGTCATTACCAGTGAGAAATCATGTTCACTGTATTTTTACATTTAAAAAAATTTAAATATTATACTTGAATATTTATTAGTTGTTTTAATGTTATTTAATTTTAAATTGTAAAGATTCTGTCTTACCTATATCCCAAATTTGTGATGATTCTTAAAAATTTTTATTTGCCTAAAGCATCAGTCTTTGATTTAAATTGGCCTGTGATATTCTGAAACAGTGAAAGACACTGCTGAAGGTATTTGAAATTCTACCTGAAGGTTGTCTTCCTAAGGCCAGCCCCTGCAAGAGTGAAAGTCGGAAGTTCAACTACATAAAGTCCCAAGGATAATGCTAAGCACTAAGCTGGCAATAAAATGAAAACCCGTATCAGCCACCTCCTCTCATCCTTGGTTCCAGCTACATGTCCAATTTTATGATAGCTACAAGTGACAGAGAACATAGCTGGAATGCTCTATCAGGCACAGAATTTTTTCCAAAATCAAGCACTATCAGATTCCTGCTGTTTGGTATGCATCAGCGAACACTCCCCTACTAAACAGTCTGTCTCTCACAGTCTTCCTGCCCCTCCCCAGACGGAGATCAAAAGCCTTCGCATGATAAAATACTTAGCTTTACATATTGCCTAACCTACCAACCAGGCTGTTTTTTCTCTTCTTCCAACAAGCTTTGCTCCCTCAAGCAAGGGATGATTTTAGAGGGCGTCCAACCTGCCGTGTGGTCTCCTGTCACCTCTCCCCCTTCACCTGCTGCGATCTAATATAAGTCCCTACACTCATAAGTCTCTCTCTAGCATTTACGCCTGCTGCATGTCTTCCTTTTATACAAAGACGCAAGAATCCAGGCTGGTCATCTGGTCCATGAGGACCCATAATCAGACCCCAGCACACGAGTGAGGGCAGCTGTCCTTACAATCCATAACTCCAGGGCTGCAGTAAGGATAGCAGTGGAGGGTCCAGATTGCGTGAGGAGTGAGATGAAAACAGGAAGATCCCTGGAGCACACTGGCCAGTTAGCCTAGCTCAGTGGATTAGCTCTTGGCTCAGTGAGAGATCTCCAGAATTAAGGTAAAAGAGCAGCCAGGGAAGCTGTGGCCCCCATACGCACTTACACATATGTGTGTAATGTGCACGCACATTCAAACACACATGTGCATGCACATTCAAACACACATGTGCATATACACATATGAACATGTACATTTTGCACAGGTCCATACACACACAGAAAAAGCATATGAGTTTAGCTGTGTCTTTCCTTCCTACTTCCAAGCCAAGCTCTGTGGACCCAAGGATCATGCTGTTTCCAGCTCCTCAGAGTAAACTTACTCTGTAAATGTTTGACTAAATCAAGAGAAGCAATTTAAGCATTTAGAGCAGTGTGAAGAGTCTGGAAGCAGGTCGTACGGAATCAGGTTTATTCAGGCTACAGTGTGGGGCTGGGGTAGGGCTCAGAATAGAGTGTGTAGACTGAAGAGAGTGCGGTTAGATGTTATGACGACTCCACACATGGGACACTGTGATGGCACCTTGGAAGACAGTCGCGTCTGTCCGAAGTGGCTTGGAGAGCTAATCAGGTTTAAAAATGGACGCACATGATAAGGCCTTGACAAAAAAAAAAAAAAAAAAAAAAAAAAAAATGAGAGCGGTTTTAAAGATGCTTCCCTGGCCTGTGACCGATTTTACTCATGAAGGGTGTAGCAACAGCTCAGGAGAGTGCAACATAAGGATCTACGATATGTCCTTGTGAAAGGGGGTGGGGCGGCTTTTTAGATTTGGCTGTGGTCCTCCTGGGATACTCTGAGAGTCAGGTCTCTATAACAGAAAGTTCTTGGGTCCCCGCATAAAGGGGGACTGCATGTTCCTTGTGTAGGGAGTTACTGGAAGGTTTCCTAAATTGCCAAGGGTCTTAGAAAACAATGCAAATGAGCCAACAGCTCAGGGTGCAGCATTTATTGCTTTAACTACTTCTGCATGGAAATTGGTAATTAGGAACGTGTCACTCTTGCACTAACTTATTTGAACTGTCGCCTACTGTCGAGGTTATTTTCCCAACTCACCCCCCAGTTTAAAGAACAGGGATATTAAATGATTAAGAAGCCCCTGATCTCCCCATTCTTCTGATATTTGCTACTAATCATCAAATCTCCTTCTGGAAAGAAAAGGTTAAGGTGACTTCATCTCTACGGGTGCCTGAACACATGATGATACTATTTTTTTTTCTATTAGCCCTTGAGAGCTTGCCATTTGGTTTTCTCTCACAGATGCCCCCTTCATCATTTTAGAGATAAACAAACCATGACACAAGAGGCTTTGTTGATACTACAGGGAAGAATCTATGAGATGTGCACTCCATAACCCAACAAGAATTTGGAAATGAGACTAATTGGAATGAATCTAATTAAACAACCCTCCCCGCCTCCCAAAGCCCACCATTGATGAATGAGATCATTGCTGGTAAAAAATAATCACAGACTTGAATGGTTGCTGTGCAGTTGAGCTCCGGGACTAATCTCGGGGATGCAGTGCGGGGTTGCATTAGTTTCCTCGGCTGTTGAGCAGAAAAACTACAAACTGGGAAGTGGCTTACACAGCACACAGTGTGTTCTTTTCCAATTATGGAGTAATGAATGGAGGACTCAGGAGAGTGGGTTGAGTCCCAAGGGCTGCCAGGGAGATGTGGTGCCAGGCCTCTCTGTCAGCTGCTTACGGTCATTGACATTCTTCTCTTGGGACAGTATCACACTGAATTCTGCCTTTATCTGCACATACGGTTCTCCCTGGGTACCAGTCTGCCTCTGGTTATGCTGTCTTACAATGATCATCTTCACCTCTGTTTCCAAACGAGGTCACAGTCACTGGAGCTCTGGGAGGTTAGGGCAAAAATGTCTTGTGGGATGACACAATTCAACCCTAATAGGATGGTGTGGTTTGGGATGCTAAAAAGCAGTTGACTGTGTGCAGAATGCCTAGGGAAGTTTGTTGTATCCACAGCCAGATTCAGCCTGAAGCAGGAACATTGGTTGATGAGGCGGAGAAAAGGCCATGTCAATGCGATACACAGAGGACTCGCTAACTTTGCAAACAAGGAAACTGTCTTTCCTCCTGACAGAATATTACAAGAACACCAATTTAAAAAATAACTTAAGGGCTTTCAACTAATTGCTAATCAATCTTTTTGAAAACACTGTTGAGAAAAGGTGTTTTATGGAACCTCGGATGAAGATTCTACCTGCTGAGTTTCTCTCCTGACCCAGCAAGGGTTTCCTGTTCCTCTGACAAATGTGTTTAACTAATGGCAGAGTCTCTCTCTCTCTCTCTCCCTCTCTCTCTCTCTCTCTCTCTCTCTCTCTCTCTCTCACACACACACACACACACACACACACACAAACACACAAATCACTCATGGGAGATGGTGCCATTGACCCATCCAGACCCCTTTACCCTCAGCACACAGTTGCTCTTTGGTTCCATGGGTCATTGGTTCTATGGTCCAAGCCCTCTGATTTTCAAGTCTTTTACATATAATTGCATGGTACTCACATTAACTTGAACAAATCCTTCAGTGTGGTTTAAACTGTCTGTAGAGTACTGGCAAGTACAGAGCACAACATAGCTACTCTATAGATGCTGGTATACTCTATTACTTGCTTTTCTTGTTGCTGAGATAAATCCTTGAACGAAGCAACTGGAGGAAAGGAAGTTTTACTTTGGCTCATGGTTCAAAGTGAAATCCATTATATCAGTGAAGACATAGCCTCAGGAGCATGAGGCTGCTAACCACATTGAGGCTGAAATCAGGAAGCAGAGAATGATGAATGGCATCGATTAGTTAGTTTTCTGTGTTTTCTATAGTCTGGTACTACAGCCCATAGCTGAAAACCCCTCACAGAAAGCCCAGAGATTTATCTTCAAGATGATTGTAGATCCTGTCAAGTTGACAGTAAACACAACCATCACAAGTCTACCCCCTTGACCCCAAAACATATCACTTTTAAGACATGATCTTCTACCCCTTGATCCCAAAGATTCATGGCCATCTCACAATGTAAAATTCATTTATGCAAGTTCAGAAGCCTCCAGAGTCTTTAACATACTGCTCAGGCAATCTCTCAATTGTTAGCCCCTGTATAATTGCAAAACTCTAATACACAATGGCACTGAATAAACATTTTCTTTCCAAAGTGGAGGAATGAGGTCACAGAAAAGGAGTATCAAACTGAAGTAACTCCTGAACCTAAAAGGGCAAACACCAAATGCTGGAGTTTCATGTTGTGAATCTGGGGCTTGTGATGAAATCATATGGGCTTAAAAGGACTTGGAGCTGTGTTGCCTGTAGCTTTCCTCAGGGTGTGTCCCATAGTCTTGGTAGTTTCTCCACTGTGGGGTATCCATTGCAACTTAAACTTCATAGTCACTGCTTTACACAATGGCCTCTCAGGGCCTCCTTTAAGGTCTCTGTCCCTACAGGACATTGCCTGGCTTCTGTGACTTGCTGGAACGGTAGAGCAAGAGTCTTCTTGATGCCCTCAAACTTACATCTTTCATGCTTGTAAGATAGTGTCACGTTGTCAACACCACCAGCTAACACTGCCATTTGGAAGCAGAGCCTGGTTCTTCAGACCAAGGTTACATCCACATCTCTGTGCTGACCCTGGAGAAACATATTTCTGGGCAGTTGTTTTTCAACAAGGAACTCCACCAGCTTTATTCTCAGTTTAGACTCCCTCCTTTCAAACGAATTTACATTTTTTTTTCTGTTGTCTCAGTTCAGAGAGCCAGGTTCCTCTTTAATAACACTGACTTTTAAAATGATTATATCTGCTTTCAAACCTGTCTTGTCTTTGACTTTAAATCAAGTCCGCATTCTTTCTCCTATCAGGCTGCAAATTTTTATCTTTTTGCTTCGGTTTTTGTTCTCTCTCACTATAGACTTAGATGACAACAGAGAGCAGCAACCATGATACAGCCTGAATACTATGCTTTCTTGACATTTTCTACACCAAACAAATTATTCTACTATTGTTAATTCATCCCCATTCAAGTTCTCAGGACACAGACAAAATGAACGCAGATTTTTTGCCAGAATATAGAAGGAATGTTACAAGCCCCGGTCCCTGTAGCATCTTCATTCCCCTCTGAAACCTCAAGAGCTGAGTAGCCACTGTCCAAATTTCTGTTGGCATTCTGGTTTTCCAAACCCCTTCAAGAATGACCCATGAAGCTCTGCTTATGGCATTCTGAGATTTTTCTACCCCAGCGTTTCAAACCTTTCCACAATTCCTCCTGCAATTCACTTCTAAATTCCTCAGAAACACAATCGTCAAGTGTTTTACAGTGTTCCAGTTCCTCAGTGTCCTTTTTCTGTATTAGCTGTTTTCCTTGGTGCTGTGACAAAATATCTAAGCAACATAACACAAAGGATGCAAGGTTTCTTCTCTTCTCATAATTTGAAGGGAGGTCCTTCCTGATAGGGGTGGTACGATGGTAGGTTTCGGAGACAGCTGATCACGTGGAGGCCACAGTCAGAAAGCAGAGGGTGGTGGACACTGGTACCCAGAAAGCATCATCCCTTTTAGGCAGTCTTGGATTCCAGCTTATAGCATGGTCCCTCCTACATTTAAAATGGCTGATCCCATCAAAAGTGGCTGCATTGTCCTCTACTGTGGCCTGATAAGGCTGCTCCCCCCTCAGGGGGAAGTGATCAATGAGCAGGCCAATCAGATTATGTCAGAGGCAGTCCCTCTTCCCATTACTATGTAACCCACTTGGACACTGAACTGCCATGGAGCCACTTTTGATGAGAACTGATAGACTAAGATCAGAAAGAAGAGGAGAACCTCCCCTATCAGTGGACTTGGGGAGTGGCATGCATGCAGAAAGGGGAGGGAGGGTGGGATCGGGAGGGGAGGAGGGAGGGGCTTATGGGGGGATACAAAATGAATAAAGTGTAATTAATAAAAAATTTTTAAAAAAATTAAAAAAAAATTTAAAAAAATGGCTGATCCCTATCTATTCTAGAACATTTATAACATACGTGACTAGCTCTTTGACGCCAAAGAGACTATGTCAAATTGTAAGACAATATAGACTACCACACGTACTATATTGTTTAAGGGAAATGACAAGAAAAGATATCTGTACATATTTAAAGACACAGTTTAAAGAAATATCTTGATCTTGGGTTTCCTGGACCTTTATGCCTGTCAATGTCTCATTAGGAGATTATCAGGTTAAGATGATTCAAGTGTCCAGTTGATCCAGTTATAGAGTAGAGCAATGGTCTCCGGTTTATACATCAAAATCATGTGAGTGTGTCTGTGTTGGTGTTAGAAATCCAGAGTCCTTCTTACTCTTGACACAATGGCCACATATGGGATGAGGATCCACAAAGCAGAGAAATAGATGCTAAAGGTTATTTATTTGGGGTCTGGAGGTGAGGCCAGCTCAGGAGACCCGGCTCCTCTTGCCAGCCAGTCCCTACAATGCTCCATCCTTCATATCCAACCAGCTTCTGAGAGTTTCCTCTGACTTGTGGAGTATAAATGTTAGCGGCCTCCCAGCTCCATTATACTCCAAACTCGGGTTGCTCTCTCTCTCTCTCTCTCTCTCTCTCTCTCTCTCTCTCTCTCTCTGAGTCAGTCATAATTGTTCACCCTCAGCAAGGTGATATTTTTATTCAGACACTTCCATGTTGGAGGGAGGGACGACCTGTCCATTGTGGGATACTTAGAACAGACCTGAATCCAGAATGCACCTCACTAGGATATTAGTAGCACTTGCCAAGTTGTAACAGGAGGAACTGTCTCTAGATACTGCCAAGTGTCCCCTGAAGGAGAATAACCCCCAAATGAGAAACAATATTTTAAATGAGTATTCTAGAACCAGAGAAATACTGATTATTGTATTAGATTATTATATCTAAGGGAGATGATGAGTTAATCTATCCTCAGCAGAGATTACCATATAAATATTATGGCATGAGTTATCTCACTTGGCAAAAGGTAAGCAGCCCCTGAGTATTATTGCTACAGTTATAACTGTGGAATATAATCCCATGAGACTAAGAAATTAAATATTTGCTGGTGATGGGTTCTTCTTTATATGCCATGGTCAGGATGGCTTTCCCAAGGAAGTTACAGCTGAACCATATTTTGAAGAATGAAGAAGAATTATATAGGCAATTAGTGCAGGAAGGTGAGCGGAAGCAGAAAGGTAATCTGCTTAAAACATGTGTGTGTGTGTGTGTGTGTGTGTGTCCCAGTCTTTAAACACTTACACAAATGATATTGTAATTCCTGCCAGTTGCAGATAGATCACTCAAGTAAATTTCTTACAAATGCAATTAACTAATTAGTTCCTCTAAAATCAGGCACCCTATCTAATCCCAGGTCCTTTCTATACAACATCTGGAAGAGACGAGAAGTTACAAATAAGAAGGCCGCTCTGGCATGGCCGCTGTAAGCACCAAGTACCTGCAGGTGAGTGCTGCACTGTCATTATGGCTTCTGGACCTTGGTCTTTGGAAGGCGCCACAGTTAGCCTGTGTCCCAAAGCCCATTACAGGTCAGCCTCCACTGTGGACTTACTGGGAGGTGGTGGAACCTTTAGGGTCTAAGAAAGGTCTTATGTCATTAGGGACATGATGGTGGGACCCTGTCCTCTTTTCTCCCTCACTTCCTGACCTTGAAGTTGCTCTGCCAAGCACTCCACGTGTGATGGTTCATTTTGAATGTCAACTTGATGACACTGAGGAACATGTAGTCCGTTAATGAGGAGCACTTCTGGAGGTGTCTTTGAGAATGTTTCCAGAAAAGTTTAACAGTGGAAGGGAGACCTACCCTAAAGATGAGCAGTGCCATCCCATGGGCAGGGCAATGGATTTAAGAGGAGGGCTGAAAGGGGGCGGGAACGCTGACCAGAAGCATTCATCTCTGCATCCAACAGAGGGGGCTGCATGACCAGCCCCTCATGCACCTACCTCTGTGCCACCCCCACGTGAGGAGCTCTATGTCCAAGAACACACATGACGTAAGCCCTTTGTTCTTTAAATCACATCAAGAAGAATAACTGTTAGACCCCACCATGATGCTCTGCCTCCCCAACAGCCCCAGAGTAAGGAGGACAATCAGCCAGGAGCCTCTGAATACATGAGCCAAAATCTACCTTCTTGCTGAGAGCTAATCATCTCAGGTACTTGTTACTATGACAGAAAAGCAACACAGAGAAATTTTTGTTTTAAACTATACTGTAGTGGAGAGATTTATGAGTCTTTTTTATGCTAGCGTAGCAATTTTCTCCTTTTTTGTTTACATGTAGAAGCTGTACACACAATTTGGGGATAAGCAATCACGGTTGATAACTTTATACAATCACAACTGAAGACATAGTCAATATATTTCTAAGTCTTCTTTATTCTTTCCTCATATTCGCCCTTTACTTTTCTCTGTTTCGTTTTTGCTCTTAAGAATACAATATACGATCTGCCCAACAAGTTTGTTGTCAGACCGGATTTCACTGTATATCCCAGGCTGGGTTTTCATGTCTGCAAAGCAGTGCTGTTAACTCTGGGCCTCGTGTTCTCTACCGAGAACATCAGAACGCCGTTTCCACATTCCACACGAACCTGAAGTCACAAGAAACTTGTCCATCTGTATCTGGTTCGTTTCACAGAGCACCCTCCCAGACAATACATGCTGACAACCGGCAAGACTGCCTTATTATCTAAGACCAGGCATGAGACCTTTTATTTAGCTGTCCATCCCCCCGCGGACAATGATACTGTTTCAATCCCTTGGTATTGCTGTGACATGCATAGGAACACAGACACTTCTTCCAGATTCTCACTTCAGTTCTTTTGGATGCATACCCAGTGGGGTTGCTCGGTCACCGTGCAGTTCTAGCCTTAATTTTTGAGGAACTGCCATATTGTTTCCATAAAAGTTGTACCAATTTACATTCCTCCCAGGAGTACACTCAGGTATACTTTCATACACAGCTTCATTAAGACTGATTTTTTGAGAGAATAGTAACCATCTTAAATATATGTTGAATATCATTCTTGAGAACCCTTTGTCCGGTGCCGGGAACTGAATCCAGAACTTCATGCATGCATTCCACACTGAGCCACATCTAAACACTTTTTCTACAGACTAGTTCACATCTCTCTCCCTTTTAATGGCATTTAATGCTTTTAATGGCATTATTTGTTTTTACACTGCTGAGTTATATGGGTTCCTTGTGTGTTTTGAATACTAATACCTTCTCAGGAAAGATGCTTAGCAGCTTTATTAGTGCTAAATTTAAGTTTCTTTCCCTAATCTGACTGGCTTTACTGCTTATTAAAAGTCTTTGAAAGCATTTAATGTGATTCTCGTGTGGTACAAAGGAATCTTTTTTTTTTTACAATGAAAATTATAGCAGAGACAAATGAGTTTTCTCTACAGCTTAATAATATAGAGAGGAAGTGTCTAGTTTTTGTACAAAAGCATGCTTGGGGAGTTGGCAATCAAAACAGAACTTCAGAAACTGTCTATAATAAGGACAACAAGGAATTTGTACCAGCAACATTGTACATGATCTGTCATGTCATAAATTCTGCCTTCAGAAGTACCAACAACTACTGCCATTTTCTAGACACTTCCTCTACAATATACACAGAAACACAAAGATGATAATCCCAAAGCCTAGCATTGTGACCCTGTTAGTCCCTCCATGCTAACAGTTCTTTGAAACCATATATCCACAAGCAGGACCTGAGCTGATAGACTTGAGGTTAACTAGGACAGGGACTAGCTTAGCAACCTGAGACTCCACTTGGTTTGGCTATGCACACGTTCCTCCTCTAATAATATGCTTGGCAGTCTAGAATCTGTACTTATACCTTCTGTATATTCCACTCCAAACAATGCACCCAGAAACCCATTAGCAACCTGTACTAGAAACCTGCATTGAGCTGCAGGTACACCCCTCTCCGAACAAAGAAATGCTTCTCTTCTTAATGATCATCCAATTTAGAAGCCAGTTTTTGTGCTGTAGTTAATCCTGGCTGTGAAAGTAGGGATTCTGATCTGGCCCTATCAAGTTTGGGGCACATGTATTATATCATGTAAACTGTGTCCTCAAGGTGAACTTTTAGAGAAAAGCTCCTGTTTATCGTCATGTCTATGCACCTGGAACCAACTCAAAGAGCTGATCTTTGACTGTCCTGGAGCTGCACTGTTTAAGAGTCAGCGTGGCAGGAGTGCTTTGCTTCTGGAGATTTGAGGTAGAAGGCAAGGCCAGAGAAGGTGCCTGGCACCTGCTATTATGAAATTCATCTTTGCTGGTTTGTTACATATCAACAAGAACGAGATGGGATTGTAGGGGTGTGTGTGTGTGTGTGTGTGTGTGTGTGTGTGTGTGTGTGTGTGTGTATGCATCGTGTGTGTGTGTGTGTGTGTGTGTGTGTGTGTGTGCATGCACATATGTATATATGTATATTCCTTATTTTTCTGGCTCAGCACTGTGCTCAAAGCAGAAATAGCTCAAATACCATGCCTGTACTCTAATATATATATATATTTGGCTTCTTAACACCTTTCCAATGTTAGTGTGATGATTGTCAGGCACCAAGGAAATTCAGGACAAGGCTCACTCCGTACCTGTGGTTCCTCCTAGTACTTCTCACCCCTCCCCTAATCTTCAGAACAGAAGCTTTCCTTCCTTTCCCCCAGCTTCTCTTCCCTATCTAACTTTTCCATTTTGGTCACCTGCTCTCTTTATCCTTTCAGTCCTCCTGGTCTGCTTGCCCTCTCTCTTCTTCCCTATCTCTTCTCTTCCCTCTTGCCATGCCCCCTGTCTGCCCATGACTTGATTCAGTCTGGACTCTTCTGGATGCCTCTGGTTGTACTCTTTCTCATATCTACAGTAAAATCCTTCTCCTAAACCATGCTTAGGAAGGGTCATGTCCTCATTTTCATTCAGTGGTTTGAATAAGAATGGCTTCCATAGACTGATATGTTTGAATGCTTGGTCACCAGAGAGTATAACTCTTTGATAGGATTAGAAGGATTAGAAGGTGTGGCCTTCTTGGAGGAAATGTGTCAGTGAGGGATGGGCTTTGAGCCTGCAAAGCTTATGCCAAGCCCAGGTTCTCTCTCTGCCTGTGGTTCAAGATGTAAAAGTCTCAGATACAGTCCCCCACATATGTTTGTGTGCTGCCATGTTTCCTGCTATGGTGATAATGGACTAACCCTCTGAAACTATAAGCAAGCCCTCAATTAAATGCTTCCTTTTGTAAGAGTTGCCTTGGCTATGGTGTCTCTTCACAGCAATAGAATAGTGACTAAGAAAGACACTTAGACACCAGCTTTACATTCCCTCTATCCATCTTTCACAAGATCATGCTCAGTTCAGCTAAATTAGAGAGACAGTATACAATTCAAGTTTGTTACAATCTGACAAAAACTTCAGAGAAACAAAGAATGTCAACTCAATATCTTTTGAACATGCAGTAATGATAACCATGCTTTTCTTGTAAGGAGTACAGGGGAGAAGGCTGGAGAGTTCCAGAGGCAAATGTAGAGTGGCAAGGCTCACATCTACCCAAGGGAGAAGCTGAGCTCCTTCACCATTCTGAGGTCTGGAGTATTGTTTACATTGATGTGTGACTCAGCCCTCTGTCAATCCGGCTCCAAAGCTAATAAATCATTCACCCAGAGAACTAAAATAAATATAATAATAAAAACAACAAAAATAATAATGACAATAAGAATATGAAAGTTAACCATATGGCTTCTCTGTTTCTTGACACCTAAGTAGCTCACTGAATTTTTCACAATGACCAGTGACCAGTATATTGTTCTAAGTATGGATCTTCTATGCATTCCCTAGTGATCATGATGTCACTCATGTACCCCATTTCATGCCTTCCAGCATCTTCCCCAATGACATCTTCTTCTGACACTGAGCACTTGCTTGGCTGCTTTCTATTCAAATTCATGACACAGTACGTCCTGCTTTGAACCCCACTGTGTATTCAAATGGGCCATTTGGTTATAAGTATCTCTCTTCTACTCAAAATTTAATTAATCCAGATGCTCAGAGTATTCCAGCTAATCTAATGTTCCAATTAACTCCAGGTTGACTAGAAAATAGTTTCTCTTTCAACCTGTGTTGCTACAAACATGGTTGAACTGCAGGATAAAGGCATAAACCTTTACTGGGAATAATCTTGTTTCAGGAATTCTACAAAAAGCCCCAGTGTTGGCTTCCTTCTCAAGGTCTTTCTCCTGAGTGGGAGAGGTGTCCATGCTGGTATCTTAAAAGCTATCACCCAAGGCTTTCCTCAGGTTTAAATATAATATAAAGCTCAATTGTTTGATCTCACACTGCATCCTAGCATTAAACTCAGGTCACTTTCCTTCTAGCCGTCTGTCTAGTAGGTGTATGTCTTTAATAGCCAGGCTTGAAATAATGATTACATGAGGGGAAAACTTGGCCTTTGAGGGGTCTTTTGCCTTTATATTGGGTCCATAAATTTCGGCTTAGCTTTATCAGGCTATGTGTAACAGAGAAAGCTAGCTTTATTTAAGCTCAGGTTGGATTCAGGTTATTTGTGTGTGTGAGGGGTGTACAGGTGCCTTCATGTGTGCTGGCGCACGTGGAGGTCAGAAGACAACCTCAGTTTGCCGTCAGCACTTGGAAGGATCCACAGAAGTATGAAAGCTTCAGTTTTAACTGATTGATGAAAGATGATTATTATATAAGTTGTTCTGCATGAAACACATAATTACATTATTTTTTCAGCTTCATTTATATCTTTAGAAAACCATATAGCTGAAGAAAATAAGATATAGAATTACCATGCTAATTAGTACTAATTAACAATAATAATTTAAAATCTTTCTGATCTTGGTACTAGGTATTAAACGCAGGATCTGTATGGGCTAGGTCAGCACTCTACCTTAGAGTTACAGACTCAGTCTGGGTTTGCTGAGAAAAAGGCTTCTCTACAGAGAACAGTATGGCTTTGAACACACCACGTAGTCCACGCAGGCCCTAAACTTGTGGGTTTTGGGGGGGAAGCCTTTGCTACCTGTTGTGCAGCTATTTTCTTTGAACTGAATCATTGCCCCAGAAAGGAGGAGGTAGTTTCCTTAAGACTCGGAAATAAGTAAAACTCACAAGTTTCAGAAACTTGCTAGATTCACAAACTCTTCCCCCAAATAAGCAGTAGCAGCTCTAGAGAGGAAACTCTGATCTATTGGGTTGTTTTAAGCTGTGCAGGATGGTCCAGGGATTCTGCATTGAGTTGCCACCCATGCCAGAATGGGCCTTTCAGTGACGCAGCTGCCTTTGAGTTACTCATGCTCTTCTGAGCAACTCTCCACCCTCACTCCTGTAAGTAAACTCTAAAATGAGCTCGCTGCTTCACCATAATAGACTTGAGCGGAACCATTTCCTCAGTCTGTCATCAATGCCCTTTGTGGGTGAGTAGATGTTTATTCCTGAATCCCTAGGAAAAGCAATACAGTATCCTCAAAAGTGCTAAAATTACAGGCATGTTACATCACACTAAGACTCTTAAGTCAATTTTAGATCTTATATTCCTTGGTAAAATAGCATTAGAATTGTTTTCATCCTTTACATTCTCATATTTGAATCTAATTATGAATCAGTGGCAATAACAGAAATACCAAGAGAGGCTGGAGTTGGTCTCCACGGTGCAGCCATTTGTCTAACACGGTGAGGCAGGCCCTGGTTCCATCCACCACAGGAAGAAAAAGGTACCAAGAGAATTTCTCAATCGCAGAGAGTAAAATAGGCAAATGTTAGAAATGTTAGAAAGTCCCCATCCAGGTTTTCCTGGTTGGTATCTTGCATATGTTTTGATTCCACTTCCAAATTTGGGGATATAGTTAATCCTAGCAGTGTTATATAATGATTTGGCTAGACTTTAACAACATCACAGTATCTTTCAAAGAACAATTCTGAAAATAAAATCTCACTCCAAGCCTCAGTCTCTCCCACACTTTTATGAGTATATGTACACAGTAAATCACTCATACATATACCCTTTCACATAGGAGGGGAGAGGAGGTGTACCCCAAGGAAAATATCACAAGATTGTGCTCCTAAGTCACTTCACCAAGCAGGAAGGATGTGGGATGTCTTTCAGATGACTTTCATTTATATTCAGCCTTTTTCCTCAGAGTACTATACACATCATCTCATTTTGGTTTCAAGTTCCTCTGATATCTCTTAAAATGTGAAAACTCGAATAGTTTTCTCAATTAATAGAAATTTCTCCATTTAGGTATTTTCCTTCACTTTTTTCCTGTTTTTCCTCTTTCACTCTTAAGTGGGTCACAGAAAATTGTTAATGTCAAGTCACTCAGAATCTGTTAATCCACCTTTCAGGGCTTAGGAAGCAATATAAAACATCACCAGGAAGCAATTTAGGCAGAAGATGCTAGTATTTCTAGTATACTTCCCTAAGGAAATGTCTCAGTTTCAAGAAAATGAGCAATCTTAGATACTGTACTGTTTTCAATGTCTTTAAAAAATACCCATATTTTAAGTACTTAGAGGTTAATTAACAAAAGTCAAGCTTTATCATAGGATATCTGATTAATGGTTTGGCAAGCTACATTTTTTTTAAGCTATCAGATCCAGAGCAGGAGAAAAACAATATACCCTAGGTTTAGAGTCAGAAAAATCTTGGTTTAATCTGATCTGCCATCAAGCTGTGATGGTCACGCACTGTTTATTAGCTGCACTTCTCTCTCTCTGCAAATTGTGAAATATAAACTAGGAGGTTATTTAGGTTCTGTATGACCTTAGGATATTTCTACTATTTAGCTCATTCAGGCTGCACAGATTTACTGAATTCTGATCTGGTGCCAGCTCCTATTACAGAGTATAAGGAAATGATAGCTAGCTAGCTAGACAGACAGACAGACAGACAGACAGACAGACAGATAGATAGATAGATAGATAGATAGATAGATAGATAGAGAGATAGATAAAAGGGTATATCCTCAACCACTCAAATGAATATTTGGCATAACAGCAGGAGAATCAGCATGAACACACACACTCAAGTATGGTATACCTATCAAATATTATCATTATACTCAGTTTCATCATTGTCTCTCCTTCTTGGTATATACACATTCCACATACCACACACAAACCAGCACCCAAACAAACGCCACACAAAACCATATCTATCAAATTGTCTCTAAACCAATAGCCACCATATTTCAACCTTACTTTGCTAAAATATATATTTGAGTGGATGAGTTCTTTGCTATGAATTGAACATTTGAATGAGCGAGGCTTTGGGAAAGGGAGATTTAAGCTTGAATATTCCCCATTAAAGCTCTATGTGGAAAAGTAACACAGTTCAGTCTGCACTCTTAGCTAATCTTGACCCTCCATTAATTAGTCTAATTGTCAGAAATTCAACCAGAAGATGCTCACTGATTTCTGTGGTCTAGTATCAGCCCTTGTTAAGAATGTAGATCTTAAGCCCTTGGATTATAAACTATGCCTGTTCTAATCATTTAATGCTCGAGCAAATTGGGTTGATTGATTCTAACTTTTAACAATAACAACAAAAAAAAGTACAACTGAAACTGTTCCAACTCCTGTTTTAAGTGAGAGCTATGGGTATGGACCCTGGTGGAGAATCAAGGAATAGGCTAGAGTTAGTGCTGAGATTCATAAAACAGGCTATAGAGGGTGAAGTAAAGAGAAAACCTAGGATGGTATCTAGAGGCACAATCAGAGTTGAGGCTTAAGAATCCAGGCTAGAGAAACATTAACCCACGAGAACAAATCTGTGAGGCCCACAGGACCAGGACAAAGGACCAGTAATGAGAAGCCCTAGCACAGAACACACAGATTTAAAAGGAAGGATGGACATGGTGTTCTAGATGTTTGCTAAAGAACTCAGATATAAAGTCACAGGAATGTTTTATAAAAAGCTACCCCAAAAAAGGCCAACTCAAAGAAATGTGTCATAGAGAAATAAATTCGCGGAGGAGGAGGAGTTGGCTCAAATATGAGAATGTCTCAAAGACGAGTTAGAAAATCTTTGGATGGCCACTGAGCAAGTCTGAAGGACTCAAAAGGAAGACACACAAAGTCAGGATTTTAGCCAAAGTTGTATTGTTCCCCCCTGCCCCATGCTCAGACAGTGTGCAGAACTCTGATTGTTGCTATTTTCTTTGATTATTCCAGCTACAAGTCCTCAACATCCATTCATGTCTCCTGAGAAGACAGTCTTGATGGAAACATGCGTTTGACAGACTAGTAGAATAACCAAATTAGTATAATGACATTTTCTTACCACCAATTTATCCTAGAATACTTGGGAAGCTGCTGAATCAAACCACACCAAGCATTGACAAGCCCACTTCTTCCGGGTGGGCTTCTGTACAGAAGCAGCTCCCTCAGGGAATATGATAATTCCTGCTGCTTCACCTGCCTCCACCTCTGAAGAGGTTGTCCCATGGGGGCAGGGATGATTTTGTCTGCTCTTATGAGTCCTCTATGCCCCTCGGAATCAGGTCCCTAGTGCATAATTTTTTTTAGGTGAGTTCATGAAAGGATGGACACCGAAGCTCATTTTACAGATCAGCTACCTACATTCTATCCCCTATAAATACCAACCCAAGGCTCTCTGTAGGCAGGTCTTGGCCTAAGCTGCTCCACCAAGATTAGATACAAGCTCAGGACAAAGGCATTTGCTTACCTAAAGCTGTCTGGGTTGAGAAACACATCCGCTGGGGCCCTGCCAGCATGAACTAGAGGCTTCCCTTGCTGAGGATAATAGCTTTTTGTTTTCCTGTCCTTTCTAAGCTTCTGCCTACAGACACTCTTTCTGTTTGCACTCCTTTCTATCTTAGGACGCAGCTCTACATGGGTAGAAAAGATAAGGAAACAGAGGCCTGAAAGGATTAAAAGAAGGCAGTTTGCTCTTCGATTTTTAATGGCTCCAGTGGCAATAGACACTTGCAGATTGAATTCTGCTTAAAATTTAAGCTTCTTATTGTCTCTGGCAGTCAAGGAGACCCTATCTGAGATGATAAATGAAATGGGGCTGGTAAAATGGGTTAGAGAAGAAAAAGAATACAGGTTCTTGTTCCCTCTAGAGGATGTCCTGTGGAGTTTGAAGGTACTTTCCAATCTCAACTAGAATATTGCAATAACAATGTTTTAAAGTTTTGTGGTGTGCCGTTATAAACTTCCAGTGTTTAGAAAACTCAACATTTAGAAGATTCCAGTCCCCAGAAGTTGCAGAGAGTGAGGATCCCTCCAACTCAAGTGGTCTACCTCTTTCTCTCTGATCAGTACTGGGGATATGCCAAAAATCTTGCCCCAATTTTTTTTTAAAGGCAACTATGGAATCTTGATATTATTACTATTTAGGCAGAACTGCCTTACCATAGTGATTAGTAGACACAGAAAGTTGACAGTTTGGAGTTCTACAACAGGGCTAGTAGACCCTAAGGTGCTAGTAATGTATGTGGTAACAATACCTGGAATGTTTCCTTGGAATTTCTAGAATGTTCCAGGATTTTGGAGTGAGCCCATTTGAGAATACTCTCCTACCAGATTCCTGTATCCTTGCAGAATCTGAGTTCTGACTTTAGGTTATCAAATATCCATGAGACCAGAGCTCTCAAATCAAGAGCTGGTTGTGAGCAGAGCAATCAACACAACCAACCATGTTGGCCCACCAGCAAGCCTTTGTATAGTGTTTGAGAGTATATCTAGGATCAACCATAATTAAGGGCTTTCAGACAAATAAGTTGTGTGAACAAGTTATCAAGTTCCAACATGACCTGTGCTATGGCACCGATGACTTTCACCCCCATGCTCTACTACAGATTTTTCCTACAAGCAGCTGACAAGGGTAAACAAGTTCTGGAGCTGGTTTGCAAGGGATTGCTGTTATACTATGGCTTTATTCAAGTGTGGCACTCAGACCCAGTGATAGAGGAAACCCTCTAGGTAAAGGAAGCTGCAACAGGCGCCTTTGGTCATCCATTCAGGACGCACAGAGATCACTGCCTGATTTGCCATAGACATAGCTGCTTTGTCAAAAAAGTGCTCAGAAATGATGGAAATCTGGATGAACAACGTGTAGGTGAATTTATGTTTGTACAATGTCTGTCCTTGGTTTTATTTTTGTTTTTGTTTGTCAACTTGACATAAACTTTTTATCAAAAAAAAAAAGGAAACCACAATTAAGACAACTCCTCCATAATATTGGCCTGTAAGCAATGGGGCATTTTTGTTGATTAATGATTGACGAGAGGGGGCCCAGATCACTTTGGGTATCGCCACCCTTAGGAAAGTGGTTGTGAGCTGTATAAGAAAGCAGGCTGGGCAAGCCATGAGGAATAAACCCTAGTCCTTGAAAAATAGTCCTACATGGAATGTGGCCACGGACACCCTCTCATCAAAACCAATGTGGCCTTCAACAGTGCTCTACTTGACAACAACGGAAATCAAGACCAACTCGAAACCATAATGCCTGACTGTAGAAATGGGATTCACAGAGTATCTCTTTGGACCAAGGAAGCCACTTTTGAGCAATTCACATGCAGCAATAGTCACTGACCATTGCTTCATGGGAACAAGCCAGTAAGCAATGTTCTTCATGGATTCTGCTTCAGTTCCAGCCTCCAAGTTCCTGCCCTGACTTCTCTCTGAGGCAGACTGTTAGCTGGAAAGACAAAATGAACTAAACACTCTCCTCCTCCTTTGCTTTTGGCCATGGTGTTTTATCACAGTGGTATAAACTCTAAGACAATATGTGACTCTGTGTACTGCACATTCATCCTGTCAGTAGGTATCCGCTGTGGTGGGAGGCTCAACCATCAGGCAGGCACAGTGACCTGTCCAGAAAATGCCGATATGACTCAGTCCATGGATACCCCAGTACATGAAAAATAGTTCTACACAGAGTGTGGCCATGGCTCTCCTCTCACCAGAAGCAGAAAAGAATGTATCTAGACCCCAGGGTGTCTTGGTATTCTCAGGCCCAGTTTTGACTGTGGACACATAATAAAAGCAAACACACCCTGTATTGGTTACTCTTCTTGTTTCCATGGCAAACTATTTACAAAAGCAACTTAAAGGGAGAAACGTTTATTTTCTCATGGTTCAAGAAGGAATATAGTTCATTGTGGTATGGTGGCAGGAGCTTGATGGGATTGGTCACACTGGATCATCAGTAAGAAAGTAAGACATCAGAATGCAGCTATATTCAAGTGAACAGTGTTCTATTAACTAGATACCTGAAATAATTAACTTATACAAGAAAAGGTTTATCTTGGCTCACAGTTCTGGAGTTCCCGGCCCAGGCTGGATGGGGACAGGGCTCTGGGCTTGCAAAAAGGCAGTACATCACTATAGAATCATGAAGATGGGCTAATCTGCTCATGTTACAAGCCAAGTGACAAAGAGGAAGAAAAAGGAGACAGAGACCTACAATCCTCTGACTCTGATGGGCATCTCTCAAGGTCCCACCTCCTAAAGGTTCTGCTGCTTTCCAATCCAATGACACCACTCCCAACTTTAACACATGGGCTTTGGAGTGGGGGCATTCAAGATTTAAAATGTAGTGGCAGGCCCTGCTCTAACTGGTACACACGCAAGGAGAGCTGGTTACATGAGGATGTTCAAGGGATGGCTATATACAGAGCAAGACCATTTGAAAACACAGAAAGAGGACAAGACGAGCAGAGAGGCCTCAGAGAGCCTAAGCTTGCCAACACCTTCATCTTTAACTTCCAGTCTCCAGAATTTGACAATAAATGTCTGTTGTTAAAAACTACCTGGTGCCTCTCTCCATACCTCTTCAACATAGTACTTGAAGTCCTAGCCAGAGCAATAAGACAACTAAAGGAGATCAAGGGGATACAAATCGGAAAGGAAGAGGTCAAAGTGTCACTATTTGCAGATGATATGATAGTATACATGAGCGACCCCAAAAATTCAACCAGAGAACTCCTCCAGCTGATAAACACCTTCAGCAAAGTGGCAGGATAGAAAATCAACTCAAAAAAATCAGAAGCCCTCCTGTATACCAAAGACAAAAGGGCCAAGAAAGAAATTAGAGAAACAACACCCTTCACAATAGCCACTAATAACATAAAGTACCTTGGGGTGACACTAACCAAGCAAGTGAAAGACCTGTTTGAGAAAAACTTCAAGTCTCTGAAGAAAGAAATTGAAGAAGATCTCAGAAGATGGAAAGATCTCCCGTGCTCATGGATTGGTAGGATTAACATTGTGAAAATGGCCATCCTGCCAAAAGCAATCTACAGATTCAATGCAATTCCCATCAAAATACCAACTCAATTCTTTACAGACCTTGAAAAAAAGATTCTCAGCTTCATATGGAGAAACAAAAAACCCAGAATTTCCAAAACAATCCTGTACAACAACAGATCATCTGGAGGTATCTCCATCCCCACACTCAAGCTGTACTACAGAGCAATAGTAATAAAAACTGCATGGTATTGGCATAAAAACAGAAAGGAGGATCAATGGAACCACATAGAAGACCCAGAAATAAACCCACACACCTATGAATACTCGATTTTTGACACAGAAGCCAAGACCATTCAATGGAAAAAAGACAGCATCTTCAACAAATGGTGCTGGTCCAACTGGATGTCTACATGCAGAAAAATGAAAATAGATCCATATTTATCACCCTGCACAAAACTAAAGTCCAAGTGGATCAAAGACCTCAACATAAAACCAGATACTCTAAATCTGTTAGAAGAAAAAGTGGGGAAAAGCCTAGAACTCATTGGCACAGGAGACAACTTCCTGAACAGAACACCAACAGCACAGGCTCTAAGAGCAACAACCAATAAATGGGACCTCATGAAACTGAAAAGCTTTAGTAAAGCAAAGGACACCGTCATCAAAACAAAACGACTGCCTACAGATTGGGAAAGAATCTTCACTAACCCTGTATCTGACAGAGGACTAATATCCAGTATATACAAAGAACTAAAGAAGCTGAAAAGCAGCAAACCAAGTAATCCAATTAAAAAATGGGGAACAGAGCTAAAGAGAGAATTCTCTGTAGAGGAATATCGAATGGCAGAGAAACACTTAAAGAGATGCTCAATGTCCTGAGCCATTAAAGAGATGTAAATCAAAACCACCCTGAGATTTCAACTTACACACATCAGAATGGCTAAGATCAAAAATTCAAGTGACAACACATCCTGGATAGGTTGTGGAGAAAGGGGAACCCTCCTCCACTGCTGGTGGGAATGTAAACTGGTACAACCACTCTGGAAATCTATCTGGCGCTTTCTCAGACAATTAGGAATAGTGCTTCCTCAAGACCCAGCTATACCACTGCTAGGTATATACCCAAACTTTGTTCAAGTACACAAAAGGGATACTTGTTCAACCATGTTTATAGCAGCTTTATTTGTAATAGTCAGAACCTGGAAACAACCCAGATGTCCATCAACGGAGGAATGGGTACAGAAATTGTGGTATTTTTACACAATGGAATACTACTCAGCAATCAAAAAGGAGGAAATCATGAAATTTGCAGGCAAATGGTGGGATCTAGAAAAGATCATTCTGAGTGAAGTATCCCAGAAGGAGAAAGACAAACACGGTATATACTCACTTATATAGACCTATAAGATATGATAAACATAATGAAATCCATACACCTAAAAAAGGTAATCAAGAGAGCAGACACGGGGTAAGATGATCAATCCTCATTTAGAAAGACAGATGGGATGTGCATTGAACATATGACAGGAGTCTACTGAGCACATTTGAAAGACTCTAACTAGCAGTGTTTTCAAAGCAAACACTCATGACCAAACCTTTGGCAGAGTACAGGGAATCATAAGAAAGAAGGTAGTTAGTATGATGGGGAAAGGATAGGAGCTCCACAAGGACCAAATATATCTGGGCACAGGGTCTTTTCTGAGACTGACATTCAACCAAGGACCATGTATGGATATAACCTAGAACCTCTGCTCAGATGTAGCCTGTGATAGCTCAGTAACCAATTGGTTTCCCATAGTGAGGGGAACAAGGACTATTTCTAACAGGAACTCAATGACTGGCTCTTTGACCTCCCCACCTCCCAAGGGAGGAGCAGTCCTGTTAGGCCACAGAGGAGGGCTTCGCAGCCAGTCCTGATGAAGATACCTGATAAAACAGGATTGGATGAATGGGGAGGAGGTCCCCCCCCTATCAGTGGACTTGGAAAGGGGCACAGTGGAGATGAGGGAGGGAGGGTGAGATTGGGAGGGAATGAGGGAGCGGGATATGGCTGGGATACAGAGTTAATAAAATGTAACTGATAAGAAAAAAATAAAATTAAATTAAAAAAAAAACTAGCTGGTGCATGGTATTTTAACATGAAAGCCCTAACAAATAGATACACTTAATCATTATTTTACGTGTAATATTTTCTACAGAAATAGTGTCCAAAAGCCACCTGAGCCAATGCAATAGGATGGATGAAATCATTGTTAGTATGTGAGTGGTGGAGCTGATCATAAAAGAAGTGGATTTTGAAAGGCAAAGAGGATGGATACCAGAAGAAGAAGAAAACAGGAAACAAGTTAGGAGCCTCCCACAGAGGGTCTCTGAAAGGCTCTGCCCTGTAGACTTATCAAAGCAGATGTTGAGACTGATGGCCAAACTTTGGGCAGAATGCAGGGAATCTTATGAAAGAAGTGGGAAATAATAGTAAGAACTGGAGAGGACAGGAGGTCCCCAAGGAGAGCAACAGAACCAAAAAATTTGAGAACAGGGGTCTTTCCTGAGACTGATACTCCAACCAAGTACCATGCATGGAGATAACCTAGAACCCCTGCACAGATGTAGCCCATGGCAATTCAGTGTCCAAGTGGGTTCCATAGACATGGGAACAGGGACTGCTTCTGACATAAACTGATTGGCTTGCTCTTTGATCACCTCCCCCTGAGGGGGGAGCAGCCTTACCAGGCCACAGAGGAAGACAATGCAGCCACTCCTGATGAGACCTAACAGACTAGGATCACAAGGAAGAAAAAGAAATCCTCCCCTACCAGTGGACTTGGGGAGGGGAGTGTGTGGAGAAAGGGGAGGAAGGGAGGGATTGGGAGGGGAGGAGGGAGGGAACTAGAGGGGGGATACAAAGTAAATAAAGTATAATTAGAAATAAAAAAAGAATAAAAACATCAAAAAAGAAGTGGATTTTGAGGACCCCCACCATGTTTCAACTCCTTTCAAAAGTTATCAATACCTCCTACCTCAGTGTGCTTTGTTAACACAACTCACACGTCTGCCATGCTTTTCCACACACAAAGTGCAGCGAACCGAGTATATTCCTTCACTAGAAGCATACCTTGTCACATATAAGAAGGATAGAGAGAGGCTGAGACAAAAGCTCCCGGATACCAAATGGACACAGTCTAAACTGCTGTCCCAAACACTGATTATCTAGCCAAATAGGTCAGCAATTGGAAGAAGGGAAATGTGAGCTAGCATTTTCTCTGAATAAATCGTGACTAAAAATAGGAATTCCTTGCTAGAGAAAAACTGCGATATCAGTATGCTCTGATTGCCAACAATGAGGGGTAGCAGGTGCAAAGTGTCCCCTTTCAGACCGCAAGCCACCAACAGCAATGAGCTGAGGGCTGCAGGTACACATGCCAGGGCTACTGAAGATGTGAGGAATCAGAAAGGCAGGCATGGGGACATTTTCATGTCAGGTGGAAATGTTTCCTTGCTTGTCCCGGAGGCAACCTAGCAAAGGCAATTTCACTTTAAGTTCCTCCTTTTGGGGACCAAGAGCCCGTGGACCCTCTGCAAACACTGATCTCAATCTACAGAAGGCCTAAAACTTATCTTCAATTTGGTCACTTCTCTCCTCGAAATCTTTCCATTTCCTTATCTCTCCGATAAACCACCCTGGTTATTTTCTATTTTAGAAGGAGGAGGAGGAAGATTCCTTATCTTTATTTATTTAAGATATATATATAGCCCATGTTTCTACAAGGTCATGAAGCCAGTTCACAGCTCTAATATGCTGAACAAAGATGCAATGGAACATTTAAACAGAGCGAAATATGTTTGCAGGAAGGAGAGAACAGGGTTGGTGCTAGTGGGAGTGACAGCGGAACAAATTCCCACAGTTGGGCAATAATTATAGCTCTAAATTTTTCTAGCCCTTAAAATCAGGAAAGGGGGCTGGAGAGAGATCGCTCAGTCAGTGAAGGACTCACCCCACAAGTATGCAAACTTAGTTTGATCTTCAGAACTCACATTTAAAAAAAAAAAATGCTGGGTGTGGTGGCTCATGCTTGTAATCCCAGTGGTAGGGAGGTGAAAACAAGAGGATCACTGAGTCTCACTAGCTAGCCAGCCTAGCCTACTTGTCAAGTTCAAGGCCAATGGAGGAAAAAAAAAAAAAGCCTGACTAAAAAAACTCAAAGTTGTTCTTTGATATCTGTGGAACACACAAACACATACAGAAAGAGAGCGAGATGGGGAGGATGGGGAGGATGGGGAGGATGGAGAGGATGGGGAGGATGGGGAGGATGGGGAGGAAGGGGAGGAAGGGAGAAGATGCCTTGGTTGCCTGGCTTCTGTTTTGTGACACCATGAAAAGCCTAAATTTCTTCTCATAAATGTACTTTATACTAGAAACAACAGAAATCCTGGGAGTAAAGCTTCACTTCCTCAAAGTCTCCTGGAGTGGGAAAGAACCTAGAAGAGCCTCAGATTAATTTCTGCAAAGACTAAGATGGATGATTGGATGGTGTGGGCTGTTCTGGTGGCTCAGTGACCTGGAAAGAGAAACTGGTCTCCTAATGCATGTCCAGATGGATATAGAAGACACCTACACATCAAAACAACAAACCACAGACCCATCCACCAGAACCAAGGAAAGCAAAGAAGTTATCAAGACTAGATAAGAAACAGCAAAACACACCTTGAGACTTGCTACAGTTGTTCAGTCGTGTTACTGAAGTTTCTGAAAACTAAATTTGTCCCTAGAATTCATGTTCCCATTCATTGACTAAACACATTTACCAGTGTTTTCTCACTGCTGTGTCAATATACTTGACAGAGGCAACTTAAAGAAGGGAGGGTTTGACTTGGCTCACAGTTCCAGCATGAAGTACAGCATGAAAGAACAGTAATGGCAGCAGGCTCTTGAACCAGGTGGTCACATTCTGAAGCCAGGAAACTGATGGACACTGGTGCTTATCTCACTGTATCCTTTTTATTCAGGCCAGGACTCTATCTCATAGCGTGGCGCAACCCACACTGGGCATGGGTCTTCTCACTTCAATCAACCTAGTCCAGAAACTCCCTAGTAGCATGTCCAGAGGTTTGTTTCCATGGCTATTCTAAATCCCATCAAGTTGGCAATCGGTCTTGACTGTAGCAGTCCCCAAAGCAGCAAACATCTCCTGGAACTGCTGTCTATCCTATAGTCATTTTTCACCTCCAGGAAGATAGTCCCTTCCCATACATGGGACCCCAAGACTTTCTTTTTGCATTCCCAAATCAGAAGCACTCACAATACGGTTTGTCAGTTCTTGTAAACCCTTCACTCTTCTTGATTTCAAACACATCTTCGCCTTGAGACACCCATTTTTTTCATAGGCAGAGGATGGTAAGGTACAAGGCCTGATGTCACCCACGGAAAGAATTCTTTTGCTGTCTCTCAAGACCCCTTTGAGTGATGCTAACAGTACATTGCTGTTTGTGACTCATATATATATTCTGAGTCAACTTTTTAATAATTTATAACTGAGATTTTTTTTATTCATGGTTATATAGAAGTCTCCAAAGAGCCTCAGACATGAGCTAAGGGACAGGTGGATGATCAATGATGGTAAGCATCACAGGGGGGTCTGTGCTATTTGCTCATGCACAGTCTCAGACAGCCCAGCCTTCTGAGTGTTCTCTTCTACTGAAGGAACTCTCTTCCTGCCTACCCCTGTGGCTTGACAAGCCTGGTAGAATCTAACTCCTGATAAAAAGTTTCAGCCACATGATGATTTGCTATCTATGATCAAGGTCAGCTATCTATCACTCCATCTCTACTAGGACCAGTATGTACCAGGAATTATTTTGAAAAGCAAAAGCTATTATTCCATGCTACTGATGATGTAACCATTCTGTGATTGTTAGTTTTCACTGTCAACCTGACACAACATGGACTCCGCTGGGATGGGAATCTCAAAACAGAAAAAAAAAAAAAAATGTGTTGGCTTTTCGGCGTTTTCTTAATTGAATTCATCAAGGTTGAAGACACACCCTGAATTTGGACAGCACTATTTGGGAGCTGGGACCTGGACTGAATTAAAGCAAGAAAGCCAGCTGAGTTTTGGCCAGCATATACCCTCATTCATTCTCTTTTCTTGACAGTGGCTATCACCAGCCATTTAGAGCTCCTGCTCCCTGAATTCCCCACTACAATGGGCTGCAGCCTCAAACTGTGAGCAAAAATAAACCCTTCATCCTTCCAGTTGCTTTAATTGTGCTTGTTTGTTTATCATCTCAACAGACAATGAAACTAGAGATGCTCAGGAATTCCAATGACCTGCGCAGCGATTCTGTTTGGAGAGTTTCCATCAACCTCATGTGGAGTCCTCTTTCACCTTGCTACATTTATGGTCTCTGCTAGGGCTGCTGGACCTCAGCCTAACCTGCTGCAGACCACTTCGCTGCCCTGACCATCGGCCAGTGAGGTGTAGATTGTGCATGGAACACGAAGAGGTCTAGCATGCATCATCCTCACTTCCAGATAGGAGGTACAAGATTCAGTCATTTGCCTCTGCATTCAATGCATCAATACAATGTTCTCCAGAGAAATCAAATAAATTGTGTTCAATAAAGAAGAGGATTTTCTAGATTGACTCACATAGTGGTAGAGGCCAAAAAGTCCCACAATGTTCATCACCAAGGGGACTGAGAGCCAGGGCATGAAACTTCATGGGAAAGAAACCAATAAAGCTGTCCTAATCCATGGCTTAAGTCCTGAAAACTGTCCAAGAAGAAACTGAACAAGCCTCCATTCAAATACTGATGAAGAGCCAGCACAATGGCTTGGCAGGTAAAGGCCCTTCACTAAGCCTGGTGAGCTGAACCCTGACCCCAGGACCCATGTAAGAAAAGAAGAGAACTGACTTCTATAGGTTGTCTTCTACCTCCAAATGGATGCTGTACAAACACACACACACACACACACACACACACACACACACACACACCCCACACTCTCAGATATCAGAGAACCTGGCTGACACAGCATCAGAAATGTGACTGTGGCTACCATTCCTGCCAACTTTACCTCCTTGTGGTTGGAATGAGTTTCTCTGTCTCTGTGGGAGGAAACACAGTTTTGTTTACTTTCTTTGCCAGACATAGTCATTTAAAGACACCCTGCGCAGTTTTTGCCACTAGAAAAGCACTCAGGCAGAACCCATAAAGCTTCCGTGTCCTGTGGGGATCTTGGGAACCAGCAGGACCCATCAGGGTAGTCTCATGATGGACCAGCTTTATGCCCACTGCTGTCATTTGGTCCCAGAAGCAGGCTGCCCTGGGGAGTGAGAATTGTAGGCAGAGCTGATAGCTGGAGGCTGATTGAGAACCATGTCCCCGCAGCTGGGACAGTTCTTAGTAGAAAGGGAATCTGGGCAGTCTTCTTTATGGTCCTGTTTGCTGTGAGCCATGCTCTTCTGGAATCCCTGTGGCACATCCTAATCTGCAGAGTGGGAAGGTAGAAGGGTTTCTTGCAGATTTTATTCCATTTCCAAAACTATTGTTAGCAGAAGGAGCAGCAGCCGTTCGCTGAACACAGTTCAATGAATGGCAAGACAGGCGAGCGATTCTTCTTCAGGTGTCGGGATTGAATTCACGGCCTTACAGTGTTCTACCACCACACTACATCTCCAACCCCGCAGGCCCTGCTCCGAGCACTCACCAGGAAGCAGGACCCTTGCTAGCTCCCTGCTATACACAGGATAGAAACACGTACAGAGGAGAGACGACTTCCCCGGGGCCAAGCAGGTTACAAAGGCATGTTTCTGGGACATGTTTCTTCTGACTAGTTTATGGCATCCTGCAAGACCCTTCCATTTTGTTGTGAAACCTCCAATAAGGAAACAAGTTGTGTGCAAGTATAGGAAATAACTTGATATTAGTTCATGCTCACTCACTGATTGATAATGGGATGAACCAATTCTACTTTGTTATTATCACTATCAGCTAATTACACTTCTGACTTCCTACTATGGGAGAAGGGCCCTAAATCTTTCCCCATTATCATTATTCAATTAAAAACTATGCCCCAGTTTCTATCCTTCAGCAAACCCTGGAGTAGAGTCTGTTGAGGATGTGGCTGTGTAGAGAAAGATAAGACAGCCTCTGATGCTAAAAATATACTGAAAGAGAAGAAATTGGCTGCCCTTTTTTTCTTCCCGAAGAAGCTGAAAAATGGCAGTTCTTTCTTGGCTCATTAGCTCTTGAAACGTTCTGTAAAGATGGCCACCAAGGAGCTTCCTCTGTCTTAGAATAAAGGGGAAGTGGACAGAGAGAAGAAAAATCTCAATGCTGGGAAGAGCGTATCTCATTAGAAACCACTGACTGCTCAGTAGGAGCTAAAATCGGATCTTAATTCAAAGCTGTAGTCGGGAGATGACTTGTCTCTTTTGGGGGACAAGTGGGAAAGGGATGGGTCAAGTATTTTTAGGGATAATTTGTTTCAAACCTACAGAGGAGAATTTGTGGCTACATGGATATTCATTATTATGTGGTCTTTTTTACATTTAAAAAATATAGAGAAATCTATAAAGATGAGAAAGAAATATAAAGAAGATGATTTTGATTTCTCTACATAGATATATCATCTTCATAGAAAAAATCAGAATCAATTTTTTAAAAATATTCATTCCATGGCTTTGCTTTCTCTATGACCTTTCAAATGTAGAAACAAACATGAAGGATAACACCCTCAACTTCAGAGACCTAAGGCAGAAGAAAGTCCTCCATTCGGTCTTCTTGGGTTTAGATGATTCCTTCAGAACAAAATAACTGGTAAAGCCATGGGGAATGCTGTGTACTTGAGCAGCATGTTAAGGTCCAGGAGGGAAAGGTGTCACCCCAGAGTGGCCTGAGTACCCTGATAGTACTCCTCCCTGTTCAACTCTACACAAGTCACCTGCTCCACACAGCAAGATTCCTCTGGGGAGGAAGCTGAGCCACTCAGATCATTTCCCCATGAGCCAGTCAGGAAAATGAGCCATCAGGCAGCCTATTGAGAGTATCCTAGAGGGTGACAATAGGGCATCTCTTCTTCCTGGCACACCGTGACCAGATGTCCTAATATCCTTGATTTGCTCCTCTCTGGACCTTCCTATTGTCTCAGTAGCTGTAATGAGGCTCTTTTTATGAGTAGGGTTTCGGAGGCTATTGTAAACAAACATGGGGGGGTAAGGGGGACACAGGGCAAAACAGGGTACTTTCCCAGGTGCAGAAAAAGGAGAACCAAGAGAAGGCCCTGGGAGGGGGGTGAGGAGGGTTACCTGGAGTTTAACTCAACCTAGGATAAGTCCTCCTCCTGGAAATATCATTTAAAATCTTCCAGAGTAAGGCTTGCCATGTACAGAGCTGCAAAGTGAGCCTGGTACCTGAAGGGAGGGTAGAAAGACAAGTTTTATATATGTGGTTGAAAGGCTTGGGAATACTGTCGTGAGACCAGAGAACAGCCTTGTTAAACATGCCTGCCCCTCCTGGGTACCAGCAGCCTCAGATATCATCAGGAATGAAATCAGCGGCTCATATCCATCCAGCTCATGTGGCTCACTCAGCTCCTCAAAATTGAAGGTGTGCACAAGCGATGAATGTGGTTCATAAGATCGCAGTTCTATCTCTGTCATCATGGCTCCAGTGATCCCTTTTCTCCTGTCTACATTAGATGCCAGCATAATTTACACTTTTCCATAGAGATTTTGAGTAGACAAACCGTGGCTTTCTGTGTTGTTTCTCTCACAAGCAACAGAGTAGCCCGGAGGAAGCCACTGTGTGTCTAGGCTGTGATGAGGCCGTGTAAAACAGACAGTTGACCTTCCTTCCTATACGTCTCAATTCCTTCTATTTGCTTAAAGTGTATTTTAACCAGTATGCTAAGCAGGAGGCTTTATTTTTATTTTCTACTCACTATGTGTTTAATGAATTATTTCTTTTCCTCTTCCTCCCCCTTTTTCTTCTCTCCCTTCTCCCCCCCCCCCTCTTCTTTTTTGGTTATTT
The DNA here is from genome assembly GCF_907164565.1 of Psammomys obesus. NCBI lineage: Eukaryota > Metazoa > Chordata > Mammalia > Rodentia > Muridae > Psammomys > Psammomys obesus. The sequence goes on from NW_026585587.1 coordinate 2,275,053, forward strand.
AGTGAACGTTAAGCTGGACCTGGTGGCACATGCTTGAAACTCTAGCACTCTGGAGACTGAGGCAAAGGATATACAATTCACTCTGGGCTAAATAGCAAAATCCTGTCAAAAACACAAAAGAAGGAAAGGGAAAGGAGGGAGGGAGAGGAGGAAGAAAATTTATGCAGCTCTCTTCCTTGGCTTATTACTTTAAGTTACCAAAAGATCCTCTGGTAATAAGCTAAAATGCTGTATTAGTCACGGTTGTCTAGTAGAACAAAATTAATAAAATAAATATGTATTAATAGGGGTTTAATAGATTGACTTGCATGATATGGTTCCAGTAGGCCAACTGTAGCTGTCTCATACCCAAGATGTAGTTAGCTGCTCAGTCCTTGAGGCTGGATGTCTCCGCAGTTCCAATCTGTTGCTGACTGCCTTGAGGGTTCCTGGAGCACTGCTGGTCTTCAGTATATGTTAGGAGTCCAAAAAAGCTCATTCTAATATCAGCCAAGGAACACAGCAAGTAGGATGGATGAACTTGCTAGCAAAAGGGAAGGTAAGCAGGCAAAAAGCAGCAGTTCCCCCTTTCCATGTGTTTTAGTCTGGGCTGCCACCAAGAGGGTGCCTCCCACATTTAGGGTGGTTCTTCCCAGAACAGATAAACTGATCAAGGAGGTCTCTCACAGGAGTGCCCAACAGTTGTGTTTTAGTCCAGTCCAGAGCCAGTCAAGCTGACAATCAAGATTAGCCATCACAAATGCTAGATAGAAAAGGTTGGTTTTTGCCTTCATTTCATTTTCTTTCACTGTGATAAAACACCTTCACAAAGTCAGCCTATAGGAGAGTCTATTTGGCTCACAGTTCCTATTAACAGCCCATCCTTCAGGGAGAGTCACAGCTGTGGGAACTTGAAGCATCTAGTCAGATTACATACACAGGCAAAAGCACAGAGAGCTAAATTTGTGGACACATGCTAGTTCTTTTGGCCAACTTTCTACGATGCTATACAATCCAGGCTCTCCTGCCTAGGAAATGGTGTTGTAGACAGTGGGTACATTTTACCATCTCAAGTAATGTAACCAAGGTACTCCACCAGAAACATGCCCACAAGTCAACCTAATCTAGGCAACCCCTCACGAGACTCCCATCCCCGGTGATTCTAGATTGCACTGAATTGACAACTAAAACTCACAGTCTTTAAATAGTCTCTACTCTTCTCCTTTGCCATCTTTGACTCCCGTGAAAAAAATGCCATTGGCTTAGGGCATTGGATCTTACTTATTTTCTATTATTCTTTCTATAGGAGAAAACACCATCTCTCTGTCTCTCTGTCTCTGTGTGTTGTATGAGTTGTGTGTATATGTGCATGTATGTGAGTAGATACATGTGTGCATGTTTGCGTGGATGTAGGTACACGGTCACATATATGCACGTATATGACATAGGACAACCTTGCATGTCATCCCCACATAAGCAATTGTTTCTGAGATATGGTCTCTTGTTGGCCTGGGATTAACTGAGTAGGCTAGACTGGCTGATCAGGGAACCCCAGGGATCTGTTGTCTCAGCTTGTCCATCACTGGAATTAGAAGTGTGCCCATCACACCTGGCCTTTTTTTTAAATGTGGGTTCTGGAATCAAACGCCAATCCTCATGTTTGAGCAACAAGCCCCTTGCCAAGTGAGCTATCTCTCTAGGATCAAGATACCTGCTGTGGTGACCTTTACTTTCACCCTTTTCAAGGTTGGAGTTTATGGAGGAAGAAAAAGTTCTAGCGTGACAGGAGGCACCGAGCAGCTCCTCTCAGAGACCAACATCTCATTGAGAACAATGGAGACTGATACATCTCCATTCTGGCAGAGTCCAGGGATGCCCTGGGAACTTCTGAGATGTTTTCAGGGACATTGCAAGGTCAAGACCATTATCATGATACCAAGATTTGACTTGACCATTTTCACATTCTCTCTCATAAGCACACATAGGAATTATTCAGAGACTAAATAATGTACCTGGGATTATCTAGGAAAGATATCAAATATCCATTTCTAATTTTAATCTGTGTTAAGTTGAACATCATTCCTATACTTTCACTAGAGCACATACTGCATTAGATTAAGCACTGGCAGAATCTTAGCATCTTGTAGTAAGTCATTTAGGGAATTTGAATTAAAAATGAAAAGCATCACTCCTCTCTGAGTAATTTTCATGCTCAAATTTTTCAATTCTCATTTAACCTATTTGTGTTCACATATAGAGAGCTTATTGCTGTTGTTTTAAAATGAATTTGTAAATTAACATCTTTAAAATTGTTCTGGTTTTATTTCAATACAGTAAGAATTGATAGCTATCGGCCCCAACAACCAAAATTCTTCAGGATCTGCAATTTTATATATAAAGACATAAAACCTTCTGAAACCAAAAACATCAAGAACCACTCATTTACCCAGCATCTCCAAATCTAATGTTGAGATTGGAACTGCCTCTCCACTGACCTCTTGAACAGGACGTTAACAAAGCATCGCTGCAAACCCTCTCTGTCTGATGACTCTGGCCCATTCAAGGGTAACCCTGAGATATTCTCAGGCACCTTTCTCCTTTGCAGCTACACAGAAGCCAATCTGACTCAGTTCCTTTCCCTTTGTACCTCTCAGGGTGCACCAGACCCTACACGACAATTCCCTTAAACTGCCACACACACACACACTAAGCTCACAGTAAATAGAAAGTAAGGCCACACCTTCCCACAGGTGAGGGATGATGGAGTTAAAGGGCTCTCTCCCCAAATTCTATCCCTTTCTCCAACATCTCTCAACACTGTTTATCTGTCCACAAGGTGGTGAGTGATTGAAAAACATTGTGAATTCTCAACTCTAAGAATCCCTTCTCCAAACCTTTACAACCTGTTGATTAGATTTCGTCTATCATTTTGAAATCTGATTTGCTTACAGTTATTCATGGTCAGATACAAACCATGCCCAACTAGACTGTCAGCCACTAGAGGGTCTGACTTATTCCTCTGTTAATCTCTAGAACTCAAATGAGTGGTGCGGATTAAACACTGATGGCATTTCTTGAGGCTGTTTCTAATCTAAGGGAGAAGCACAGTCAAAATGAATTCTTCACTTTCTGGCATCTGCTCTTTTTTATTTTGTTCGCATTATTGGTAAGGAAAATGAAACAATACCACAGGAAATATAAATCAGAAGGCTGCTAGGAAAGAGAGTCCAACACTCTCGGTCTAAATGGGGCTCTCAAATGAGGCTGTGATGATTTAGGAACATCATGAGCCTGATCCAAAGGGAGGCAGCTGTAAGTTCAAGACAAATTACTGACTGCAGCCATCTGTGCCATCCTTCTGTAAAGCACACCAGGAACTAACATCTCTGGTACTGCATAGAGATACGACCAACCCATGGGATCACAGAGCATCTGTGAGATAAGGTTTCAGACATCTTCTGGACCATCCTGTCATTTGCAAAGGGACAGGTATGATACTCACACACCCAGCTAACTAAGGGTGAATTCTCTACTATGACTACCTTACAACTGTGGGCTCAAACTGCTTAAACTGCTCAATGTGCCTGGCTGTCATAGAGTAGGAAATCCTGATAGATACAGGGACAGTGTATGACTAAGAGAGACTTCAAAATAAAATTGCAGAGGGACAGCAAGAAGCAAAGCAAAGAAGAGGAAGGAGGCTGGAGAGCTAAAGAAAACAGAACAGCGCTGTGGACACAAAGGCTTGAAAATAATGTTTGCCAACAAAGCGAAGCAAAGCAGCCTCCTCCAATTCCTATCGCTCTCCCTCTGGAAGGCTGTGTGCCCTTGTTCTGTGGCTGAGTGGGAGCAAATTACCACAAACAGCAGCTTTCAGCAACTCTCTTTGGTCACGTGAAGAAGTCCTGGAAATGCTCAGAGGGCTCAGGATCCACAAGGCTACAGTGAAGGGCTGGGCTGGGGTGTGGTGTTCCCAGCAAGAAGAACTGGATCCCCATCTGTTTCAGTGTGTGGACAAAATTCAGTTAGAAGTGTCTGAAGACTTGCACAACCCATCTCAAAGGCAGCAAGGGAATATCTCTACTCTTTGGAAATGCTCAATACTGTTCTGTTTGGGGAATTGAAGGACACTGGCCTGGGAGTCACAAAGGAGTCATAAAGGGAACTCATCATTAGTGAGCTGGGCGCATGAGCAGATCATGTTCCTTTGCAAGTGACAGGTTGGTCCAGGAGATATCTGAAACTCCTGTTCACACAGGCCCATTCCCATGGTTAGTGTCAATTGCTGTCATGACAGAATCTGGAATCACCTGGGAGACAAGCCTATGGGCATGTCTGTAGGTATTCTCTTGATTACATTAATTGAGGTGGGAAGTCCCGTCCACTGTGGGTGGAACTATGCCTTAGCAAGGATTCTGGACTGTATAAATGGAAAAAGCGAGCAGAACGCATACATCACTCTCTATATCTGATTGCAGATAGGATGTGGCTACTGGCTCCAAGCTCCTTACTTTCCCACCATAATAGAATGTATCCTTGAACTGTGAGACCCATCAATCCTTTTTTCCCTTACTGGGGTATTTTATAATAGCAAGAGGAAAAGTAACTGAAACACTCATCTAAGAGAATTTTCTTTTCTATTGATTTCAAGTCAACATATTAGTAATCTAATTGTGGAATATTATCTCATCATATTTACTCTCTGTATTTTCATAATGGGGAGGAAGACATTAGAGGTAGGATTTATGGCCCAATGGCTCAATGCTTTATGCTTCTTTGAAATACAAGATGCATTCACTTTCTCTCAACTTCACAATAATCAACCTATCACAACAGCAATGTACACTGGTATATATCTATATTTTCTTACTGTGATGGTTTGTGTATCTGTGTCTCCCTTAGAATTCAAATGTTGAAAAGTAAACCTTGGTGGGATTAAGAAGTGAGATTGGGGCTAAGGAGATGGCCCTATGGGTAAAACTGCTTGTCACACAAGTGTGAGGACCGACTCCAGATCCCAGATCCCCACCTGCAGGGCAGGTGGTGCGTGCATTTGTAGCTGTAGTGTTCTGACAGGAAGATGGGAGGTGGCGATGAGAGAATCTTCTCCAGCTCACGCGCCAATTAACCTGAAATATTAAAAATAACAAAGAAATCCTGCCACAGACAGGGTGGTTGTCCTCTGATCTCCACATGCACACCATGGAATACACACACACACACACACACACACACACACACACACACACACA
>NW_026585587.1:2280293-2294081 GCF_907164565.1 Psammomys obesus
ACACACACACACACACACACACACACACACACACACACACACATGCACGTCTGGTCTCACTCACACAAAGAAGTGAGATTTCAGAGATGATCAGAGCATGGGGGCAGACCCACATGATTGGGACTTGTGGCCTTATTCACGGTCCCAGTGAGCTGCTCTGTTCCCTCTACCACATGGGACACAGGAAGAAAGTGCTGTTGATGAACCAGACACATGATCTGCCAGCTCTTTGACCTTGAACTTCCTGCCTCCCGGCCAATGAGAACTAAATCGCCATTGTTCGCGGTTGTATTGTTTATGTGCCTGTAACTAAAGTACCTGACAGAAACAACTTCAGGGGGGAAATATTTGTGTTGGCTTGTGGTGTCAGTCTGTCACAGGGAGGTGAGGAGCCAGGACAGAGCTGACAGTGATGAAAAGAGCTGAGGGGCAGGAAGCAAACACAAAGGCTGGAATCTGAGGCCCAGGGGATTAACCTCCAACAGCCCCACCCCCTGAAGACTGCACAGCCTCCAAAACAGCACCACCAGCTGGGGACCAAGTGTTCAGAACATGACCCTGTGGGGGGCATTTCCCACCCAGTCCACAGTGAGGAAGTCAGGGCATTGCAGCTTGTATCGACAGCGCAACAGACTAAACCTCTTCTAGACTCTGTAAAGGCAAAGAAAACACTTCCAGCCATCTGCCGGTTAAACAAAAGTATAATCATTATTTCTAAATATGAAGACACTTGTAATATGGGTCTGTCACACCTGTCAGCACGGACAGTTCCTGGCTTACAGGTGAGCAGCGTCTCTTCTCACGGGAAAGGGGACACCAGAGGCTGTTCTCTGAGTGACACACACATCCAGGCTAGGACGCCAACATTCCACAGGCTGCACCGGATGTGATCACAGACTACTGTAGGCTCCTCTGTGGTGTGCAGCCATGTTCCAGCTGGATTTCCTTAGCCTCTTCTGGTGTGAAATACACCATGTGAGATCTCAAAATTCACATCTCAAAATTCTTTCGCAATGTTTACGCCTTTTGTGTTTCTTTCCTTCAGTTTTAATGGCCACTGCTTCTAGGATTAATGAAATGTAGCTGAATAAAATCAAAGGGATAATTGACTGGTCTTGTCTCATTAACAACTTGAAATGCATGTTTTCAATTTTTGAGTCGAGTAAATATTTTACTTTACTTTAAAATCATAAAGAGAATAACTTGGTCAAATACCTTTTTTTCTGTGTACTGAAAAATTGCAGTCTGTGTTCCATGGACCTACTACAGCAATGCTATATATCAATTCATTTCTAGATAATAAGGCATTCTTGAATTGCTAGAATGGAGCCTGTGGAGCCAGGAGCTATTGTGGTTTTAAGGTGCTGCAAGTCCTGATGGGCTGGCATTTAATAGGAGTTTCCAGCTTCCTGTTAGAAAGTATGGTTCATCTATAGTTCATCTATTGCCTTTTATACTGTAATTTTCAGTCTATGTTTTTATGCTGAAATTATACATAAATGGGATCTCTTCCTTTCTAAGACATCAGGAAAGTGTTGGGAAAATCTCTTGTGCACGGTGTCAAGGTTGTCTTTGTATTATTAAATGCTGATTTCTGTACGGTCAGAGAGTTGAGAACAGGCCTGACTTCTGACTTTGGTATTGTTATTTTCATGAAGCATCACCTGTCTCAGTGTTTTGTAAACATCTTCTCCATCACCTTCGGATTGATTTCATAAAGAGCTGAATGGCCTTCAGCCAAGCAGGAGAGGATAGGCAGGACTTCCAACAGAGATAGAAACTCTGGGAGAGACTCATATTAGGGGATTTGCCAGCCAGACACGATGGAAGAAATAGGTGCTGGTACTGAAGAGAGGTACTGAGCCACATGGCAGAATGTAAATTAGTGTAGACATGGTAATTTAAGTTATACAAGTTAGCTGGGGGCAAGCCTAAGGTAAGGCCAAGCTTTCATATTAATAAAAAGGATCCATGCATTATTTTGGCAGCTGGTGGATGAAGACAGTCTGGTGATGGGGAATTTTGAATCACGCTGCCATGACCTGCTCTAAAACTTGATGGAATTTGATTACGAAGGTACAGAACACCAGTTATTATTTTTAATAGTCAATTTTAATGGCTTTCAAAATGACTTTCAGGATAATTCACTTACTTTATACTCAGAAAATGATTAATTTAGCATACCTACATCGTCTAAGCTGTACAATTTAAATGTCTTTGGGACTGACCCTTGCTCAGGTCCCGTAAGGCCCTGGAATGGCTTCCCTGGGACCTGGGCCATGCTGGGCAGCTTATGCTAATCGTACCAGTGACGATGATGCCATTTTTTGTTCACATTGGTTCCTGGGCAATGCTTTATCGGTTTGATCTATGAACAAAACTGAAAGCTGAACACCCAGGCAGTCCATCCTCACGTGACTGCACCTCAGTGAAATCCCCAGCACCTACATTCAGGTGAGCAATACAGTGTGACTCTATGGACCAAGGACAAGCTTGCCGTGGTTTCTCCTGAGCTCCACCCTCCGCACCATTGCTGAGTTTGTCCTTACCTTTCCAGCATAATAAGCAGCTTCCCTAAGACCTGTGAGTCCTCCAAGCAGAACTATCACCTGACGGTGGTCTTAGAACTCCTGCTGTATTGAGTTTTTAATTCTTCCTGGACCAATTTTGCCTATTTCTACTTGAAAGGAAAAAAAAAAAAAGCCCATCACATTCCTTCTCACATATTTGTAGCCTTTATAAGAGAATATTACTTAAACTACTTTTATTTTGTCTATAAATGCAGTATTAGTTTTTCTATTTCTAGTGTTGCATGTATGTGATACTGGCATTCCTGCCTCTCAGTTAAACTGAGAAGGGCTTTAATTACTTTCATGTTGAGGTGGCTGGGTACCACCTCAGAGAGATCACAGGCTGGGGAAAGACTCCTACAAAGGTGAAGCCTGTTCTATGCTTTCATGTCAAGGGCCCAGTACTCACATGTAGCTGTAAGCATGTCCTACTCACAGGCCAGAGTCAGCTTCCCGCTCTACAACAGCTTGACCTTCAGAGCTGACCATGGAACTGCCAGTGACTAAGCTCAAAAACCTAGCAGCCAGGACCAGACACTCCCCACAAGTCTCATTCTCTTATTTCTCTGAGATGATGCCTTAGGCGGCACTGTGCCGGGTAAAGTTTCCTCTGCAGGATGCCCTTGTCCTGTTGGAGAGCCACTGCCTGGGTCACTGTTGGTCAGTGCTCAGCCTCTTTCCAGCTTCAGCAGTGTCCCTATGCTGGCTTCAGAGTCATTTCACTCATTTCCTGGGCCCATGAGCCTGGATCTAGTACCAATGGCTGTTCTATGTTGTTCTTGGATTCTTTTGACTATTTGTAATTCATTTACCTACTAAGCTGTATTTATCAAAAATTCACAAGCAATTCCTTCTGCTTATATTTCTTGGGGTTCTTCCCTCACTTTGGAAATTGGGTGCTTGTTTAGCTGGCTTTTACTCTTGCTTTTAAAAGAAGCAAATAGAAAGTGTTCAAGATGTGAATTTAATTCTGTTTATACCCTTGGTCATGACTGTAAGTTTTAATATTCTCATTTTTTTCTAGACCTCTCAGAAATGAAACTACTTCAGTAATTTAAGAGTTATTTCCAATTGGTTGCTTAAATTTGTTTTGAGGGTATGAATTCTACTTTTGATGTTTACTCCTAATTTTAATTCATTCTTCCCAAATTATGTAGCCTATACTATATTTTGAGGAACTCAACTAGTTTCATCTAACATATAGTCACTGCTTGCTTTAAAACTAAATGAGTGTCAGAAAAGTACATGTGTTTTCTGGGGCTGGATATGTTTCAGCAAGCAAGAGAATGTACAGCCCTTGTAGAGACCCTGTGCTTGGCTCCTGGAACCCAGGATGGTTGGCTCACAGCCACCTGTGACTCCAGCTCTAGGGGTCCCAAAGTCTTTACCCATAGACACCTGCACCCTTGGGCACATATCCACACAGAGATGCACACCACCCGTGTAATGAAATAAAATACATCTCTTATACAAAAAAAGCTTTCTACTTGCAACATATAAAGTTTGGTACCTAGATTTTAACACAGGTAAAGCACTCATATCCCAGTTTCCTTTGTCTCTAAAATTTTATCAAGGCCTTGAAGATAAGGATATTCCCACCTGCCAAAATTATTGTGCTAAGATCACTTTTTACTTATACTTACTGGCTTTTTGTATTTCAAAACTTTATTTGGCTTGGAAAATTCCATGACTTTAACAGCATCATTGAGGGCTAAGCTCCCTAACAGACTTTTTGACTATTTAATATCTTTGCTTCATATTTATCTGGCAACCTGCTGCTTTTAAGTTACTTTCTTTGGCTCCTTTGGATGCCATGGTGACAGGTATTTGCTTCTCAATCTGTTCTGGGGATTTTTGTTGTTGTTAGGTGGGTCTTCTTTGACCAATAAAACCTAATTAGTTCGGTCTTTGACAGTCATTTCATCTCTTTTTTATTTTATTTTTAATATTTTTTTATTTTTAAATAATTTTATACATTCACTTGTATCCCAGCTGTAGCCCTCTCCCTCTTTCCCTCCCAATACTCCCTTCCCCTCCCTCCCTCCTCTCCTCCCTGCCCCCTTCCAAGTCCACTGAGAAGGGGTGTCCTCCTCTCCTTCCATCTGGCCCTAGCTTATCAGGTATCTTCAGGATGGTTGCAATGTTCTTATCTGTGGCCTATCAAGGGTGCTCCTCTCTCAGGGGGGAGGGGAAACTCATGAGTTCATGTCAGAAACAATTCCTGTTCCCCTTACTAGGGAACCCACTTGGATACTGAGCTGCCATGGGCTATGTCTAAGCAGGGGTTGTAGGTTATATCCATGCATGGTCTTTGGTTGGATAAACAGTCTCATAGAAGACCCCTGTGCTCAGATATATTTGGACCTTGTGGGGCTCCCTGTACCCTCTAAGATATACTAATTTTTCCTTCCTTAATATGATTCCCTACACTCTGCCGAAGGTTTGGTTATGGGTCTCAGCATCTGCTTTGATACACTACTAGGTAGAGTCTTTCAGGTGCTTTCTGTGGTAGGCTACTGTCCTGTTTCTTGTTTTCTCCTATTTCCAATGTCCATCTCCTTTGTCTTTCTAGATGAGGACTGATCATCTTACCCCTGGACTTCTTTCTTATTTATCTTCTTTAGGTGTACATATTTTAGTATGTTTATCCTATCTTATAGGTCTATATAACTGAGTATATACCATGTGTGTCTTTCTGCTTTTGGGATACCTCACTCAGGATGATTTTTTTCTAGATCCCACCATTTGCCTGCAAATTTCATGATTTCCTTGTTTTTAATTGCTGAGTAGTATTCCATTGTGTAAATATACCACAAATTCTGTATCCATTCCTCCATTGATGGACATCTGGTTTGTTTCCAGATTCTGGAAACAAATAAAGCTGCTACAAACATGGTTGAGCAAATGTCCTTGTTGTGTACTTGAACATCTTTTGGATATATGCCTAGGAGTGGTATAGCTGGATCTTGAGGTAGCACTATTCCTAATTGTCTGAGAAAGCGCCAGATTGATTTCCAGAGTGGTTGTACCAGTTTACATTCCCACCAGCAGTGGAGAAGGGTTCCCCTTTCTCCACAACCTCTCCAGCATGTGTTTCTCTGCCATTCGATATTCCTCTACAGAGAATTCTCTGTTTAGCTCTGTTCCCCATTTTTTAATTGGATTACTTGGTTTGCTGCTTTTCAGCTTCTTTAGTTCTTTGTATATACTGGATATGAGTCCTCTGTCAGATAAAGGGTTGGTGATGATTCTTTCCCAATCTGTAGGCAGTCGTTTTGTTTTGATGACGGTGTCCTTTGCTTTACAGAAGCTTTTTAGTTTCATGAGGTCCCGTTTATTGATTGTTGCTCTTAGAGCCTGTGCTGTTGGTGGTCTGTTCAGGAAGTTGTCTCCTGTACCAATGAGTTCTAAGCTGTTCCCCACTTTTTCTTCTAACAGATTTAGAGTATCTGGTTTTATGTTGAGGTCTTTGATCCACTTGGACTTTAGTTTTTTGCAGGGTGATAAATATGGATCTATTTTCATTTTTCTGCATGTAGACATCCAGTTGGACCAGCACCATTTGTTGAAGATGCTGTCTTTTTTCCATTGAATGGTTTTGGCTTTTGTGTCAAAAATCGAGTATTCATAGGTGTGTGGGTTTATTTCTGGGTCTTCTATGTGGTTCCATTGATCCTCCTTTCTGTTTTTATGCCAATACCATGCAGTTTTTATTACTATTGCTCTGTAGTACAGCTTGAGATTGGGGATGGAGATACCTCCAGATGATCTGTTGTTGTACAGGATTGTTTTAGAAATTCTGGGTTTTTTGTTTCTCCATATGAAGTTGAGAATTTTTCTTTCAAGGTCTGTAAAGAATTGTGTTTGTATTTTGATGGGAATTGCATTGAATCTGTAGATTGCTTTTGGCAGGATGGCCATTTTCACTATGTTAATCCTAGCGATCTATGAGCATGGGAGATCTTTCCATCTTCTGATGTCTTCTAATTCTTTCTTCAGAGACTTGAAGTTTTTTTCAAAAAGGTCTTTCACCTGCTTGATTAGAGTCACCCCAAGGTATTTTACGTTATTAATGGCTATTGTGAAGGGTGTTGTTTCCCTGATTTCTTTCTCAGCCCTTTTGTCTTGGGTATACGGGAGGGCTTCTGATTTTTTTGAGTTAATTTTGTATCCGGTCACTTTGCTGAAGGTGTTTATCAACGGAAGGAGTTCTCTGGTTGAGTTTTTGGGGTCACTTAGGTATACTATCATATCATCTGCGAATAGTGAAGCCTAAGATCCATGTGACCTTAGGCAGTCTGGGCTGCTGACAGATGCCTTGCTGATATCCTCCACCTTTGCTGTGTGTGCACACAGGGTTGCAGAGAGCATGTTTTTGTGAGTGAAATGTGTGACCACCTTCGGCCACATTGAGGCTTGTGGTCCATGCAGCCACTGGGGGCCATGAGGGAGTCAGTGGTCCAGACGTGGCCTGGGGCTGTGTTGATGTATGTGGCCAAAGTTACCTCTGAAGCCCGTGGTCTGAGCTGCCACCGAAAGAACCATATTGATGTCTGTGGGTGTGGGAGAACTGGCACTGCCCCTAGTGGGAAGGCTGGCCCTGCCCCTCACCAGCTGTAGTGTGGCTTGTGGCAGTGATACGGGTGAAGAAAGATTCACCATCCCTTGGGGGATTGGCCACTAGGAATGTGACCATGCTCCAGTGAGCACATGGACAACAGAAATCGGGCTTTCTTTTTTCTTGTTTTTTTTCCTTTTTTTTTTTTTGTGGGGTGGGGGAAGTGGAGGGAAAGTTACTGGGGAGGGGAGGGCAGACATATGAGGACTGGAAGGTGAGTGAGATTAGGGTGCAAGATGTGAGATTCCCAAATAATCAATAAAATATATTTTGAAATGTCATTTTAAAAATAAAATTATAATACTGGGGTTGCCAACATATACCTGTAATCCCACACTTGAGTGGCTGATCCACAAGGTGGGAAGACAGACTATAGACTGTAGCTGTATCTCAAAATAAATACATGTGTTCATTAAATAAATACACATAGTTGTATTACCAAAATATTATTTTATGAGTCTCTTCCATTCCCCCTTTGCTTTTCCTCTTTTTATCCTCTCCCCATCTCTCAGTTTGCCAGTTTTTGTTGTTACGCTCTTGGTATATCAGGCTAGCAATTTGGAATGAAGTATTATTTTGGTACTATGTAGCTTTAGTTAAAAGAAAAATACAACATACACACAATGACTTCAATGGTAATGGAAAAAACTTTAAGACTCTTAGAGCATGTAGCCAAGCACCAAAGGATAAGTCATGATGTGGGAATGTTTTACTAGTATTCTCAGGTCATGGGTTATCATTTTCTCTGGGAATTGTTCTTTGTGAACTAATCAGTTGAATGAAGAGAATCAACAGCATGACCTCCTGACAAACTGCATGAGGAAAACACCAAACTTAAAACATTTGAGTACCTTGGATGCTTCGTTATATTCAGACATGTTTTAACATTTTAGAAGAAAGCAGGAAGCTATATCTGGATACAAGATTTTAGCAGATTGTGAAAACATATAATTGTTGGCAAACTTGCACCTAAAAGAAGTCGTTTGATGCTAATTAGCTATTAAACAGATAAAGATAAGTGAAGTGAGAGAAATGGCGAAAGAAAGAGAAAGTCAAACCTGTCCAAATAATAACAGCCACACAGGGATGCAGACTACTCCAGAGCTAGAGAATTAAAATATCCCCATGTCTCATCTCCAAGCAAATAGGAGAGAGTATTCTGGAGTCTTTGTTCCAATAATGTAGAAAACCCATGTTTCTAAGTGCTTATCTACCAAAGACAATGCATTTTTAATTAGTTCATGCTTTACCAATCAACTTCACATTATCATAAGAGTGTTCCTACATAGATAGAATTTAATTCTAGTATACATTACTTGGTTTGTTAGTCACCCTGAGGAGACTGTCATGGGTGAATTTGTACTTTCAGGGTTTTCCGGATCTGAAAAACATCCCTGGACCCCCAGAGTCTGAGTTCTAAACACAGCAGAGATAGACTTTGTACACTAAGCCTCCATCAGTGATAGCGAATGTTACCCAGACCTTGAGCCCACTGCCAGAACTCAGTGCTTATGGTTGACATTTTTATCTGAACTCCCTCTCCAAATACCAGTGGCTCCCTGGGGTTGCCAAAATAAGTTAAATGCTCTTTATACAAAAAGCTGAGGTCATTTTTTTTTTCAATATGAACCTTTCATCCAGCTGAGAGCATCCTCACCCCTCTTGAGACTTGGGAGGTCACGTTCTTTGTCTTCCCAGAATATCTGCTCCAGAATGAGGTGCCACTGAGAAGAACATCAGGGTACCCTCTGCCTTTACATCCTTCACTTCCTCGCAGAGGGCAGGAAAACATACCTGCCCTGAAAATTTCTAATGCAGCTTCTTTTCTGCCTTAGTACTTTGTACCCCAAGCCTCTGTGGTAAAAGTGCCTCTTCAGCATTGACATCCGTTATGTCTCCATGGGCTCCTCAACTCCCAGCTCTGTGTATATTCCAGATCAACATTTCTCAACCTGTGAGTCATGACCCCTGGTGGGTCACCTAAGACTATCAGAAAACACAGAGACTTACATTATCATTCATAACGGAAGCAAATTCACAGTTATGAAGTAGCAATGAGAATAATTTTATGGTTGGGAATCACCACAACATGAGGCATTGTATTAAAGGGCTGTAGCATTGAAAGGTTGAGAACTGCTCTTCTAGACCAATGGTCTCTCAAGGTGTACTCTCAATATCTCAATAGGTAGGTTGAACATCTACCTATTGCTATGCACCAACACAAATATTCTGAGAGTACAAAACATACAAGAAGTAAGTTATTGCAGTGTAAAGTATAATAAGGGGGAGACTGAAGGAGGCTCTTCGGGCTTTTAGAGGAAGGAAGATATGACTTCACAGAAAAACACAAGTTCATTGTACCAAGCTACATTTTAGAGGGGACATAATTCAGAGAAATGCAGTGCTATTGGATACTCCCAAGAAAAACAACCCTGTGGATCCAAAAATTGCAAAAATGTGTTTTGTTAACGAAATGAAAATAGTTGAAAAAGAATGAGATAGCCCAAGTTAGCCACAAGATGAGGATTTAAGGGGAGAATGGGAAGGCACAGCATAAATTTTGCAGGAGCACATTTTTTTTTAACATCTTTCAAGGGAAGCATTTGGTAGTTGCTAAAAGAAATTTGAAATTACTTTTTCCTTTCCCAGACAATGGCACTTTTCTAAGGTCAAATTTTGTTTCTCTTCTCTAAACAAAATAACTTCTGTGGAAATGACTGGTCACTTTATAGAGGTGCTGGACAAACTCTCTGCCTCTCAGCAGACTTGACCTAATTCGATTTAGCATTCTTCCCTGATCATTCTCCAATCTGATGGACTAAATTGACCCTTGACAGAAGGCAACACAATAGGCAGGACACTACCCAACCCCCCTGCCAAATGATTATGGCGTCAACGATCATTGTGACCAAAATCACAAGACAGACTACTCATAAGGCAGAACTGCAGCTCCAGTCATCTCTGAGAATATTCAACAAATACAAGAGTAGAATGCTATCTAAAGGGATAGCAAATTGCATGCTGGGAAGACTGCTGGTCCTGCATCAACAATGAAGCTTCCTTCAGTAAAGTGAAAATAACTACTGCCTTAGGGTACACTTGGTCATGGGGCTGGGAGGAAGATGTGAAAATGGAAAAGTAATAAAAGCAGCAGTTTAGAGAATGGTAGGGTGGTGAGAAATGTGAATGGACCACAAATCTATAACATCTAATTGACTGAGAGGAAAATGCAGTTTGTGTCTTATGAAATGGAAGAAGGAAGAAAAATTATGTCAATGAATGTTTAAGAAAAAGCCACTTGTACTACATTAATTATCTTTTTTTTTAAATTATAGAAACACAACAAACCTTATCTATAGATTCATCTATTCAGTGTTTCTAAATTATTAATCACAGTCTAGCTTTTTTTTTATTTTCTTTAGCAGGATAAGAGGAGCTATTATATCATAAAGATGGTGGAAACTTTCCCATTTATTCATTCCAAGGAGATTTAATGCCTAATTTTTTCTAGGGATTAAAACATTTAAAAAGAGGTTCCTCTCCCTGTTGTACAGTGGGAAAATTCTTAAATAAACAGAAGATTGTAAGATAAGATGGGCTTACTGTCGTGATGGATATATATACAAGGTCCTGAAGGCATGATTAGTATTTAACCTAGAACAGAGAGAAAATGGTGTAAAAACTACAAATGAAATGTGTCTTGGGCCAATGTTAAGTAGTCAGTACAAGTTACCCAAGGAAGAGGAAAAGAAAGGTCTTTCCAAGCAAATGGCTACAAATGATGCCTATGCACTTCTGTGGCAACACATGTGGTTAATTAAGCCTGATGGAACTGTTGGAGGAGAGTCCAGTATACTGATGTTAGATACCATGTGTGAAAGACCCATTAGGTATGCTCGAACTTCCAACATTGCAACAAAAATATCATCCAGAGAGTTCATACTTTGAAACTACACAATTGATTTCTTTTTACAAAATCACAAAAATATTTCATAATATTTTATGTTTATGATTTGAGTTGGGTTGCCCTCATAGCTTTCCTGGGCTACGTGTGACCTATGAGGTACAAGGTAGACATGCCTGAGTCTTAGCCAATGCTTAGACTTCACTGAAGGTGAGGAGGTGCTAATCAGCAGCCCATATTATAAAAAGGAGAACATCACATTTTATTTAAGACCAATTATGGAGCATGAAAGATAAACTAAAGGAGATAAAATCTCTATTGGGACAGCACAGTAGAAAGCATTATTGTACTTCCAACCCAATGACAAAGAGGTAACAATGCAGAGAAAAAGAGTTCATTCAAGAAATGAAAAGGCACAAATCTAGAGCACTTGCGTATGATCGTGGAGGGTAGAGGACAGGGTGCAAGACTAGGGAACTAGTTGTTGAGATTAATAAAAGCAACATTGAGAGAGAAATTGACTATAAATGTGTATATTAGAGTAAACAAAAAGATCTCAGGTCAATAACTATAGCGTGACTAAGAAAGAAGTGAATTTTCTTGCAAACACAAAAGAAGAAAATATTAAAGATAAGTGAAGTAAAAAACAGGGAAAGTTTCATAAACTGTTTCACTGAAAAGATTTTAAAAGTTATTGAGTCTTTAATTAGGTTGACTAATGAAAACTCCTACACTAAGCTGTGAGCTAGAGCTCTGAGATAGAGCAAAGACCTAGACTGTGCTGTGTGTCCAGCACTCCCAACAGATTACCAAACCCAAGATTACTAAAATAAGGGGTGGAAATGGAGCACCGCCAACCTTACAGAAATAAAGGGATTATGTGAGACCATTCAGTATGATTGCACACCAACAAACTAAGCCACATTATTACAACTAGGTAGCTTACTAGAACTGAATACCAAGAAATAGAAAATGTGACGAGATCTATGAGTAGCGAAGAATCTGAGCTAGTAATTACAAGCTCAACAAAGAAAATCTCTGAATCCAACATCTTCATGTTGACTCATGCCAATCATTTAAAGAATTAAAACCATTCCTCAACATTTTCCAAAGAGGTTACAATGAAGAGTCAGGACAGTTCCTAGACTAGCGTTATTCTGATACCAAACCTGGAGAAAAAAACCTGCAGACAAAAAAAAAAAAAAAAATACAGATCAATATCCCCAATGAACATTGAGGCAAAAAAGGGAGGAGGGGAGAAGAGCAGATAATCATCTCAATGCAGAAAAAGCATTTGACAAAATATGATACCCCTTCAGGATGAAAAATCTCACTGAATGACCTCTAATAGAAGGAAACATCCCCAGCACAACAAAGATTATAAACATATCCACATCACACTCAATGCTGAGAAATTGAAATTCTCTTCCATTTTTGTTAGATCTTTGAGAATTGTACAGGGTGTGTTTTTATTATATTCGCCCTCGCCATCCCCTCCTCCCAGATGTATCCTCCCTTCTCTTACCAACCCAACCCAGTATTCTTCCCCTTTTGTAAACCCACCAAGCACAGTTGGTGCTGCCCTGTTCTCATGGGTGGGTGGCTTTCTACTGGAGCATGACGCACCAACCAACGCCACACCCTTAAAGAAAACTGACTCTCCCTATTCCGGAAGCTGTAGATCAAAATCTTCTCCTGCCAGATCAGGAAAGGTCAGTGACATAGGAGTTGTCATCTATATTATATATAGTATTGGAAGATCTAGGTAGAGCAAATGGTGAGGGGATATAAAAAACATCAAAGCTTTAACAGTTGTCACTGTGGAAATTTTCGTGACGTGTGTATATTTTACAAGAGAAAGAAAGAGAAACTGGAAAAACAGTAGTGTTTATTGTCTTCATTAAAAGCCTGAATGATCTATGTCAAGTAGTTGGTTTTACTTTTTAATTTTTGTTTTACTTTATGTGTGTGCCTGGGTGTATTTATGGGTACCATGGGTATGCATTCACCCGAAAAAGTCAGAAAAGGACACTGGACCCCCTGGAACTGAAGGTACAGGTAGTTGTGGGCCATTGTGTGCATTCTGGGAACTGAATTCTAGGAGAACAATGTATGCTCTTAACCATCTCTCCAGTCCCCACTTGATTATTACAATGCAATTAAATGAAATGCCATCCATTTTCACGTTTTTAAATCTGTTATTTGAGTTGAGTGGTATTTGAATAGTCAATAGTCTGCATGTGTCAGCAAAATGCCACCAAAATCCAAGGACAAATGTCTTCAAATAAAATAATCATTAATGAATGACCTGTACCAATGGACTTAGAGTTCAAGTAGGCCACAGTCTATAGTTCAGAAATTTCTGTAAATTATAGCCCAACTGTAAGAGCTACAAATGCCAATCTTTATGTTGTGTGATTTGAGGAATCCTCCAGGGGCTGACTGTTCCCCATTGCCTGCCTTTTGGTTAACCCTTTGGGTTTTGATAGCTTTCCTGAAGACACATACTTTTTAAACTCTATTAGTTCTAGCCCCATGCTTCCTGGAGATATGTGACTGGGTGGTGGCATGTATATATAGAGATAGATAAACAGACAGACAGACAGATAGACAGGTAGGTAGATAGGTAGATAGATACATAGATAGATAGATAGATAGATAGATAGATAGATAGATAGATAGATAGATAGATAGAT
>NW_026585587.1:2294091-2301615 GCF_907164565.1 Psammomys obesus
GATAGATAGATAGATAGATAGATAGATAGATAGATAGATAGATAGATTATCAAGCAGGCAAATGGAGAGAGGAAAATGGAGGGGCTAAGAAGCCTCACTGGAGATTCTTGCTGAGAAGGCATCAGAGAGAAGGGACATGAGAAATCACCCGTGACAAATTTTGAGATATCAAACAAATAGCCAGCATTCAAATGGTGTTTCTGCCTCTTATTGGTTTTGTGAACATTCAGCCTTGGAAAAAGAAATGAGCTTGGAGGTCTCAGTTCAATCTCAGATTCACTAAGGATATCTCATCTTTCATATTATGCCTGCTGGGAGTGAAGCCATTCTCAAATGCTGGGAACACACCGGTGCCTTGTACTGTAAGAGTTCAAGTACAGGGCAAAAAAAAAAAAAAAAAAAATATATATATATATATATATGCTAAGACGGGTATCACAGCAATGGTTGGTTTAGCTGAATCAGTTGCAGTTCTGAATTGTTTGCATAGGGCAATTCTTTCAGTGGGGGTACTGCACTTATTAGTTCACAGGTGAGGGAAATGAAGCACGCAGACACCGAATGACTTGTCTGGGACACCCATCTAGCAAGTGGCAGATGGGAGGCATGCACCTGAGCAAGACGACTCATGTCCACATGCTCACCCACCTGCCCTGCAGCTCCCTGAGGGAGGGTCATTTCCGGCGGAGGGTCCTGAGTGGAGGCAAAGGCCTAAAGGCCTTGCAGTGTGACTTGTGACTTGTCTGAGAGGTAGCCACGGCACATGATGAGGGGGGTGTTTAGAGCATCGGGCAACGGTGGTGCAGCGCAGGTCCCCCTGCTGTGCTGAAGAGCCACGGTCAGCACTGAGAGAACTCTGACTGAGACTAACACCGCTGGTGAGGTGGGGAGGGGGAGGAATGGCACAGAAAAATGGTGTGAACGCACAAGGGTTTTATAGTCCCTTCTGGGTGTAGGATAGAGAATAATACTTAAACGGAATGTACTTCATTTGCTATTACTGACATAACAAATAACCATAAATCTCATGAGTCACAGCATACGCATACCCGCACACACACACACACACACACACACACACACACACACGGCTTTCTTTGCTTTAAGCATGCCATCTACCATTGTGCTCTCTGTGAATTAAATTTTTGACATGAGACTCACTGGGCTAAAGTCGGGATATAATCAGGGCTGCCTTGTTTCTCAGCACGTTAGTGGGGAATCTATTCTTCGCCTTTTCTGGCTCTGGGCATTCAGTTCTCCCTCTACAGCAGTGGTTCTCAACCTGTGGGCTGTGACCCACTTAGGGGTCACCTATCAGATTTCCTGCATATCAGATATTTATACTACAATTCACAACAGTAACAAGATGACAGTCATAAAGTAGCAAAGAAATAATTTTATGACTGGGGTTACCACAACGTGAGGAACTGTATTAAAAGGTTGCAGCATTAGGAAGGTTGAGAACAATTTTTCTACAGAAACAGAAGCAGGAAAGTGGAAAAAAGACCTCATGGGTCATCATTTTGACCTTATTTTCTGCCTTTCCTTTCCCCTCCTCCTTCTATTCTCCCCTTTCCCTTCTCTCCTCCACCCACTCCCAACCCCACCTCCCACAAGACAAGGTCCCATACATTCCAGGTTGGCCCTGCATTATGTAACCAAGGTTGACTGTGAATTCCTGACCCCCCCCCCCCCCCCGTCTGTGCCTTCTGAGTACTAGGAATACAGGAGAGGGCCACTATGGCTGACCAATGCCTGGAATCCCATCTGGGGCTTTCTGAAAGCAGGTAAGCATGCTAGCATCTGAATCCTCCCACTTTAACAGACCCATGTGATTACATTGAGCCCCCCAAAATAACCCAGGATAATTCCTCATCTCGACGTCCTTAACTCAATCACACCTGCCAGGCTTCCTTTACTCTGTGAGATAACAAATTGGAAAGTTTGAGGGACTGAAAATTATGCTAACGGTGCAAGTGATTTTCTTGAATAATTAATTTAGAATTTACTCCTAAATAACACAGCCTACATTTTACATATATTACTCCATTTAAACCTTATTTTAAAAACATCACAGTTCCAGCTGCTCATTAACATTACCCCTGCTTTATAGCTGGAGAATCTGAGTCACAGCTTGACCCAATAACAGAGGCACCATCTGACTCGGTGTCCCCAAACCTCTTTTACTGTGAGATACAAAAATTAGGAACATAACCGAAGACAAAAGGTAATCACTCTCTAACAAGCCTCCTTTTAGACAAGATGTTATGTAGCTCAGGTTGACCTCAGCTTGCCATACAACCAAGGACAACCTTGAGCTTCTGATTCTCCTGCATCCACATCTGGAATGCTGTGCTTACAGACATGCACCACCATGCTTTGCTTATGTAGTGCTGGTTTCTGAACTCAGGGCTTTCAGCTTGCTAGGTAAGAGGCATGGGGTGTGGGTGGCAAAAAAGGAGCCTAGAATTTTTTTCTAGATATGTAGATTTTATTCTCCTGGAATTTGAAGGGCAGTGTTAAGACCCCTGTAAGGAAATCAGCCTGACTTCCCAGCATACAACACTTCCAGACAAATCTGTCATGTTGAAAGCTATTAACTGCAGGCGTCATTGTTATTCATGTTTGTGCTCTGATGGTAATGGGCCACAGAATTAAGGCTTTTTGGACTGCAAGCCAGATCAAAAAAAAAAAAAAGATAGAGAATGAATATATAAATATTTCCCCTTGACCTGTTTCTAACAAGCTACTTATTGGCTTCCTCGATAGAAAACTCATTAAGGATTTGCCTTCAACAGATTTTTTGCATTTTCTCCTCCTTAGCCTGCCCTTTTACTCTGATTCACCTTTGTTTAATACATGCAGGCTTTAGAGTATAGTGCTACCCGAATCAGATCAAATGATGTCTCAATCCCTCATTTTCGAAGCCTTCCTAATGAGGGCACTTATCTCCTCTCCACAGAGATGCGCCATTAGTGTGCTTTTTTTTTTTTTTCCTTTTCCCATCAAGGAAGCTGCATGGGTAAGCATGACCAGCACTCTATTGGCCAGGCTCTCAGGCTAAATCCTGGTGTGTCACCTCTGGAGAGCTAAAGGAGAGAGCATTTTTTTTTTCTTTGTTTGATGGCTCACTAGTGTGCTTAGGTCATGGACTAAGACAAGCTTTGTAAGAAGTATCTGATTGCTGCCATTTCTGTATCTACACCCTGGGGGAATTTGGGGTGACTGGAGGATGAAGATGTCCAGGTCTCAGAAACAGCGATAATTTTGACAGCCCTTGACTCCTGCTATAAAGTAATTGTCATTCTTGAATAATAAGGGCCAGCTACCCCAAATTCATTGGGAGAGGTTTTCAGTGGACTTCTTTGGGAAATAATGCAGCATTCCCTACAATGTTATCAAGAAAACTGGGGTTCCCTTTTGGGATTCTTGGTCTCATTAATGAAAGAATTTATAGATGAAGGAAGCTCAAGAACAATGTTTTTAGAGTTTGTGAAAGAGTAAAAGGGTAGTGAGCTATGAATCTTGGCAGCTCCAGGAGGAGGGAGATGAAGAAGAGGAAGAAAGTAAGTTGTGCCTTTTAAGTTGGGGGTCCAATGACGGTAGCTTGACTAGTGACCGTGGGGCAGAAAGGGAAAGATGATGACATTAAAAAAAAAAAAAAAAGTGAGAAAGCCCAGATGTCAGGAAAAGCATGCTTAGGTTTGGGCCACCTCCTAAAGAAAAAGAGAAGGAAAAAGAAGTTATGCTTTTCTGAGTAAAAGCAGGCATTGCTGAAACTCCGTTAAGTGGGCCTAGAGCAGCCAGGTTCTGTGACCCCACTGGGGGTTGAACGACCTTGCACAGGGTTCATATAAAACCATTAGAAAACACAGATATTTACATTATGATTCACAACTGTAGCAAAACTACAGTTAAGACCTAGCAACAAAGATAATTTTATGGTTGGGGGTAGGGGTCACCACAATATAAGAAACTGTATTAAAGGGCCATAGCACTGGGAAGGTTGAGAGCCACTGCCTAGAGGAAGGACTTCTGAGAAAGATAAGTGCATCATCTCCTTAAGGGATAATTGCTATTCTCTTCCCTTTAGAATGTCTTCCGATGAATCAGACACCCACGAGGGGCAGACTTCTGGCCAGGTGATGGACAGCCTCAGCTGGAGTAACTCTTAGAGCAGGAGCCACTGTATGCGGTGCTCTAATTTGTCAGTCTGAATATCCTGTCCGCACCCAAGGTCGGAGGCATTCCATTCTTTAGATCACTAGGCTTCAGGAGTAGCAGAGCTACTGCCTACCTTCCTAATGTTACCAGGGAAACAGGAAGTAGAGTCCATCCCCAAAATGGCCCAAAGCTACTGGTCCCAGTAACATGACCCCTCAAGAGTTAAGAGTCAAACATCACTTAGTAAATGAGTTGAAACACTTTCACCAGGAAAATATAGAGATCCAGTTCCAAAGTTGTTCACTGGTATCTGGACTGGAATAGCAGTAACACCCTCCTGTGTTCCATCCAGGCAGGGATGTTCCTGTAGAGTTGAAAGATAAGAAAGGAGACCTCCCTTCTGCCATTCCTTGCCTCTGGCCAAGACAAAACCAAAGGCATTTCTGGCTCCTGACCAAGGTCAAGAACGGGTCTGTTCTATGGCCTGGTTCATCAAAACGATGAAGTTTCTACCTCCTGTTCTCATCAGGTCATGGCCGGAGAGGCAGCACTCGCTTAGAATGGCCCAGCAATGGCTGCTACTGTTCACTCACTCTGGGCTGCTCCTTCCCAGATCAAAGGTGATGACACTCTTAGGCTCTAGTAAAACTGAACTTTTTACCTTGTCCCACTGCAAATGAAAACTTGAGAGAGAGAGAAAGAGAAAGAGAAAGAAAGAGAAAGCAATATTCTATATTAGTCCAAACACTAAATAAACCTTCCAAAATCTTTACTTTCAGATCAAAGCAAATAAGAAAGTATACTCTAACAGAAAGCTAGGAACGAGAAAGCTCAATTCCACGTGTCTCTCAAAATCCTTGAGCAGGCAGGGACGGGAACACAGTGGGTTGAAGCTGCTTTTCTCTTATCTTAGTTCCTGAATGGAAAGACTCAGAGAGAAGAATGTGGCTTCATTTTGTGCTAGGCTCTGCATCTGTCCTTTGAGCACAGGACAGATCTATGTCCCTTTATGTCTGCCAGGAGAATGGCAGACTACATCTATTAACATATTTTAGTGATAGGTTTAGGAGATTCCCTCCTAGAAGCAGATCCCTAGAAAGATGTTTCAACTTTTCATTGTTAAGCCGTCACCCGTTTCCATGGAGACCAAGGTAAAGCTGCTGCTGGGATTTTTCTTGTAGAAGCCACAGTGACATCATTCTTGCCTGAGGGATTCTGGTGCCTTTGCCTTCTTTCTCGGGAGCCTGCCCTTAACTGTGCCCTGAGGAACAACTGGCACTGTGTTGGAAGCTAAGAATCAAGAATCAAGACCTGGGGTCAGGGCCAGAAATATAATTTGAGGACCTTGTACAAAATGAAAATGTAGGCTGCTTGTCCAAAACCCAAAACAAACATTCTGTTAAAGAATGTCAAAAGAGAGAGCTTTATTCTACCTTCTGCAATCTCTCTCTCTCTTTCTCTGTATCTCTCTTTCCTCCCACACTGTACTCCCAATCCCTCTCACAAAGTGCATAGTTTTTGTTTGTTTATTTGTTTTTCTCCCTGAAACCTCTCTTGTTTGCTAGAAAAGCTCTTAAGAGAAACCGGTTTAACTCTTCATCTTTGGAAGAAATGTCACGTGGCAAAGCAAAACAAAGACGATCTTCCCTCCTCTAACCTCTCACTACCAACTGCTCATCTTTAAAATGCCAGCTTTAAGTTAAAACGCTTTTAACCAAGGCCACATCAGAAACCAGGCAACTCCTGCTGCAGAGGTCCCCAGTGCACTGGTACTCTTTCTTCCCCGAATGGTGATGACTCTGCGCACAGGCGACTCCCTCCCTCCCCCTCCTGCATCTTGTGCCCATCTACCATCAACTCAAAGGGAAAGGGAGGATGCACTTTCCTATCTTTCTTTTTCTTTCTGTCATCCTTTTTGGTGTGGTTGGCTATTGCAGGGAAATAATCCAGATAAAGGATATGATGTGATCTTATGCACACTTCCTAAAATGTCATCTCCTGGCTGTTGGATGTCTCCTTTTTAAATTCTGGGTCAAGCAGGAAGCAGAAAGCATGGCCCTCCTGGGCCCTTACTCATCACCTTTTACTCACATTTTATCTTAAGGGTTAATCTTCTTTGCCAGCCTGACCGGATTTGGAGTCATCAACATAGCCTATGAGTCACACCATCATCTTTTCGGTGGTTTCTTAAAAGTTCATGTGAAAAACAGAGACCCACCATGAATGTGAGTGGTACCACCCCACGGGTTGGTATAAAGAGACAAAGGGAGACAGCTAGCTTGTATGCCTCTTGTGGTGTGATAAACAGTGTCCCCTCAAAACCACAAGCTCAAATAAGCCTTTCCTTTATGTTACATGTTTGTGTGCATGTATGTGTTCATATGTGTATAGTTGCATGGGAGTGTGGGGAGTGCATGTCACGTGGAGGCCAGAGGTTGAGGCTAGGTATCTTTCTCCAACTGCTTATTTCCGGAGACAGTATCTCTTGCTGTGCCCAGGGCTCACTTCAGCTAGTCTAGTTAGCTAGCTTGTTCTAGCAACCCCCTGCTTCTGCCTCCCAAGTGCTGGTATTACAGGCAGGCTACCATGTCCACATAGCATTTTACATGAGTACTGGGGACCCTAACTCCATTCCTCATGCTTACGTGACAAGCACTTTACCAACTGAGCCATCTCCCAAGCCCTCAGTCCTTCCTTTCTGAAGCTGCCTGTGAGGTATTTTGTCAAAGCAACAAGAATGCAGCAACAGGATGCCCCCAGAGGAGTGTGTTCTGCTGTGCCGTAAGGTCTGAGACAAACAGCTTACAGTGAGCTACATTAGCGCTCTGAGTACATGGTCAACTGG
Source organism: Psammomys obesus (assembly GCF_907164565.1). Lineage (NCBI taxonomy): Eukaryota > Metazoa > Chordata > Mammalia > Rodentia > Muridae > Psammomys > Psammomys obesus. The sequence goes on from NW_026585587.1 coordinate 2,301,101, forward strand.
CCCGTTGCTTTTGAGCTTAGGTTGAGGCAGTCCGTCAGGCAGGAAATACACGGTGCAGCAAGCTGCTCACCTCATGGCAGACAGAAAGTATAAAGAAAAGAGGAAGCTCAGTCTTCTCACTGGGGCCTTACCTCAAAAGTTCTACCATCTCCCAACAGTGCCAAGATGGGGACAACACCTTTCACATACAGCCCTTTGGGGAATGTTTTAAATACAAGAAATATCAAGGAACTTCAGAGGAAGGGATAGTTTCAAATTGTCATCACAAACAATAAACTGAACTGTGCTGTGTCTAAAACACCACTTCTGCGGTTAGCAGGATGGCTCAGTAGATAAAGACACCTGCCGTCAAGTCTGAAGACCTTGGTCTAAAATCAATACAGTATAAAGATCAAACTCGCACAAGTGTTCTCTTCTGACCATCACAGGTGTGCCACAGCATCACACATACACACACACTAAATAACAGATAGATAGATAGATAGATAGATAGATAGATAGATAGATAGATAGAT
>NW_026585587.1:2301625-2309998 GCF_907164565.1 Psammomys obesus
GATAGATAGATAGATAGATAGATAGATAGATAGATAGATAGATAGATGATAGATAACAAAATAAATGTAATTTAAAAATTTAAATAAACAAATAAAACTGACTTCTGACATTAACAGAACCTAGAAGGATTGTGACTTGTGGCCTGTGTGTTTGAGTGTAGGTGTGTGTGTTACACAAAAATGTATCCACTCACATGTGTGTACGTAAGTATGTGTCCTCATGCGCATGTACAGAGCCCATACATTGATGTCAGGCATCTTTCTTAGACCTCTGCGCTGTTTTTGAGACAAGGTCAGACTGAACCAGAAGCTTGCTGGCTTTGGCTAGACTGGCTGGACAGCAAGCCTGTCCAGGCCTCCCCAGCAGACACACACCATCACACCCAGCGGCTGTTGGGGAGTCCAAACTCAGGTGCTCAGCCTTGCACAGCAAACACGTAACACACCGAGCCACCTCCGCAGCAGTGGATTTTGACTCTCAGTCAAAACAAAACTCAAGTGACCCTCACGTGGCTGAACCCTACACACAGTGTTTCTTTTCCTTCCTCCTTGATAGGCAAAAGCTACCTCTCTCTGAAATTCCTCAGTGGAGGAAAGTCACTAACTTGTGCTCTTTGGTTCCCTCATCCAAAAAGTAAAAGCTGACTGACTGCATGTTTCACTTGGCAACCAACTGCAGAGCCCTCACGAAGACGCAGCTTAAGGTTGTTCTTTTGCTAATGCCCCTGCTCTGCTGGCACTGCCTCTGGAGGACTGAAAGCTATTTCCAAGAAATCAATACCAAAGAATGAAAACCATGCCGTGTTCAAACTGACCACATTCCCCTCACGTGGTGCCTGAACAAAGCACAAATAGACCGGCAACTTGGCCAGTGATTTGAGGCGCTCTGAGCCTCCCGGCTTCCCGGGATAACAGTTGTAGGTGACCTTGCAATTCAGAAAGTGCCCTGTGAATGCATCTTGCCGATTTGCCAAGAGAGGTGTTATCTAAAAGGGGGCTGTGCTGTCTGTTCTAGTGTGTAGTGGGCGATTTAAGGAGTGGGTAGGTGGGCGAGTCATTGAAAAATTTCAAACACAAGAAAAACAGATTCCCTTGGGGGGGGAGTGTTATGAGAATAAAACTCAAAAAGAAAAAATTCACTAGGTGGAATGTAATATGCTCTTATTGGCGTATATGCCACTCAGAGTTTGTTAGCGTCACAGAAGCAGTAAAATGAACATACTTTAAAAGGAGATGTATTAGGTTGACTTAGACCATACAGTCTTGGTCGTCCAACGAGGAATGTCTTCACACTAGAGGTGCTGAGAACTAGTGGCTTCTCAGTCAATCTTGTTCAGTCCTAATCTGGCCCCATAGGACTGGAGGATTCATCAAAATGCACTTCGGTCTTCAGACAAGACCAAAGAAGATGGGTTCCAATGTGTGTGTGTCGGTGGTATAGCTATGAGCATAGCAATGCCACTGGAGATGGCAGCATGGGCTAGGTGGGCTAGTGGAAGAGGGCAGATGAACTCACCAGCAAGACACAGAGATGAACAGGCAAAACCAAAAAGCTTTTCCTTCCAGTCTTCACGATGGAGCAGTTTGATTTTCCATTTAATGTAATCAAGAAGATCTCGCACAGGGTGCCCGGCAGCTTGCTTCTGAGTTGATTCCACATCCAGTCCCGTTGGCTCTGATTTTTCTGAGAGAAGGGCCAACCTTGGTTTGCTGTCAGGATGACAGTTGTGGCAGTAGAAGGTTTGGCCTTCACTCAGCTAATGGCTGACCGAGAGCTGAATTCACAGGAAGCAGAAACTCACAGGGAGGACACATTCCCATGGCTTGCTTAGACTATATTCCTAAAAGGATGGAAGATATTATCTCAGTACAATATAAATTTATTGTACAATATAAATAAAAATTTCTGCCATTTGGTTTTGGTGTTGAATACACAGCATGAATTTACAATCACTGGCTTTAGCTAGAACTTCCACTGACATCCCCAATGTTAAATCTGCGATTTTGCTGCAACTTTGATCTTTGAGAGAATAACGATACATTATTGCATTTACTTTATTTCTGGGCTGGTAACAGCAGTTTAAAGCCCTAAAATAGTTAAAATTTAAGGTGTCCTATCAACAACTGAGATTGTTTCATCTGTGTCTTGTTTCAATTTTACCTGGAATCCCTACCCAGTTCCTGCTCCAACCACTGCATTCTTGACAATAGAGGCCTCATTGTCTTAACAAACATATCCGGATTCCCTTCTGTGTACTGGGTGCTATCCTAACCAATGCAGAAGGTATAAGAATGAGCAAAATGAAATAAATAAACGAATTGATAAATTTTAAAGTCACAAAACCCACAGGAAAAATAAAACAGGGTACTGCTGGCTGCAAATGCTAAAGTGCTCATCTGATAATATACATAAAACTCATGATCTCTCTCTCTCTCTGCACCTCTGCAGAGAAATAACAAGCTGTGCACAGCTGAAGGACTGTCTGCCCCCAGCCTTCCCTCTGGCTGCAGGTTTGCTGTGCCAAAACCTTTACAGCCAATAGCAATACACCTGTTTACTGAGGTGTGTGCTCTGATCCGTGCTTGAAATTGCAGCGGATGACTTCTGAGGGTGAGGGTTGCTCTCTTAGGAAAGCCAAGGAACAGCTTTCGGATTTGAGCTGAGACATAAGTAATGAGAAGGAGCTCGCCACACACGAATCCCAGAAAAGGGAAACAGTACATGCAAAGGCCCCAAGACATGAAAGTGTTTGCTGCATTGGAAAATGAAAGTCCAGAAAGGCTGGAGAATAAGCAAGAAGGAAAACAGACTGTGGAGGGGGCAGAGCCAGGCAGAGATGGGAGTGTCCAGGGACCTGTGGGCCACTGAAAGGAGTCAGGATTGATTGACATACTAGGGAATCAGCAGAGGCCTGCTAGGGTCCAGGAAGGTCATGATATAATTTACATCTCTAAAGGGTCACTTTGACTTCTGGATGGAAACCAAACTGGATGTGGGCAAAGGGGGAAAATGGGAAGCCAGTGGATGAAGATGAATATTCAAGCCACATGGCCTGGTTTTAGATCCTGGGCCCTCTACAAAGCTTGTCCAAGCCATTTAACACCTAGGTGGATGTTTTATAGTCTACAGATTGGGAATAAAAATTACTCTATCTGTAAGAGAATAGGATCAAATGAAATCATATGAGTGAGGAAGCATTGAAAGTCAGAGTATTTTATGCATCTAAAAATTAAACTACAAATTACACATTTCTGGTCATCAGAAGTGAGCGTGAAATATCACATCTGGCACTACTTCATACATTGTCTCCTTTTATATCCTTTACCCATTAATTCTTTTGGAGCTGCTATGATAGAGCATATGGAAAACATGGTGTATAGCATACAATATTATCCTAAAACATATAATTATAAAACTCAGTCCTGGTTAGTATCTTGTTGGAAATATGTCTCTGTGAAGAAGCTCAGCCTTGGGTGATTTATTCTCCATATAGAAACTGGAAGACATGAAAACAACATCATACACACACACACTGCATACACACACACACATATCCACACACAGACAGGCACACACACTCCTCAGACACAGACGGACAGACACAGACAGACAGACAGACACACACACACCCTGGGCACAGACATACAGAGGCACACACAGACACACACACACATGCACAGTGACACACACACACAAACTGCTCATATCATACATATTACATGCAGAAATTTCCTAGCCAGGAAATTTGGACTGTAATTTGGAATTCAGGTGAATTTGGGAGCTGGTGACAGCTCAGTCAGTGTAGATCTTGCTTTACAATCACACGACCTGAGTCTGATCCCCTAGAACCCACATTAAAAAGCCAAGCATAGTAGCATGTATTTGTACCCCAGCACAAGGAAGGCAGAGACAGGTGGATCCCTGGGCTCGCTGGCCTGACAACCTTTTTATCAAGTTCCATGCCAATGAGAGACTCCACATGAGGAAAACAGGTAGATGAGCCTATGACGTGACAAATTCCAAACCAAAGGGAAAATGCAGGCCGGTGGGAAGCAGGATGAATGAGTCAGTCTCTGAAGAACACGGTTGTATGTGTCTTCTCCCACGTGCAGAGCTAAGGGTAAGAATCTGAAAATGAATCACACCCTTGCTTGGCAACTTTGAAAACCTGAATTTATACTTCCTACAATCTCACCTCCTAGCAAGCAGGCATGATAAGTCAGCAAAGCGACCCAGTACGGTTCAGTTCAAAAGGACAAGTGTGTAAGAACACAGTTCTCTTAAAGGTGAAAGACTCTCCCAGCTGGAACCACAACCCCACTGGCACCCCGATTCTTAAGTGCCTCAACTTCTGCACACATCCCGAGAGAGTGACCCAGCCTAGAGTCACCTGTATGAAGAAGTGATCTCGCCATGAGAAAGAAGTTCCTAGCTTGCCCTGGTCCCTGTGAAACCAAACTGAGGGAGAGTGAAATAAAGTTTGGCTTATGCAGCCTGCTGCCCTTGTCACAGCCTCATCCTGTAATGCAAGGTTTGGTTTCCTTAAAAACCCAGTTATGTTGTGTAAACATGTTCTTGTTATAATCCCAAATGTGGGATTTTAGTCTGTCTGCATCTGATAACCGCCTAGTGCAGGGGCGTGGTTTTTGCCAGCTGGAATTAGTTGAATTCTGAGGACTTTGAGGAATATAAATATGATATCTCAGAGGGAAAAGGTGTGATGGCTTGAAGGAGATGGAGGAGGACTGCTTGCTATGCTTGCTGGTTTGCTGGTTTGCTGGTTTGCTGGTTTGCTGGTTTGCTGGTTTGCTGGTTTGCTGATTTGGTTACCTGGATTTCTGGATAGCCTGATGACTGAGATTAGTATTTCTCCAAAAAGAATCCTATGACCCTATCCAGCTGGAAGAAGTAAAGAGATATATGTCCCCTTTCCCTTCCTACCTTCTTTTTCTCCTTCCTGGGGTTGGGGGAAGAGGTTGGAAGGGGGCGTAAGCGTAAGCTTTAAGGAACCCCCAAACAAAGTGGCATTTGAAAAACTAGCACATACATCACCATTTCTCTCCTGAGACCAGGGCACTCTACATTCACCTTGATCACAGGAAAGGGTTACAAATGCATTTTTGTGCATTTGTGCATCTGTGATTTGTTACAGCTTTAAGCACGAAGTCTCAGTAAAAGGCCTCCCTCAATAGTCTCATTCTCCAGCATCAGGACCGTGGACTGGCCTACATCATAGAACCTCAGGTATGGCGCTAATGACACTCCTTTTAAGCAGCTTCAGAGGATAGCTTTGACCTATAGGCCAGTAACCAGAAACTGACAGCTCTTGATCCAAAGAACTACAGGTTCTTCAACCTTCCACCTTCTCTATATTTCTACGATCTCTCATCATTTCTGATGTCTCCACTCTCTACTGCCTTCATCATCTCTGCCTTCTGTAGGTACCTACCACAGCCATAAACCACTCAACCTGTTATGCCCATAATAAATATCAGGTAAAGCAAAAAAAAAAAAAAAAAGCATCTCCAATTAGGAGACACTTTTTTTTGGGCATCATGCTGCCACAACAGAATATCTCAAGCTGACGTGGAAAGTGCTAAACAGTCTGGTTCTACAGCCTGAAAGGATCAGTGTGTGACATGGGTGTGGAAATGCAAATAAAGGTTTGTATTTGCACCAATTATAGACTCCATATAAGGAACAACTACAGGTTCCACATTTCACCAATCATGACTCCCAGAATGACTTCAAGGTCATCTGAAGTTCACCGAGGCCTTTCTGGCCCAGAGTACTACCTTCTACTACCTTCCAAGGCTGAGTCATTTACACTAGATCTGTTGTGACTGGAGCAGAAGTCATGTTCCTGGTGGCGTGTATGGCTGAGGTAGTTTCTATATCTGCTAGAGTTTTCTCAGAGCAATTCTAAGGTGTCCAAAAGTAATCAAGTTGCCATGAGGGTCATCTGACCTGTTGCCAGAGAATAGACTTCACGACACAGGGAAGGATCTACCCCACTGCCCTTCAGTGCCCTAATGTACCTGTTCCCTGTGATTGTTTCTTCTTCATGGAAAAGAGCATGAGAGAGTCCTCACAGAAAATAAAAAGAAATCCCAATGAAAAGCCAACTCTCCCGGTAGCATTTCTCATGCTATAGAACATTCAACATCTGTCAAATGTGCCAAACCACTGTCCCAGTGTCATAGGGAAGACCTGGTTCCCTCTGTGCATCTCAACAAGGTGCAAGACCCTCAGTCTGCTCTTTTCCGATCTTAGATAGGAATTAAATCTCTCAAAAAAAAAAAAAAAAAAAAAAAAAAAAGAAAAAAAAAAAAACCAATCCCAATTTTTTTTTTTTTTTTTTTTGGTTCAGTCCCTGAACAGCAATCTCCTGAAAGTTACTGTGCTAAGTTTTTGTTTCTGACCACCCTTCAGAAAATGATACACTTAAAATGATAATAGAGTAAAACTAATTCAAGAGACTGACAAGAATGCTATTTTGTAGAAATGTGCTGATCTGGGGACTTTCTCTGTTCCTCACCCAGGTCATTTAAGGGGATCTAACTCTCTTGAGCTTTTTTGAAAAACAGATTTCTTCGTCTTTTCTTTTATTATTAATGTGCATGTGTGTGTGTGTGTGTACACGTATGTATGGATGGCCACAGAGGCCAGAAAGAGCATCAGGTCCATGGGAGCTGGAGTTCCAGGTGTTATTGAGCCACCTAACGTGAGTATTGGGAACTGAAATCCAGTCCTCTGAAAGAGAAGCCTGTTCTGACCATAAATGCATCCCTCCAGCATGGACCTCTCTCCTGAGAAAAATGCTAGTACTTACCTCACCTGAGAGAGCCCTGTGAGAGGAGTGAGTCTTGGGTCACCTGTATGACAGACATTTCTAGAAAATGGGTAGAATGATTGATAATCCCGTCTCCTCTCTCAGTTTCCAGTATTGTAGTGCCACATCTGACAAGTCACACAGAACCCTGACAATGAGTTATTGAGTTACATGAGACTGATTCTTAAGAACCCTTTCAACTGTACCCTGCTCTCTCCTCCCAATTCAAATGCATTAGTTTTTAAGACAAAGTTTTAACCATAAAAGCACACCCATAGATGCTTGGCCAACTGCTCCTCCAAGTCTTCCTACACATCCATACCTCCACCCAGCCATGACTGACCTCTCACTCATTTATCCATCCACAAGAACAGCCATGCTGTGGGAATTTCTTGTGTGGGAGACACCAGAAAGCCCTTGTGCTATGAGAATGAATGAATCGTATTTATTCACCAGAATCCCATACATTAGATGAAAAGACCGCAGTAACACAACCCTTGTGGAAGGAGACTATATCATATGATGGCATAGGAAGACAACAAAGGAGACTTACTCAGCCTGAGTCAGAGAGAGAGGGCTTCTCAGAGAAAGTAGTGGAGCCTACAGTCAGAGAGGGGCATACATATCTAGCAGGTAGGGAGACCGCATGTACAGGGACCCAACACTGACGAGGAAATAAGCAGCAGGCGCTGGGCACTCTTGCCATCTGGTTCTGACACCAGGCTAGAAGCTCCAAATGGTCCACTCCAAGGTTCCATCTCTGGGTAGATAACCCAGATTCTGTGCTTTCAGGAAACACCTCCTTCACATGGGAAAGGCTCATTTCTTACTGTGAGTTTCTGAGTTGAGATTTGAGGTGATGCGCTGTGTGGGTAGCAGCAAGCAGCCAGAGCCCAGTCAGCCATGAGATCTTGAGGATAAACAAACGAGTCTCTGAGAACACTGCATTGATACGCTATGATACTTGGCAGGCCAAGGATATTAAATACAGTTCTTCCCACCTATACTATTTCCAACTTGTGCTAAGTTCATCAGAATGTCCCCCACCGTGAGTCAAGGAACATCTGTAGTTGTTTCCTGCATGCACCACACAGAAAGATGATACATGACAAAAACGAACAAACCTGGAAAAGTGTGCTTATGAGAGAGGGCTGCTAACACCCAGCTCTCATACATTAATTTCGGATACAGGTAAGATCAGCCAGCTCAGGAAAGGGGTTTGCGGAGAGGAAGTGGAAGAGGAGAGATCAGGCACTTGGATAGGCAGAGTAGTTTGAGAAAGATAAAAATACACTAGGTGAAGCAAAATACACAAGGAAAGTAAAAAAAAAAAAAAAAAAATCTGCATGGAACTTGGATGAGACTGATACCCACAGCCTAGCATTCTGATGTCTAAATGCCTTTAAGCTTTCAGGCTTTACCTACCTTTAATGGTTAAAGAAAGTGGATTGTTTTCATCTTATACCTATAGAAACCCCAGTGCTAAGACAGACAGACAGACAGACAGACAGACAGACAGACAGACAGACAGACAGACAGA
>NW_026585587.1:2310008-2315407 GCF_907164565.1 Psammomys obesus
AGACAGACAGACAGACAGACAGACAGACAGACAGACAGACAGACAGATAGATAGATAGATAGATAGATAGATAGATAGATAGATAGATAGATGTAGATATATCACATGGTGTCATGGAAGGCACATGGAAGAAGTCAGGAGACAATTTGTGGGAGTCCATTCTCTCCTTCCACTATTTGGGTCCTGGCTATTGGACCCGAGTCATTGGGCTCGGCGCCAATCAATTTTAACCATTGCTGGTTCACACCAAAGTGTCTGTGAATTTGTAAGGGGTGAGGTCTAGAGTGTGCATCTTCATGCCTAACTCCTTTCCTTTCGGTAGATTTTCTAGGACTCTCCTAATTGGCTCATTTTGATTCAGCAGCTCACCAGTAACACAATATCCCACACTTTTATTACATGTGGCAGTGATGAGGAAATGCAGCAGAAACCAAGAGCAAGTGTTCCTGCATCCCACCCCACTCTCGTTGTATAAAATGTCTCCGTGGATAGATTTCTTGTTAGTCTTTGTTTGCTTCACTCTTAAAGATAATTGCTCTCCCCTGTCCCCCGTCCCCTGTCCTGTTGCAGGCACCACTTAGAACTCCACAGTTCTCTGCTTGTTTCTGCTTTATTGTCTGCTGTTCTTCCGGGATAGCTATGAATCTGAAAATTCTTGTTCATTTACTGTGTAGTTGAATTCAGTCCAGTTTTATAATTAGTTAAAACAAAGAAGGCTGTCGTGTGGGGTGCTTTTCTGTCCATTAAGATCCCTAAAGCCCCATTAAAACATATTCTTCTTCAACAGAAAAAGGGCCAGCATAAACACAGGGCATACTGTTTTGGCAAATGACAAGAGCAGCAGCTGCTGTTTATGGACAGATGTATTCCTTCCTGCTACATAGAAAAGGAAAAGCAGGGTAGTGTTGTTAATTGTAAGAGCCATCATGTTTAAGCACGTTCCCATAAGATGATCACTTTGATTATATCACACACACAAAAAAAAAATCAAAATGGAGTTACATTGTTGGAGGACCTTTAAGTGGCGTCTGGAGACCAGCATTAACTGGATGTAGGCAGAGGGACCTTTAAAGGGGTGGCAGACATGCCAAACTCCAGGTATAAGTTGACCTTTGGAGCATCATTAACCTGTGTTGGGACAAGGGAACCCTCCCCTGGAGTGCTCAGAGTTTGAGACTACACCCAGTCCCCCCCCTTTTTTTTTTTTTTACAAAACAGCTTAACTTGTGGTGGCATCAGTTGTCACAATTCCTGGGTCACCAGCCCCTTAATGGTTTAAAGCTGTAAATATGGCCAACATTTTGTAAAACCTCAGCACATTTTTAGAGATTGGTTGAATATTTTTCCCCCAGAGATTGCAAGTCTAATTGGCCCCTAAAATGTAATTTCCTTTATTTACAGTTAGGCTTGATTTAGTCAAAGCAGGTCAGGGACTTCATAACAGATACACTTTACGGCAAAGGATGTGACAGTTCAGAAAAATGAAGTGTTTCTCCCAAAGTTATAGCATCATTACACAGACACAGAAATGGCCCCTGTTAGAGCAAAAAGGGCCGCCACGGTAGTCCTGGAACATTCTGTAACTTGACTGTAGCCCCATCTTCATGACAAATGACCCTCCCCCATCCATGCCACAACAGTTGACAATTGCTGCCGCATGGCTAGTAAGAATGATAAAAGGAACAGTAAGATGCAGCAACTGAATTCCTGGAGATTCTCTGTCCATTCCCAGAAGAGACAGAATACTCCATCCTCTTGATTAGCCTATCCCACTTTCTCCTTTCTGCCATCTTGAACCTGCGCCCTCCTGACCCTTACCATGTGGAGAAGCTGATTTAAGAGTCTGTCTTCCACTTCTCCTATTTTTGGCCAAAAATGAAAATCTCCTTCACTGCTCAGTCTTTTTATTGGCTGCACAATTCTAAGAGGTAAGAAAGGACCAAGAGTGAAGTAAAAAACTAGTAATAGCCTGAACTTCTTCAATGACTGACTGTACTCCACAAGGAAAATCCCTGTTTGTGGCCAGAATACATTCCACAAGACCAATTTCATGATATGATATGATATCACTGCACAGATTAGGGGAAAGACAAAAAAGCAATGAGTTCACCAAAATTACAACAGACCAATAACCCCAAGAACATAGACAATAATAAAATACAGCAAAGGGAGGAATATTTATTACTTGTTTTTTTAATGTCATTTAGTTCATGGTATAAATAATTTAAATTTTCAAAAAGCTGTTTTTAATGAATAACCAGCATGCAGAATTTTAACAACTGACTCCAGCAGACTAGTATGAGCTACTCTATCAAGCACACAACTGACTCCTTCCTCAGTGCTCATAATTATAATCCAGATTTAGAGGAACTAGGGATGGAAACAGAATTAGGATGTAAAGAAAATCAGAAATGTGTTCTGTGTAGAAGGAGAAAAGCAAAACTTCAATAAGCTGGGGCTGAAGATGAAAGAGGCAAAGATTTTATATTAAACAATATGATTACATTGGGTTAGATACATTCATCATGTGCTCTGAACTTGGTTCAATAGACAGAAATGATTAGAGAACTGTGTGGTTGCTTATTTATTGATCATTGCAAGGTTATAAACACAATATGAGCATAATGGCTTCTTATGAAGACAAAACATGAAATAATAATGACCACCATTTCTCTGGATTTAGGAAACGTTGGCTTGGTTTGGGGAGAGGAAAAGATACCATATAAATGCCAAATACTTTTTGATTTGCTATTAAATTTTCAACAGTTTCATGCTGAAACATCCCTGCAAGGACTGAAGCGACTAAAGATAATTATCCCCAAATTTTCACACCAGTACCTTTCGGCATCAGGGGCTAAAACAAAGTAGTACATCTATAACCTCTACTGTCATAGAGCAAAAGCAGAGACCATAATGAGGTAGGCAGGCAGGACTGCCCTGAACCATATGCAGGCTTGGCGATCCGAGCTCAGGATCGCAACCTCTTTTTCTTACTGGCTTTTTAATCTGAGGACAAGTAAACTGAGGTTTTTTTTAAATTCCCATTTATATACCCCCCAAATACTGATTCCCCAAGGTAAGGAGGTAGAGACACAAGTGGTACACACTGTTACCCTCAACATGGCCTTGTCGGGATTTCTAATCAGGCCAAACTGGGATTCATGGCTTCAGTGTATTAAAAAAAAAAAAAAAAAAAAAAAAAAGGAATTAGCCAGTATGAAGCAGAGTTAGAGTTTTTGTTTAGTTTTAAATAGAAGAGAGGGTGTGTAGACCGTACAGTGGGTAAAATCTCTTGCCCCCAAGCCCAGTGAGATTCATACTGGGTACCCCTATGGTAGAAGGAGAGAACCCACTTCTGAAAGTTGTTTTCTGATGTTCACATGAGTGCTGTGGCACACAGTACTAACATGAACACACACACACAGCCAAATATAATTATTTATTTTTAAATAGACACTCAAGAAGAGAAGAAATGCATACCTAAGAGCATGGGCGTAGGCTTCTCCAACCATCACAAACAAGACTTATCTGAAAGTGACTAAGGGCTCCTCAAGAAACTTCGTTATCATAGCGGATGAGGAAGGGGGGTGTCCTTCTACACCATTTTAATGTCATTCAAGTCATTCATCGTCTCAGGGTTGCTACTGTGGTAAGACACCATGGCCGTAAGCAGCTTGACGAGAACGAGATTTGTTTCTTTTGTTTTTCCGCTTTAATTGAAAATAAGCTTTCTTTTTCATATATTGTATTCTGATTATGGTTTTCCCTCCCTCTACTCCTCCCAGATCTTCACCATTTCCCATCCTATCTGACTCCAACCCTTTTCTGTCTCTCATTATAAAACAAACAGGTTTCTAAGGGCTGATAACAAAATAAAATACAGTATCATGAAGTAAAGTATAATAAGATAAAACAAAAACTAACACATCAGAATAGGGCAAAACAACAAACAGAGCAAAAAGAGTGCAAGAGAAGTCACAAGAAACACAGCCCACTGTCTACACATTCAGGAATCCCATATAAACACTCAACTGGAAGCCATAATGTGTGTATATAATATATTATACATATTATATGTATATATAATATATTATTTATATTCTATATATAATATATATAGAATATATATTAAATCTATATAATATATATAATTTTGTTTTATATTAAAACAAAGATAAAACATTTAAAAGAAAAAGCCCAAAGGTAACATTATAAGACAAAGAAACTCCAAAGATGTCACTGAGTTCTCTCTGTTGTCTATCCACTGCTGGGCAAGCAGCCTGTCCTTTAGAGTAGCTCGTGTCCCCAGGAAGACTCCCTTGTAGAATACCCAATTTTCATTTGCAAGTGTTTATTGATTAGAGTTTGCTTCTGGGTTAGGGCTAGTCCTTCTGTCCACTTCTCCTTTCAGCTCTAGAACCCCATCTGGTGGAGAGCATTGCAGACACCGTTTTGAGTTCATCCGTATGTCAAACCTATTCATTTACAGGGCCTTGTTTCCTTGGTGTCCTCCATCCTCTCTGGCTCTTACACATTTTCTGCCTCTTCTCTATGGGGTTCTCTGAGCCCTGAGGGAAGGGGTTTGGTTTGATGGAGATATCTCTTTTTGGGCTGGATGCTCCAGTGCCTTTCACTGTCTGCATAATGTCTGGCTGTGGCTCTCTGTGTCTGTTCCTATCTGTCACAGAAAGAGGCTTCCCTGATGATGGCTCAGTAAGGCACTGATCGATGAGCATAGCAGAATGTCGTTAGGGCTCATTTTATTGCTACATTCTTCTAGTAGAACAATAGTATTTACCCCAGGTCCATATGCTATCTAGTGTCAGGCTCTTGGTCACTCAAGTGGTTTGAGTATGGGTTTCATCTCTTGAAATAGGCCTTACTTCAAATCTGATTTGGGTTGCTTACTCCCACAAGCTTTGTGCTGCCATTGTCCAGGCCTACTTTGCAGGCAGGACACCACTGCAGATCAAATGGTTTGTGGCTGGGTTGCCGTTTTATGATTTTGGTAGCATTCAGAGTACCTTCCTATACCAAAGATGCTCGCATGTCAGGGTGAAGGCTCCTTGTAGACACCATCTCACCTTCTCCACGTTCAAGGAGTTGTGTAGGCATTGTCTTTAGCAATGATGCCTTGCTGTCAGGTTTTTGAGAGTAATGTATAGTCTTGGCAAGAGCCTGGGTTATTTGGGAATTCCCATGGGGACTACTTTGGCTAACATTTTAATTAAGTGTAACCCAATGCCAGTACTGAAAGCTTCATTTGGCCTCAAAGGTCTCCAGTTGGGGCTCTGTCTCTCCCATTATTTAGCGTTTTCATTTAGATCACCTTCATATAGTTACCTGGATAGTTAGATAGATAGATAGATAGATAGATAGATAGATAGATAGATAGATAG
>NW_026585587.1:2315417-2524435 GCF_907164565.1 Psammomys obesus
TAGATAGATAGATAGATAGATAGATAGATAGATAGATAGATAGATAGATAGATAGATAGATAGATAGTTGGCTTCTACTATCTAGGTTTCCATACTATCCTTCAAATGCCCCTTACTTTTAGCTGTCTCTCTTCATTTTCCCTCCCTTTTCCTCTACTTTCCTCCCTCTTTCTACTTAATCCTCATGTTCTAATTGCCCCATCCCCATTCTATCATAACTATCTAGTCTATTTCTCTTTCCTAGAGAGATATATCTGTCCTCTTTAGTCCCTTACTCTATACCTAACCTCTGTGTATTGTATGTAGCATGATTATTATTGATTTAGCAGCTAAAATCCACATACAAGAGAATACACACCACATCTGTCTTTTTGGATCTGGGTTATTTCACTCAGGATAATTTTTTTCCTAGTTCAATCCATTTACCTGTGAATTTCATGATTTCATTTTCTTTAATGCCTGAGTTATACTCCCTTGTATATGTAGATCATATTTTCTTCATCTGTTTTTTTCTAAGGGACACCCAGGTATTTTTAATGTGTTACAGGTATTATAGATTGAGCAGCAATGAACATGGTTAGGCAAGTGACCAAGTGATATAGTTGGATCTTGAGGTAGATTGATTACCATCTTCCTGATTTCTATAGTGGCTGCACAAGTGTTCTCTCCCACCAGCAATGGATGAGCGTTCACATCACCTTACTCCACATCCCCACCAGCATGAGCTGTCACTTGTTTTATTGAGCTTAGCCGTTCTGACAGGAAGAAGATGAAATCTCAAAGTAGTTTTGAGTTCCCTGATGACTAAGGATGCTGAGCACTTCTTTAAGTGTTTTTGAGCCACTTGAGTCCCATTTTTTTTTCCAGAATTCTCTGTTTAAATCTTTATCTCATTTTTAATTGGTTTGTTTTCTGGATAGTTATTTTTTTAGTTATTTATGTATTTTGGATATTAGCCCTCTATCGAATGCAGAGTTGGTAAAGATCTTGTCCTACCACTACGTCCAAATGACAGTGTCTTTAGCTGTGCAGAAGCTTTTTAGTTTCATGAGGTCCCACTTACAAATTTGATCTTGATCTTGATGCCTGTGCTAATGGTGTTCTGTTCAGAAAGTCTTTTCCTATGCCAATGACTTCAAGGCTATCCCCTACTTTCTCTTCTGTCAGGTTCAGTGTATCTCATTTTATGTTGTGGTCTTTAACCTATTTGAATTTCAGTTTTGTGCAGAATAAGTATTAATCTATTTGGATTCCTCTAGATGCAGCCATACAACACCATTTGTTGAAGATGCTGTCCTTTTTTCCAGTATGTAGTTTCATTTCTTTATTAAAAATAACATGTTTATATGTGTGTGTGTATGGATTTATGTCTTTAATTTCATTTCATTAATCAATCTGTTTGTTTTGGTGCCGATGCCGTGATGTTTTTATTACTATATCTTGAAAGCAAGGATGGTAATGCCGACAGCAGTTATTTTATTATTTAGTATTATTTTAGCTCTCCTGGTATATGTGTGTGTGTGTTGTATATGAAGCTAAAAATTACCCATTCTATTTCTGTAAAGAATGTACTGGAATTTTGATAGGGATTGCATTGAATCTGTAAATTGCTTTTGGAAGGATAGCACTTTACATTATATTAATCCTACTTATCCATTAGCATGTGGGATCTTTCCATCTTCTGGGATCGTCTTCAGTTTCTTTCTTCAAAGACTTGACGCTTTTATCATATATGTCTCTCGCTTACTTGGTTAGAGATTCCCCAAGATATTTTACACTATTTAAGGCTATTGTGGAAAGCACTATTTTCTGATTTCCTCTAAGTTCATTTATCTTTTTTATATAGCAGAGCTACTGATTTTGAGAGTTTATTTCGTCCGCAGCTGCTTTAGCAAAAGTGTTTATCAACTTAGGAATTCCCAGGTGGAATTTTCAGAGTCATTTATACATACTACCACGTTATCTGCAAATAACAATACTTTGATCACTTTCTTTCCAATTTGTACCCCTTTCATCTCCTTCATTTGTCTTATTGCTCTGGCTAAGATTCCATGTATTATATTGAAAAGATATGGAGAAAGTGGAGAGCCTTGTCTTTGTTCCTGATTTTAATGGAATTGCTTTGAGAGTCTCTCCATTTAAATTGATGTTGTTTATGAGCTTGTTGTAAATTACCTTTATTATGTTGAAGTATGTCCTCTGTATTCCTAGTCTCTCTAACATTTTTATCAGAATGAGTGTTGGATTTTGTCAAAGGCCTTTTCTGCATCTAATGAGATGATCATGTGATTTTTGTCTTTCATTTTGTTTATATGGTAGATTATATTTATCATTTTACATATATTGAACCATCCTGCCTTTCTGAGCTGAAGGCTACTTGATCATGGTGGATGATCTTTTCTATGTGTTCTTGGATTCGGTTTACAAATATTTCATTGAGAATTTTGACATCTATGTTCATAAGGGGAAATGGTTCCTAATTCACTTTATTCATTAGGGTTTCATGTGGTTTCGATATCAGAGTAGCTGTGGTAAAACTATTAAGCAATGCTCCTTCTGTTTCTATTTTGTGGAGTAATTTGAGGACTATTGACTTTCTTCTTTGAAAGTCTCATAGAATTCTAAAACCATCTGGCCCTAGGCTGTTTGCTTGTTTGTTTGTTTGTTTGTTTGTTTGTTGGGAGACTTTTAATGATTGCTTCTATTTCAAGAAGGGTAATAGGTCAGTTTAAATTGCTTATGTGATCTTGATATAACTTTGGCAAGTAGTATGTATCAAGAAAAATATCTACTTCTTTTAGATTTTCCAATTTGGTGAAGTACAGTTTTTAAAGTATGTCCTTTGCTTCTATGGATTGTCTTGGTGATCTGTTGATATGTTCCCCCACACACTCTAATTTTATTAATTTGGATCTTCTGTCTTTGACTTTTAGCTAATTTGGTTAAGGATTTGTCAATTATTGATTTTTTTTTTCAAAGAACCAACTTCGATTCACTGATTCTTTATAATGTTTTGTTGTTGTCGTTCCATTGATTTCAGTCTGAGTTTGATCATTTGATTATTTCTTGCCATCTAGACCTTTTGGCTGTATTTTCTTCTTCTTTTCTTCTTCTTCTTCTTCTTCTTCTTTTCTTCTTCTTCTTCTTCTTCTTCTTCTTCTTCTTCTTCTTCTTCTTCTTCCTTCTTCCTTCTTCCTTCTTCCTTCTTCTTCTTCCTCATTACCACCATCTCCTCCTCCTCCTTCTTTCTAGAGCATAAAGGGTTTATTTCACCTTAGTGACTGTAGTCCATCAGAGCAGGAACTCAAGGAAGGAACCTGTAGACCAGAAGTGATGCAGAGGCCATGGGGATGATGCTTACTTGCTTGGCATACTCAACCTACTTTCTGTAGCACTGAGGACCACCAGCACAGAGGTGGTACCACCAAAAGCTGGGCCATCTCCCTTCACTCATCAACCAAAAAAAATACACTATAGGATTGCCCTTAGGTAAGTCTGTTAGGGGCATTTCTTTTCAATTGAGGTTTCCTCTTCCCAAATGACTAACTTGGGCCAAATTGACATAAAACTAGCCAGTGCATACCTCAAAAGTTTGTTTAAAATCCTTCCTTTCCCTTTCTTGTTTTGGTAAGTGATATTGGAGGAAGCTGCCTTGTATGGAATTACAATCTAATAATGTAAAACCAAGAGATACTAGAATTGCGCAAGGGAGTTGGTGCACATCCTTTCCCTGTGAATAGGTTTCCAATAAGGTAGGTAGGAAAGTTCAAGTTTGTGGCTGGAAAGGGTAAAAGGTCATAAGCAGGTGGTAATTTTCCTGGACGCTTGGTTCTCTACTGGTGAGAGACTCCAACTGAGATTCCCCGGATAAAGGGGTTCTTTTCCTTCTAGTTTTCTTTTCCACCCTGCCTCACTAGAAACCATCCCTGGCCTACACAACTACTTACTCATGTACTGCAGATTATGGAGGCAACAGAAGCCAGGGCTCCTGGAATCCAGTTCATCCAGAGAAACTGGCTGAGCACTAAATGGGCACTGGGACAACAAAATTGAGCAAGATAGGGAAGGACCTCTCTACCTGTGAGGAGTGTCCCTTTATTGCTCAAGAACACCCCTTGGCCATGTAGAGAATTAAAAAAAATAATCCATGAACTGCAGAAGTTGCAGGATTTTGCACATAACCTCCTAAAAACTATTCAGCTCCACATAATCAGGCTGAACAAGGAGTAGTCACATAATTAAAATAAAGGAACAAAGTTACACCAAGATAATGACTTTAATAATTAAAATGGCCCATCATTAGCACACCTTCCAAAGCCAAGACAACCTTACTACTGGCAATGTTTCTTTTAAGAAATCATATAGTTCTATTACACATAGTATATGCAAGATAATTATGTGATAAAAATAAAGCCAAGATGAATGACCCAAAAGCTTTTTCCATTCTCTCCTACATGGTTAGTGCTGGAGCTGAGGTTAGTTTTCAGTTGAGCTCTGGACCTTTAACCTTGAATGCTCAGTTTTTGTTTGTACAACAGTGAGATCTGGCTACTGTACATTCTGTCCAAATGATCCAGGAAGCTCCTGTTATTTGGCTTAATGGCCTGTGTGACCTAATTGAAAGTGGGAAAGTGAACTTCAGGTTTTTCTCTTCAGCTTACTTCACAGCTCCTGCGAAGCAACCGTATTGTCTTGCATTTACAGTTTCTTTCAGTGACAGGAACCTGCCACATCATAGGTTTAAAACGCTTGAAAAATACCTATTTAAAAATGGCTCAGAAGGACACTGGGGAGCTTACCATATGGTTATGAGCTCAGGCTCTAGAAGACACTGAAATTTACATTTCAGTCTAGGTTCGACATTTCACTAAGGAAGCAATGTGACCTGGAGCATAGCAGGTTCCCCAGTATAGTTGATCCTTCCTTGTCTCATCTAAAAACTGGGGGCGGAGACTACAATAGCCACCTCCTTCAGGACTGTCTCCCTTACAAAATAGGGGTACAGCTCCCCACAGGTCACGACTGTACCCAGGGATTATTTTTGCCTGTGGCTATGATTAAACACCCTAACAAAAGCAGCCTAAGGAAGAAGGCATTTATTTAGGCTCACAGTTCCTGGTGTAAGTCCATGGGGCCTGGCATGTCAAGGCAGCAGGAAACTGAAGTAGCTGTGCACATTACATACACAGCCAGAAACAGTGAAACGATTGCCTGCTGCTGCTCAAGCTGCCCCCCTCCCCATTTATACCATCCAGGATCCCAGCCAGGGAATGGTGCCTCCCACAGTGGGCAAACTTTCTCATCTCAACTAACACAACCAAGAGAATGCCCCACAGGCATGTCCAGAGACTAATCTTCAGATTCTGTCAAGTTGAAACACTCACAATCACATTTCCCTACCTGCTGAAACTGATGTATTCACCCTAAGGAGACAGCCCAACACGGGCTCGGTAAGAATAATAGGGACAACAACAACAGCAGAAAAAATGCAACCACAAGGCATATTGTGTGCCAGACACTAGTGTAAGCAAGCATAAAGATTAACTTGTTTACATTCTCACAACCAATCCATATGCTATGTGCCATAATAACTATTACTCCTATTTAACAGATGAGGAAAATTGGGCACAGAGAGTTTGGGTTCAGGTCACATTAAAGGAATTCCCTTGGAGAAAGATGCACAAAGCCATGCTTGCTTAAGTCTCAGGAGCATGAAGGCTCTCAGTCTTGGGGGTTCTGTTGTTTGGATTCTACAGAAGACCTCAATGATCCTTAAGAAGGTTCCTCTGGACAGTTTTTACCAGAGTCTGGTTGTCTACACATATAAAATACTACATGCAAATGAACAAGCAAATGAGATTAATAAATACCATTCTTACATCAGGGACAGATGAGTGAAGCAACTTTAAAATGGTCTAAGAGAATTACAAGAGAGAATCAAGAAGATTGTTAACCACTGAGCCATCTCAACTCTCTATGACCTTTGAGCACCTACTGGTTAATCCTAAGGATTAGCTGTGATGCCATGAGAATCAATAGCTAGCAAAGGATTGATCTGTGCCTGGCTCTGCTTGTATTTCTCTCAGGCCTCTGTGAGGTGTGTGTTTCCCCTCTGTCCATTTTACACATAGAAGACTGGCATTTTTAGTTCTTTTTATACACATGCATACCTACCTCTCATATCCCCGCTTCCTCACCTCTGGGTAGAAAGATCATCTGACTTAAAGAGCCAGAGAGTCCGAGACTGCTGGTGTCTCTGGCCATCAGCATGTCTACAAGCCCGCGGTCCATCGGTGCTCAGTACTGTAGCTACAAACAACTGCCAGGAAGGCTGGAGTCGCCCAGCAGAGAGGTCTCAGACTCCATGTGGAGCCAGTAAGCTGGGAGGATGGACTGAAAAATAAGATCAAGGGGAAGAGGGGGGCAATCTTCAAAACTGTCCAAGTTCAATCCAGAAACTTGTCAAGAAAAGCAGAGTCATCGAGAGGAGAGGTCCCCACTAAAGTTAGGGCAGCCTCCTGTGAGGACACCAATGACAAGACCTAACAGACATTGCAGAGAGCATGGGGATGGGGTTCCACACAGACGGGAGCCCTCAGCTGAAAGAAGCAGCTTGCCCATGGTCACATAGCTGGAGAGAAATGTTAACACAGGCAGCATCTGCTCCCGCTCCCTCTGGCTCCCGGCACTGAGTCTCTGAGCTGGCCAGTCTCAAGTTTCTTCAGAAGACAGATTTGTCGCTTCACACTGGCTCGTCCCTATAGACAGCCAACGGAGACAGGACTCTCCCCTGATGGAATGCATCGCACTTACTCTGGTAATTTCCCCTGCTGCCCATTTGGTCAAGGAACTGCTTTCCTCATGCTGCGGCTCTCACCCCAGAGATTAGCAGTGCCCAGCACTTCGCAGCACCCATTGAGGTCACCCCTCTCCCACATCCCCCTGTTGCTGCAGGATGCCAGCGAGGTTTCCAAGATGCCACTTTGAGATCTGGCCACTGGGCACAATCTGCCCACTCTGGGGAGTAAGAACATCGTACGGCAGAATTGCGGGAAAAGAACCAGTAAATTCAAACCACCGCCTAGTGTAGACGAGCAGCAAGGAGGGTGTCCATGAGAGATACTAGCCACAGAGCAGGAAGCAGCCTCAGTCCCCACACATCCCCCCCACCCCCCCGGCAGCACCTCTCATTGTGCTGCTGTTGGATTTAAACACCAATTTGTGGGGATATTTGCAGACTGCCCAATAAGAGAGAAGCTAAAAAAGGTGATGTGAGCCTTCCCTTTGATGGTCAGCTCAACATTTCCATGAGAGCACTGTCATCAGTCAGGGCCAATGTGATGGTCAGGTGGGGTTGTCTTTCTCCCTTGAGATAAACGCTAACTCTTAAATATCTGCCCCTATAGAAGCTTGGTTTTGTAAGAACTTAATGAAACACTTCTTGTTTGAATTTCCTGGGTTGCATTGCATTACTGAACCTTTTCTTCTTTTATACCATTTTGTCTAGTTCTCCTAGGTGCTCAGCGATCCCGGAAGGAGTATTAACTACTTTTCTCATCTCTGCAAACAGACACAGAACAAGGGGAAGCTTTCGGGAAGGGAGATTTATTTTGAATCACGGTTTCACATCAGGAAAAACAGGGTGGCAGGGCCAGGCCTGGGGCTTACAGACCAGAGAGTCAAAAACATCAAGCTGGAATCACAGCATCACCGGCACCTCTAAAATCTGCCCCCCTATACATCTCTTCCTTCCAGCCAGGTCACCTCCTAAGGGTCCCACAGCCTCCCCAAAATAGCACCACTGGCTGGGTGCCAAGTGTTGAAACATACGAGTTGGTGGGAGACAGTCCCCACTCAAATCATAACCAAGAGTGTACACTGTCCTCAGCTCACGTGTCAGTTATGCTGTGACAGACTCACAGGCTCCAGGTAGGCGTTTCATGATTCTTCTGCACTTTAAAATTATAAAATAAAAATGCTGCCCCAATGTCTACTGACTATAGCCCCTCTCATTCAGAGATTTTTAGCAGTACCCAGGAGACCCCCCAAGTGGCTCTGCGTTCTGAAAACACTCCATAACATACACTTTACTTTCTATGGCATATGCTAAGATGCGAGGCAGGCCCAGCTTCACTGATGTCTTGTGATTCACCTGGCTTGGGCTGTTGATCTTGGCAATAACCCCAGACTATGCATGTCCCACAGAATTGCAAAGGGGCCTCTGGAAGAAGAGCTTAGAGCCTCTAAGTTTCTGAAGGGTCCTTGTTCAGGGATGAAGAAAAACCCTCCCTGATACAAGAGGTTTATAGGGATTGAAAGTACTCCCTTGGGGTAAACAGAGCGTGACTCGGAAAGCCTACTCCATAGCCTTTCTCTAAACCAGCACCGTGATGATCTCTCCTCCATAACAGGTCAATAAGGGTCCTTCTAGGAAGCTTCTGATTAACAGGGCATAATGTTTCCCATAATACTTTCCAACTGCCGTGCTGGTCATCAGTTCCTTGCTTGCTGCATCTAATTATAAATCCCAATTGCTGAGGCTGTGTGAATATTAATCAAAGCATGACCATCCTGTTACACTAGCGTTGCTATGGTGAAAGAATTAAAACATCATCTCCAGCTGCAAGATCACAGCTCCCTGGTTTGGCAGAAGCTAATCCATTACTAAGGAAGTGGTCAGCTATACACCAAGCATTTAGCATGTTAGCCTGTAATGTCTAAGGATAGAGAGGACAGTATGTTCCAGAATATTAAAAAAAAAGAAAGAAAGAAAAAAGAAACCTTCTTGCAAACAGATAGTGCATCTAAGACACATCCGAATAACTAAAATAACAGTGACTTAGTAAGCCTCCGGGGCCTAAAGAGTGTCAGCGGTATCCCTGATAGGAAACCTATTTCTCTGTGCCTTTTACAGAATAGCCTGTCCACAACCCCCACTACTGTTTACCCTCTGCCTTGCAGTTGGTTATCCGTTTATCTCCCTCCCCACTAGACCACAGCTTCCTGGGGGCACAGTCTATGTTTTATTCATCGTCATATTCCCAGCAAATGTTTAATACTCAATGGCCATGGTGAACCAGGCCATAGTCATAATGACACTGGGAATGATAAAAATCCAGGAAGTCAGGAAAGAAGCCCTATGCAGAGTCACCCGGTTTTAACCAGTCTCACCAATAGCAAATAGTTATTAAGCAACATTAGCACTCGTGGCTAGTCACGGAATGGAAATGGAAAGCATTTATCAGAAACTGTGCTTGTCCTCAAATATTGCTGTAGGGCAGTCAGGAGCTCCTGCAATAGAGAGAATTGGGAGGTGGGCATTGGGGCAGGAACTGGGACATGAGCGTCTGCCCCTCTGCACTGGACTAGTCAGGGTAGCCCCTCCACATGGGAACTGCTCTCAATCCATTATCTCTCCCCCAGACCTCCCCCAAACACAAGCCAATCAAACTGGACAGTCTCTTCCTTTGTTGCGTTTGCTATTGGGTAGTGATCGTGATATGCTCTGTGGGCAATATGGGGCTTATGGCCCCTCAGATGGTTATTCTGGTCTAGGCAGATTCTGATTTTTACCACACTTAACCATCCAGACAGAACTAAGAGTGCTTTGTATTTTTTCACTTTTTTATTATCATTTATTACAATTTATTCAAATTGTATCCCGCTGTGGCCCTGTCCCTTATCTCCTCCATACCCCTCCCCTAGTCCACTGATAGGAGACATCCTCCCTCCGTCTATTTGACCCTAGCTTATCAGGTCTCATCAGGATTGGTTGCATTAGACTCAGTATCCAAGTGGGGTCCCTAGTAAGGGGCTTTCTCTGGCATGAACTCAGTGGCAGGCTCTCTTATCACCTCTCCCTGGTGGTGAAGCCTTACCAGGCCACAAAGGAAGACAATGCAACCAGTCCTGAGTGCTTTGTACTTTTAAAATGAAACTTCTTCTTAAAGAATCTTCCTGTTACCCAAAGACACTGCTGATGGGCATTTCTTTTCTTTCCAGATTTAATTCACTTAATTTTTCTGGTATAAAAATCACATGTAGTAGCTACAACTGAAGTTTGAGTCCTCTGCATGGCAATCTGGTATAGGTTTCCACAAAAAAAAAAAAAAAACTCATTACATTCCTAGTAGGGAGTCTTGGCAGACACTCTCTTTCCAGCGGTAAGGGGTAGTTAGCAATAGGTCTTGGAGATGGCGTTAGACATGCCCTTGGTGAAGTTGTGCAGGGTGCCAGTGGAGCTGTGGAGCTGGCACAGTACTGGCCAGCAGCAGATTATTAGGCACAGGAGCAGGGATGATGCCGGCGCCTCGTGGGCAGGGATATGGCTCATCAGCACAAAGCCACAATGGCTTGTCATCCTGCATGGGATATTGTATTGTTCCCCCAGTAATCATTCTGATATGAGGCAATGAAAAGCTTGGCTAAGGCGGCAGCCCCTCAGACAGCAGTGGCTACCTCCTTGGAGCACTCAATACCCAAACTAACATGACCATTGTAGCTCCCAAGAGTGTCAAAAGCCTTGACCATGGTTGCCTGGCCATCTCAAGTCTGCTTTTGTACTGCCATGATCTTTAAACCCTTATTACCTAGCACTGCTCCCACGGGAGATAAACGTCAGAGTCTCAGATTCCTTAATTGCCAGGGAGATCTCCAGGAACTTGATCTTCATCTTGCTAACTAGACAGCCCAGCTCAGTGATGGGCGATCCACTCCTGCTTCCTAATTCTCCTCAGAAGACTGGGTACCTGAGATCCACCGTTTGATGTTTTCCCAAGGAAGGCTTTTTTTCTTTTCTTTTCTTTTTTTTTTTGGGTGTGTGTGTGTGTGTGTTTTGTTTGTTTGAGATTTTGTTGTTGTTGTTGTTATTTTCAGACCTGGAGATCCAGTGTCATTCTTTATGATATGTCCAATCAAGCTCAAAATGCATAGAAAAAAGAAATTTAGGACATAGTTGAGCCTCTCTCTTGGGCTTAGAGATTACACATATGGAGAGTCTGATCTTGTTAAGGCAGCTGGAAAATTCCCAAGAAATAATTGGACTTGATATCTAGTCCACAGTGTGAGCCCTGTCTGACAGACAGTCTCTCTCCAGTTGCAGATAAGACTTTCCCTTCTCTTTTGACAAGGAAACAAGATGAGGATGCTTGCAAAGAAGTGTTCTGGGAGAGAGACTTTCAGACTTGAAATTCATGTCAGTAAGTATGTCTGCCTCAAGTAAGCCTCAGCTAAGTACAGTCTGAGGAATGGAGGAACGAATGTGGTACCTCGGGGCCTGGGAGGCTCCCAGGGAGGAATAAACCAGGCAGGGTGCATATGGGTCCCCAGGCAGGATGGGAATGGGGAGCCAGGTCTCTCTGTCTTGCTGGTGGGTGGCTGGAGACATGGTTCAGATGTTAAGAATACTTGCAGCTCCTGCAGAGGGCCCTGCTATGATTCCCAGCACCCACATGGCAGCTCACAATCATCTGTAACTCCAAAGCCAGGGGCTATGATGCTCTCTTTCAGCCTTCAAAGGCACCAGGCACACATGTGATGCACAGAAATACATGCATAATTCATACGTAGTTACATAATTCATAAATACGGTCATGCTTATTTTTAAGGCAATGTTGCTACAGGCCCCTGTCCTTCATTACCCATCTAAGTGAAGTGTAGACTTCAACCTTTTTAAAATAAATAGAGGATAAAGGAAATTCAATGGGAAGCATTGAATTCTTTGAGATCTTTGCACCTTAAAAAAAAAGAAGAAGAAGAAAAAGAAAGAAAGAAAGAAAGAAAGAAAGAAAGAAAGAAAGAAAGAAAAAAGTTGTTTTCACAATCAGAGTCAGTAGTTGATGAGACCTTACCTGGCATTTTTCCTTAGAAAACTCAACTGACATTTCCAACAGGGATGTCCACATATTTGTAAAGGACTGCTAGGGTCAGCCTTTGTCATAGAAGGGCTCCAAGATAGAAAGATAAGCTTTAGACTGCAGAAGAGGTAGATGGTAAATCAGAAAGTCATCTCCCACCAGGAGAAACTGCCAAAGTCTGCCTAGACTGTCCCAATGTGCACTTCAGATTTGTACTTCAATTTTCAACCTAGAAGAGAATGAACAAGGTGTGTGTGTGGGGGTGGGGGGCGGGTGATGACAACTAAGAGCAGCCTGCCTTTTCTCTTTATATGAGATTAGAGTACCAATCTCTTCAACTCTCCCACGGAGGCATCCAAAATGCCATGAAACTCCCAGAAGGAGTTCATTTGCTGAGAAAGATAGACTTGCCTTGGCCAAGGGGTGAGAGACAGTTCTCTTTGCAGAACACGCAATTTGCAAGCTAATTTGGTGCCTGAAACACAGAGGACAACCACTCAATAAACACTATTGACTGGCAAATAACTTGAAAAGCAATCAGAATGCTGGTGGAATTGATGTCTTAACCCCTTTCAGCCTGGCTTGGGAATGGTATTTATAGACCCACACTGGAGGTTGTTGTGTTAAAGCCTAGGCTTGTTTAGGATTCTTTTAGATCTTTAAAATTCTTTGTATTTTATTGATCCTGGGAATTTGAGGGTCAATACATCGGAGGAGGACCGATGCAGATGGAGGCGTCATGGCTTCTGAGGTTTAGAACAATGCCAGTCACCAAGTACACAAACAACTCAGCTTTCCAAGAATGCACTTGGGGGTGGGGAAATGCCGTGGTGGATTAAGTGCTTCCTGTGCAAACAGGAGGACCAGTGTTCAGATCCCAGCAGCTACCTAAAGGTTAAAGGCACGCTTGACAGGACCCACATATGCAAATGTGAGACGGGAAACTGAGGCAGGACAGTCCCTGGGGGCTCCCAGGCCAGCTAGGCTGATATACTCAGGGCGGAACCAGAGATTCTGCTTCACACCAGGTGGATAATGAAGACTAATAACCAACTGATATTCAGCAGCCACAGTAGGTAGAAGATTCCAGAATGCACAGAATGTGATCCACTAACTCTTCCACAAGTTCCAGTCCTAACTTGTCACTTCCAGTTTTGTTGGACATTGCCACCAGTAGCAACAATACACAGCTTCTTGCCTTCCTTTGTCTGTTAGCTTGAACTCTGTGCTTATGATCTTTTTTTGTTGCTCAAAAACAAGGTAAAAAGCAACGTGAGGATAAAAATGGTGTTGAATTGGTTTCCGCTAGAAATGACAATATGGGCCAATGAGTGGAGTGCAGACATAGAGGATGACATGACATAAAAACGACAGGTGCTATCAGCAGAGGGCTGGCAAAGTTTGGGGACAGAAAGAAGGATGAGTACAGACAAGGGCAGAGGGAGCTGTCAGGGTAACCACTATGTTCATGATATGCCAAGAAAGAAGCAAATGGGAAAGAGATTTTAATAAGCTCACTTCATGTTAAACATGCTAAATTCATGTCAAACATTCATGTTAAACATGGGAAACATTCATAGCATCGGAATTGCTTTTCACATACTGTTGTTGAATGTCATGTTGTCACATGTGCTAAGGAGGAGCTACCAGGAGGCTCAGCTTTACGTGAACTGAGGGGATTGCCACAGTTGCACCCAAATCCTACTAGCAGTTGGAAGTGTGTTTAAACACACCATGTTTCTTTACTACCCTAACACATAAGATAAGAAGCTCCTTGTGAAAGCTTCATCCATCAGAATGTGGAAACTGGGCTGGGTTTCAGAATATTTCAATTATAATAAAATGGGTTCCCCTACATATACATCAATAGAAACTGCTCAACTCAGAATTCTCCTGTTTCAGCCTCCAGAGGATTAGATTAATATACACACCATCATATCCCACTTGAATTATTTTCTAATGCAGATGAAACTTTGTGTTGTTTCTAAAGCTTTTATAAATTTATTTTAAAGCTTGACAGGCATAGTTTAAATATGTTTCCATATATAGCCACAAAGGGAAACAATGCAGCCAGTCCTGATGAGACCTGATAGGCTAGGGTCAGATGGAAGGGGAGGAGAACCTCCTCTATCAGTGGACTTGGAGAGGGGCATGGAAGGAAATGAGGGAGAGAGGGTAGGATTGGGAGGGAATGAAGGAGGGGACTATAGCAGGGATACAATGTGAATAAACTGTAATTAATATAAAAATTAAAAAATTAATTTAAAAAATCCCTAAAGGAACTCATTAACATCCTTTTGCTTTGTTTCAGTTTGGGGCAATAGCTTATTAAGATATAGTTCACATACCATGCCATTCAACCCTTTAAAAGAATGTGCACAATTAAAGGGATTAAAGAGTCTTCAACATATTTACAAAGCTGTACAACCATCCCCACAATCAATTCTAGGAGGTTTTCATAACCCCCAAAAGAAAAGCCTATGACCCTGCAACTCATTTCTCATCTGGAGTCTATATTTTGTCCACCTAGATTTATGTATCCCAGACATTTCATATAGAATGATGATGCAAGGCTCTTCAAAATTGTCCTTCACTAGCACACTACTTCCAAGGATTATTCACGCTTTAACTTGTGAGTGATTTTTATGTATGCTTTTGGCCAACTATTTCTATGTATGTTGTTTATTTGCTCATCAATGGATGGACATTTGATCGGTCTTCAGATTTTTCCTGTTTTAGCTGCTCTAAATAATGCTGCTCCAATGTCCCTGGTAATGCTGTTACGAACTGCAGAATCAAGTAGATAATCTCTTTAAGGATACTAGTTGGGACCTGAACAGAAATCACGTCAAATTGGAGGTCATTTTGAAGAATCTTGCCATCTTGGCAACATCTCTGTTCCTTCAAATAGAATATCTTCCAGTTTATTGAACTGTTCTTTAACTTACTTCGACAATAGCCAGTTTTTGCAGTTCCTAGAGTATAAGCTTTGCACTTCTTTTGTTAGATTTTACTACCACATATGTTATTCGGTTTTGATACCATTGTATGAGTATTTTCCCAATTTCATTTTTGTGTTGTTTATTGTGTCTGAAAATACATTTAATCTTTACTTATTGGCTTGGATTCTGAAATTTTACTAAGCTCATTCATAAGTTCTAATAATTTTTTGTGGCTTTCTTACAGGATTTACACATGAATGATGAGGTCACCGTGAATAGGGGTGGTTTTACCTCTTCCTCCCTCATCTGGGTGCCTTTGATTTTGTTTCCTCCTGCTGTACCTCCCCTACAGAGTGGTGAAGTTTTATAATTGCCTTTCACTGAGTTGAGAATATTTTCTGAATCCTTTCATTGCTTTATTTTCAGTCATGAAAAGATGTTGAGTTTTGTCAAATGCTTTCTCTATGGAAATGATAAGGTTTTTTTTTTTCTTCTATTGATGTAGTGAATAGCACTAAGTTGATTGCAAATGTTAAGCCAAATCTACCTCTCTAGGATAAACCCTTTCACTGTGTGCATAATGCTTTGTATGCACTGGTTTCCTAGCATTGTATTGAGAATGCTTATGTCTACATTCATAGTTGTCTGCAATTTCATTTTCTTTTGATGTTTTTGGTTTGCCATCTCGGAGATATTAACCTCAGAGAATGGGTTTGGAAACGTTTTCTGCCATTATGTTTTTTGGAACAGTGTGTGAAGACTTGATATTAATTCATCTTAAAATGTCTGACAGAGGACCATTCTGATTTTTACTCATAAGCATTTGTCTAAGACATACTAGGTACGGGGCACTAGTATGTACCTTGGGTGACAGAAGCAAATAAGTCCTCACCCTCAAAAGGCTGGCACTTTCTAACTTGGGATTGTTGTTGAGATTAAAAAGCAAAACGAAAAAAGAAAAAAAACCTCAGATATTTTGAATTTTTATACCCTTTCTCACATAAAGATTTGACAACATAAAAGCATGGGCTAAAGGCATATATAAATTTAATATTCTGATTCCTATGGGTTTCATTAATCATTTAACATTAAAATGACTAATCCTTATACACGATACATTCACATTCTTCTTCTGTCTCTTTTTTTCCTCACTCTCTCCTCTCCAATTCTTAAGTTCTGCCCCCTAATCATGACCCTGTTATCCACTCTCTCAATCAAGTGCAGGATTTTAGCATTCAGGATCTTCCATACACTATTAAAGCTAATCCCAGCCAGTGTTTACCAGCAAATGTTCTCTCTAGGTTCTTCTCCCTGGTGTTTGCTGTCTTTGAGAGGTACTGAGAACTGTGGGCTCCCTGGCATGGGGAGGCACTTTCATGAGTGGAGTCTATCAAGGGCTTTCTTCATCCCTAACAGCATCTGGGCAGGTCCCACCCTAGACAAGAATTTTGTGGCTTTGCTTTTAAAATTGTCTGCCAGGAGTCATAGGACTTTCTTGTGTTTGGAGTATAATGTGGAATCTCTGACATTGGTGGGGTTGGCCAAGACTACAGAGATCACTGAAGTGGGAAGGAAACTCTGAAGCTGCAAGCCCAGCTGAGGAGAATAACTCATCCCCATCTACAGTGTTAAGTTCAATCCCCTTTGACTGGTGTATTTAATGATACAAGTCAAGATACAGTTCCCAAATGGTAATAGAAGCTTTAGAATCTGACCCCATGAAAAATGTGAAACTAGGCATAGACTGCTTTATGTTTCATGATCATGTCATTGAACCTATACATTCTGTTATAGAGTCATGTAAGACCTTCCACAGGTATTTATTGACCACATACTCAATTCCAGG
The DNA here is from genome assembly GCF_907164565.1 of Psammomys obesus. Taxonomy (NCBI): domain Eukaryota; kingdom Metazoa; phylum Chordata; class Mammalia; order Rodentia; family Muridae; genus Psammomys; species Psammomys obesus. Next base: position 2,332,061 of record NW_026585587.1, read on the forward strand.
ATTGTGCTAAGTAATTGTGGAGAGAGATACAAGTATTTTCAGAGTTCTCTAGAAGAACAGAACTGATACAGCGATATATATATACATATGTATGTATATATGTTTATTTTATTCAGTTCAATTCTATAATATATATAGAATCTATATAATATACATTTATATAAAACAAATGGGATTTATTAGACTAACTCAATAGAATCCAGGTAGTCCAACAATAGCCATCTCCATGCTGGAAAGGCTGAGAACATGCTAACTGATTAATACACAAGGCTAGATACCCCAGCTCTTCCAATGTGGTGAGTACAGGGTTCCTGGAGAACTGCTGCTTTCAGTCTACACTGAAAGGTCAAAGAAACTTGGTTCCAAGTCAGTAAAGGAGGGGAACAGCAGCAGCAGCAACAACGATGGGACAGACAGGCTCACCGTCAGAGAACACCGGCAGGCAAGCAGGTGACTGCTTTCTCCTCCCTACTCTGTTGGAGGATCATCTCCTCCGGGTTAACCCTTCCTGAACCAAGAAGGCTGTCTGAGATGACTCCAGATCCAATCAAGTCGACAGTCAGGATTAACCACCCCAATAAGAAGAGACTGTTCTCCAGAATCCAGATTTTCTGGAGAGTCCAGTGAAGGGTTTAACACAGGGTACTTGCTCACAATTTAAATTCTCTATGACATTAGAAGATTCAGATAAGATGTGATAGCATCAACTTAGGGATTTAATTTACAGCTTCAATACAATGTAATAATAATGTACCTCATTATTGCATAATAATGTATACAGGAAATATCCATATTCCTCAGCAAAGACACATCCTATAATAAAATAAATAAATGTTGTGTATTGTGGTGCACACCCATAACTAATTCAAGAGGCTGAAGCAAAATAAAAAAAGAAGAAGAAGAAAGAAAGAAAAAGCAAAAAGAAAATGACAAATTCAAGTCCAGAGTAGGTGTCATAGAGAGACCCTATTAAAAAAAAAAAAAAAAACAGACACAAGAGAGATGCTCAGTGGCTAAGAATATACTGCTTTTGCAGAAGATCTGAGTTTCATTCCCAGCACCCAAAACAGGTGCTCACAACTGCTTGTAACTCTAGCTCCAGGGAAGTCCCATGCGGTTGGCACTCACATGCACACCCCAACATACACACACAAACACAGGCAAACACACAATTTAAAATAATAAAAATAAATCTGAAAAAGTTTTTAAAAAGTATTAAAAAATAAAGCATCAAAATGCTCATAATCCCTTCTCTATGCTCAGTGTTGGAATACTATGTTGTATATGACACATCCTTTGCCACAAGAAATATTAACTGTTTACAGAACAAAAGCTATAATACCTGTAATTTGTGCATAAATATTCATATATAGTTTTAATGAACTTTTCTTATTTGAGCTGGCAGTGCTCCTTCAAAATCCATAGGCAACCTGACCACTACCCCTACCCAGAAAAACAAACAAACAAACAAACAATATCAGACATAAGATGCTCTCTTTGAGTTGTTGGGCAAGGCTGTCCAAGAGACTACCAAAACATGTAGCCTACTGCCTTCATCCTTGGTTACTCCCCGGAAGTTAGAGGTAAGTCTGTTGCAGGATATTTGATACCACTTTGAAGCCCGAGATTGGGAGCTATAAAAACCTGATTCTTGTTTGGCGTGGTTCAGCCCAAACACACACCTTTAACCCAAGAGCTTTCTGTTTACTATAAACAACCACTGGAGGTTTTGGCTCGGCCCTAGCACACACCTTTTATCCAAGAGCTTTCTGTACGAAGGATTGAATAAGGTCTTCACCCCAGAGCATGGCCCCTGAGTCTGCATTGGTAATAACAAATAACTGGATTTTTTCCTCTTTTTAATAACAACGTAAGTCCTAATTGCTGAAGACATTATCATGCCCTTCAAAAAACAAAAGGGCCCAGAGACTTCTGAGCTGCAACTGACCTTAATGACCCCTCCCTGAGGACTAGTTTTCATGGTACCAGAAAGCACCTTGAAAGCATCTAAGGAGGGAGACAACCAACAGTCCTACCCAGCTATGACGCCTGCGAAACACATCAGTGACTTAACATGGCCAGGTACAGTAGGGGCACACATACCTGGGGTAGCCACCAACAGCTCTCTAATTGGACTAAAGACCTGTTTAATAAGAGAGAAATCATGCCTGGCACTGGAAACCTAGCTAAGTACTCAATGCTGGAGATGCCATTGTTATGGAGGGAGAATCTGTAACCTCTAACTTACTAAAGCAGTGCAATTCCTCACAACAATCTATAAACAGTTGTTCTTATACCCATAGATAAACCCAAAGATAAATGTCTTTACTTTTCATCAAAGAAATTTCTGTTTGCAATAAATGGAGACCACTACAGATGATCCACAGCCAATCAAAATGCAGAGGTATGGAGCTCAGCTCCAATGGATACATCCACAAAACACTTCCACACCTTAGGCTCAAGAAATATAGTGGAAGAGGGGGCAGAAATACTGTAAAAGCCAGAGAATCAGGAACTTTGCTTTGAGCTTGTGTCACTTACTTCAGAAGCTGTACTCATAAAGTCTTACCAACACGACTGCCCAGTTGTGAGCTCAGCAAAGGTGACACCAATGGACATGCCAAACTAAATGGGAAAAGCCCCATAATAAATATATATATATATATATATATATATATATATATATATATATGTAATATGTATAGGTAATAACAAATAATTGGATTTATATGCATGTAATAACAATTTATATGATATATATGCATGCAATAACAATTAGTTAAAAAGAAAACGAAAACACTCACTCTGTGCAGATGGTGCAGCTGAACCCAGTGGGTAATAAAAGCAAGAGAGAAAAAAAAAAAAAAAAAAAACGGCTTCTGTGGTTGGGCTTATGTACTGAATTTGCAACAACCTGGCTCCTGCCCCAGGAGCTTATGGTCAAAAATGGGAATGAAGACAGACATAATCTTTTAAGTAGAAAAATGAGCTCCTGATTAAGGTCTGTTAAGTCAGGGAATTACCAAAGGTAGGTACAGGTGTGACCAAAACCAAAGATCGGTTTTCTTCGCTTGTTAAGTGTACTGTTTTCAGCTGCAAATCCCATCTTCTATGAGAGAAGGCTACATGAAAAGAAAGAAAAGCTAACATGCAGGACTAGCTACCTAAGGATGTATTGCCTGATTCTTAGGGCTGCCTAAAGGACTGTCCAATCTGAGCTCAAAGCAGGCATGAGCCTGGGCAGGGGAGAGACCCAGAGAAGACAGGAAAACCAGAGGCACATCGTCTCAGGAGGAAGAGGAGACGCTAGAAGGAAGAAATCCATAATGTTAATGAATTTCCAATAATGAAAGTCCTGTCCCCTGTTCCCCATCCCTGTGTCCTGTCCCCCTACCCTCCTCCTCCCCCTTGCTCAGCTGCACACGCCGTTCCTCGTGCTGACTGCCTTCTGGCTCTTAGATGGGAGACTTACTGTATGATCTGCACAGTCGGCCACTACCTTCTCTCTTCTGGCCAACTACAGCCACCCATCAGGTCTGTTTATCATCAACTTTTCAAACTCTCTTCTCTGAGTTTTTGTTCCTGTTAACTTTCCCGCATCTCATCTCACACACACTCACTCCCATAGCATTTATGACAGTCTGTAGCTATGTCCTGATAGCTTTTTCCCATCGCGAGTCATACACATTCACTCCAATTGTGTTTATCACTGTCTATAACTGCATGTGTTTACAAAACAGTGTGTGTCTACTGCCTCAAGGCCGCTAAGATGTCAAAGATACATGATCACGAAATAGACTTAATTTTTACTTTGACATCAACCGTATGTTTTCAAATACCATTGAGACAGTAGGCCCTAAAACTGAGCAACAGAATATCTTAGGACAGAATTATTAAAATTCAGATTCCTAGGGCCCACCCTAAACAAATAATTAGGAATATCTAAGAGTTAAAAATAATTTGCTTTTAAAAAATTCTCTCTAAATGTTTTTAGTTAGACTTGAGAACTTTTGCTTTGACATTCTTATTCCCCTGTTTTGTTTTGTTTTGTTTTTTTAAATCTTCCCAGATGACTCATATTTTTCACTAACAGTTCTCTTTACCATCCTCAGGGAAACTCCAAAGCCAAGTGTTATAAATAATAGAATTATTTGGGTGTAGATTTACTAGTAAGTTTATCAGTACTTAAAGTTGATTCTTTAAATTTGTGTGCTTCTTGGTTCAATTACTCCTGGTAATCATGACTTCATCTATTGACAGCAAGTTCTGTCTGCATGTAGGGTGAACTTTGGTACTGACATGGAGTAGAAGGCATAACTGGTCCCACACCCTTGGTCCAGACCTTGTATGTTTCTGCGCACCAAGTCTCATAGCCTGGGAGGAGGCATTATAATTCTTTGGCTTCTGGATGCTCTTTGGTCAAAACTCACTGCAAAATCCCATGTGAGGAAAGTGTGGAGCTGGGTGGATGGAGAGCTCTTTCTGAGGCTTATATTCCGACTGGAAAGCCAGCCACACATCACACTCAGATTGACAGCATACTTTAAAAAGAAGTTATCTCTTGGCGTTATGTGTCTGACTGGTGTTAAAATGGGCATTAATCCTCTGCCCACTCTAATCACATATGAGGGCTATGTATGAGCCAACTGGAAAATAAGGTCCCTATTATCTGGGCATAACAAACTCAAGAAGCTTTTGTCAGATTTTTTTATCAATACTGTCCAGCATCTGTGGATCCATTTCCAACTCAGGGCAGAGAGACCAACAGGCCTGGACCACTGGCCTGAGACTAATAGCTCTAGCCCAGGACTTAGCCAAGCTTTGGTTCCCTGGTGGGTTTCTCATCCCGTGGCAGGCTTTAGCTCTCACTGCTCCTTACCCTGTGGCTGGCAGGTTACACAACCATGCCAACAGCCGCAGCACTAAGACATTCCAGATCCTTAAAGACATCACACAAGTACCATTCGGTGATAAAACGCTAAGAAGCAGCTCTTTGAGACCTCCCTGTTGCTGAGTTGCACCACGTGGATTGCATCAGAATGTGATGCCTGTTATCCAGGCTTGTAAGTGCCCACAGTGAGGAGATGCCTTGCTGCGAAACAAAAAGGATTTTCTCTAGCTCTTATCTGGCCCTTAGCTTATTTCTCAGCCCTTGATATGCGAAGAAGGTGGAGCCTATTTTTCTAACTGCTTCTACCACAGAATTGTCTGAGTCTCTTTCCTATGCTTGCAACATTGCTGTTGTATACAAACCTCTTTTAGAGTTATGTGATTGGATAAAAAAAAAAAAAAAAAGAAACCTTAAGTCAATGACTTTAGACTCTCAGAAGTAAACACCTGAAATGCTGGTCTTTCTCATGTCACTGGCTAAGATCTCTTTGTTTTTATATAATCAATGGAACAGAAGGGAATTGGTTTCTAGGAGATCTTGGAAGAATGTGAATTAAACTGCCATTCATTGATCATCAGACCTCACGTGTTCTCTATAAAAAGCTCAGTATTTTCTCCCTGACTCTAGGCTGACCCTAAGTACTTTCATCATCTACTTAATTTATTTGAATGAGTATCAGTTTTTCCCAATCTGTGAAAAGAATTAGATCCTTGAGATAGGGCAGGATTATCAGCTCTCAACTCACCTTGAGACAAGTTCTGATGATTATCCGCCACCAGGTGCAAGCCACTCTGAATCCCTACTTACTCTCCACATAACCTCACTCTTAACATTAAATTACAGGAATATACAGCATTCCTCTTCAGGCCTGAAATGGAGGGCTAATAAAAAGCGGTGGCATATTTACCAGTTAAGTTAATTTATCTCTAATCTAAATGTTCTACCCGGGAGGATAAGGAGGTCAAAGGAATAAAGAGAATGCATGTGGCTAAGATTATATAATACCATTCTAACAGAGCAATGAAACAGCGCAATAAACTCCCCAACATTTAACACCAAGAGGGACCACTAGCAATCTTAAAGACCAAACTGATTAGAAAATTTCCTTGGAGACAGGAGCTATGTCATCCATCAAGTGGCTGTGGACTGTGCACTCACTCACCTTTCATTACGGCATAAGTTGACATGCTTATACAGTGGGAAAATAAACCATGGCTAGCCCCTATTCACACTGGGTAAACTGGGGAAAGCCAATCTATGTACACTTGTTTTAATGTACATGAAAGCTTCCTGATTGGATTCCTTCTTTGTTTAAACACAAAACAAACAAACAAACAAAGGTGAGGGGAGATAAGAAAAGGAAAACACAGTTTTTCTAGAGATTATTCAGAAGGCAAACAAGACCATCTTTTTCTTGTCTATGTCTATTTTCATGCTACCTGGCACTCCTGGATCTGAGACACATTCAGAAACGTGTCTATCAACCTGGTTTCTGACCAGAAGCCTTACAGTGAACAGGGAAGAAACTTCTTTGTATGTTTCTAAGGAACCTTTAAAAGGTACCTGTTTTAAAATGCCCATTTTTCAGGGTGAGTCACATAGCTAGGTGACTCCATTTTAACTGCCTAAGGCCTTTGTCTCTCAGCAGTAATTTGGGGAGCCACATACAAGAACGTCAAAGGGAGCCAATCATGGGAGAAGAGGTGGCTCCTCTTTGGGCTAGAGACTAGAGTTCATGAAGAAGGCCACTCCATACTGGCAGCCAGAGGACATAATAGAGGCTACAAAACAAACACCTCTTCTCGGGTCCCCAGAGAAATGAAGTTATAAAACAACCTAATGAATTAAAATAATGGTCCTCCAAAGAGAAAGGGCACAGAACTCATTCATGCCTGGCTGTCAGAGCAGAAGAGGGCTGATTCTCAGAGGAGAGAGGAGATTCTGACAGGTTTGATTTCCATTTCCAAATATCCTACCAGGCTAAACCACTTCTTAAAAAACTCCATTAGTCACCTGATAGTTCTTCATTGACAGCTAAGAATAACGGTTGATGTTTAGCATGTGCTATGCTAGCATTTCTGGATTCTGTGCTTTTTTAATTCTTGAATCTACTACTCAAGATTGCGTTTTGTTTTTGTTTTGTTTTGTTTTGTTTATTTAACACACAAATAAATGAGTCTCATTCTGACATTTTCACAGTAAACACTTATAAATGACAAAACCAAAACTTGGCAAAACTGAAATAATATTTCCAGTACAAACTAGTCTACAGAACCTTCAGCCCAGACCACACTCTTTTTCCATAGTTATTCACAGGATAAAAATTAGGATATACTACACTGTTTAATTTTTTTGATCATATATGGCAGATTTTCTTGAAAGTTCAAAGATGTCATAGTTATAAAACCATGATCATTTAGTATACAATGATACAATTAATGATAATATAATATCATTGAAAGTTTATGAGCTTTTAAAATAGATGCAATTTTCCTGTTTAGCCTCCCTAAATCAGCCAGCTGATTATCTGAGTTCTTAAAAGGACTTGTGAGGGAAAACTGAAAGTCCATGAATATAAACTGATCATTGAAAGGAATGTTTTGGATTCTGGGCTCTTCATTGCAGAGTCTCTCTTTTAGGTTTTTCTTTTTTTTTTTTCTGAGGTGATGTATTTAAGTGAGCATATATGCTAATACAATTTTAACTGTTGGGGCTGGCGAGATGGCTCAGCGGTCAAGAGTGCTTTCTAGTCTTTCAGAGGACCTGTGTTCACCTCCCAGCACTTAAGTCAGGCAGCTCACAACCACCCGCAACTCCAGCTCCTGGGATCCACCTCCCTCTTCTGGTCTCCAAAGGTACCCCACACATAGGACATACACAAAGACACATAAATAAAATCAGTCTTTTAAAAAAGATATAAATATTCACTCCATACTTGCTTTTTCCAGGAATATTTACACAAGATTAAAATTTTAACACAAGATTAATCTAGATTAGAAATTATCTCTAATACTCAATTGCTATTGGTTTACTATTTAGGATTTTAAACCCAATGTCTTTCAATAAACTAAAGTCAGGTAGTATCATTTGCCCTTCTCATTTGAACAGTTTTTTTTTTTTTAAAGGGAGACATATTTTCTAACATAGCTATAAAATTATTTAAAATAAGTTAATAATTTGATTCCAATGATATAAAAAAGTCTATGTCCAGTATTAATCAAAATCCCAGTAGGAAATCAATCCAGACATTTTCCGTGTGCATCAGACAACACTTTTGCTTTGAGGTTCTTATGAGATTTCAGATTTCTCTAATTTGTGACCAAGAGAATAATATTCTTTTGAGTTTCAATCCAAGTGGAATTTCCCATTTTAGTTCATTTAATACAAGTCAACTGTCATCCCTCAATCCAAAAGGACATTAAATCGGACTTTGTAGGTCCTAAAACTGAGGAAATTGCCCCATGTCCTGAAAATCTCATAATATTATGGGAATTTTAAGGTGCCTGGCTTCTTGGGGAAAAGTTTGTTGCAACTGGCTAGAAACTATAGATTTCCATTCATTTCCAATCTGTTTTCCTTTCTTTGTTTGAAAGCAAGGAGTCAGAGGACTTGAATTTGAGTTACTCAGAAAGGGAGCCATGCATGCCTGCAAGCAAGCCGCCAGAAAGATGAGCTGATTTTAATGATGATAATGATTGTTATTAAATAGTCCCCAAGGACATTACAGTATCTGATTTAATTGTCACGACTACTTTATTGGGAGGGTATCATTGCTGCTATTATTCTAATTTAATACATGAGGAAACAGAAAAAGAAAAACAAAAAGCAAGGAAGAACAGAAGGGAGGGAGGGACAGAGGGACAGAGGAAAGGAGGGAGGACCAAAGTAGCTTACTCAAACCCCACGAGCTATACAGTGATGAGGCGTAGGTTAATCGTTTGGTCAGACTCCAGACCCATGTTCTTTGCTCCATTGAGCCTTGAGTCCCCGGAGCTCATCGCACTGCAGAGAAGCCCCCAAACTCCTTGTCATAACTTGTTAAACAAGATTTTTAGACAGCTGGCTCCAACACTGGGATACTGGCAAGTGTCATCCAGGGAAATGAGGCGTGCACGTGAGTGAAATTGATCAACTCTTCTACTATGTCAGTGGCCAAAAAGCAAGTGCAGGTAGTGTGGAGAAGCCCCAAGTTAGTGCCGGCAGGTGTTCGTCCTCTGATTCCTCAGCCTCTTCTTGCAAGGGTCAGCTGTCTCACTCTAACTCTGGGTTCAAAGTTCTCTGGAGATACTTCCCCAAGCACATTCCTATCATCAAAATAGCACTCAGACTCTGGGATCGCCACCATTGGAAAAGAAGTTTTGAAACATGAACATATCCTTGAAAAAAGAAAATGCACCCTTGGATAGGTACATGATGCTCCATCTTGGGTACCACAGCAACGCACTCCAGGTCCTGCTGTTCTGCATTATTTTAAAATGCAACCCATATATTAAGTGATTTCATCTGTAAATCTTTCTGCCTGTGATGTCAAGAAATGGGAAGAACCAGAACCTCATTGTTATACTTTAAAATTTTAATAGTCACCTGTTCAATCAAATGTGCAATCAGCATTTAAATGTTGCCGCCGCCAAACTGTTTTGTTTGAACACCATATTCTTCCTCGTGGTAATCGCTAAGTCGTCATTTTTCAAAATATTTTCCCGAGGCTAGTGCAGGTGTTCGGGTATTGCTGAGGTAGATCCTCCCAGGTCTATACCCCAGAGGGCAATGGCTGGGTTCTAAGGTAGTTTCATCTTCCCTGATTTGAGGCACCCTCACTCTGATTTCCACAGTGATTGCGCTAATCCGTGTATTCACCTTCAGTGCATAAGAAGAGTGCCTCATTCTTGCCACACTTCACCAGCTGTCACTAGTTATTGTTTAGTTTCCTGGTGACCGTCATCCTGATTGGCCTAAGGCAGAATTTCACTGTAGTTTTGATTTGCATCTCCCCAGTGGCTAAAAGACAGCAAACATGATTTCATGGAATTTTTTTGTCCATTTGTATTGTTTGTTTGTTTATTTGTTTTTTATAGGGGCTGATATAGCTCAGGCTAGCCTTGAATTCTTTTTTTTAATTTATTTTTTATTAATTACAGTTTATTCACTTTGTATCCCAACTGTAGCCTGCTCCCTCATCCCCTCCTAACCCCACTCTCCCTCTCTCTCTCTCTTCTCTACCCATGCCCCTCCCCCAGTCCACTGAAAGGGGAGGTCCTCCTCCCTGTCCATCTGACCCTAGCTTAACAGGTCTCATCAGGACTGGCTGCATTGTCTTCCTCTGTGGCCTGGTAAGGCTGCACCCCCTCGGGGTGGGGGGAGGTGATCAAAGAGCACAGCCTTGAATTCATCATGTAGCAACATGGACCTTGAACTCCTTACCTTGACCCTCCAGCTTCCAACTTCCAAATGCCAAGGCTACAGGTATACACCACCACATCCAGCCTGTTCTTTTGAGGTTTCATTGCCTATTTATTGATTGAATTGTTTGGGCTGTTTTGTTGTTGTTTTCTTTTTCCCGAGTAGATCTTAGGAAATATTTTGGCAGACAAGTGATTTAACCTTTATCTTCATTTTCATCCTCTTGCATGAACTCCAGTGGGGTTGGCCCAGTCCTAGAAGGATCACACACACACATACACACACACACAGAGTTTGGGGAGGAGCTTTTGTTTTTGGTAATGATATTAAAGATTAAACCTGAAGCTCCCATGTGCTAAGTAAACACAGCGTCATTTCCAACCTCTTAAAATTATTTTTAATAATTATTTACTTACTTACTTACTGAGAAAGTTCTTGCTAACTTACCCAGGCTGGCCTTGATGTTATTCTATAGCCCAGACAGATGTTGACTTTATGATCTTGCTTGTGCTTCCTGAATGGAATGTCATGTGTCAAGCTTTAAAAAATCTTTTAGGGGACCAGTTCCATTCCTATAAAAGCTAAAAGCCATTAACCAAATGGAGTTTTCAAGACAATAGTTAAAATACATTCCCCTGAGCCTTAAAATCCCCTCATCCTTGTCCAGCCAAAGAATCCCAGTATCCCCCAGCACTTTCTGGACATCTTTTGACACACACGTGCTTCAGGTCATCAATCAATCAATCAAACTTTTGACACCTTTTCAAACTGTGCGAGCTTCCATATTAAATTTAGAATTTCCACTCAGTGGGCCCATATTGATAAACTCAGCCTGATCTAGTTTTATATGTCTTCCACCATTGTCCCCCACCCTTCAGATGCATTCCCATACAGAGTCCCATACATACATATCCATACATTCCCGTTCCCAGACTTGCGCTTGAATGAATTAGCAAACTCATAAGCTCTTTAGTAGGGCAGCACACCTCCCCATGGACTGCACTTTCTACCTCTCCTCTAGGAAGGAGCCTGCTCAACCTGAAGTCTGGTTACAAATCTAGAGGCAACTATTGGTGAACTCTCACTGAGGGGAGAAAAGGTTAGTATGTAACAGGCATATACAGGGTTAAAATACATGACTTAGCAGAAGCATGAAGTATTGGAACCAACCTTGTTCTTACAATACAGAGCCTCTAGCCAGAATTTTCTAGAAAAAAACAAACTGTTCTCCTTCAGGGAAACAGGCTGTTCTTGCAATCTAACGACTTTTGTTTTTTAAAACCTGATCAAATCTATTGCATAAAGAGAGGAAAGGGAGATTTTTGTAGCACCAGTGGAAAATAAGATATCTGAGAAATACAGATCTGTATGAAAAATAAAGGACTGCCAAGGTTTTCCTTGGTTTGTAGGAATAACAATAAGTGTTTGAAATTAGACATCGTCAAGGGAATTGAGATGCAATGTCTTTGCTGAGGAGTGGTCTCTCAGACTTTTCAGCATCTCCCGGGGCACATATTACAATTCCAGTATTTACTCTACTGTCCTAAAACCAATACTATGGAGCAGAAATGACAAAGCCCATATTTCAAAAGGAGAAATCTGTGTGTGACAGAGACGTTCTCTCCCATCTCTTGACAGTGGCCATCAAGGGGAGAATAGAATGATGAAAATACTGATACAGGTAATAGAGTTAACATAGCTGTTTTTTCCCCTTGCTTCAGATGTCTTTGATATTTCTGCAAGTCCCCAAAAAGCCACCTTCCACCAAGGCTGATCTTTGAAGTGACCCTTGAGTAATGGAACGGAGCATGTCTGCCAAGAAGCTTTCCAAATCCTCTCCTTGGGACAATAGTAAGCGTTCAGCACACCAGGGGGTGTGTATTGTTTCAGGGTTTTATGTCTCAGCATCCAGATTTGCTTCAGCTGGGCAGAAACAGCAGCGAAGTTGAGTGATGCTAATTGGGAAAGTGGCTGATTTCTATTTTCTTTTTCATCAACTGCTCAGGGAGCTAAGTTAGAAAAGTTTGTTTTGCTGGCAGGCACTAGGAATATGACTGCAATTACCACCCTTTCATTTTCCAAGCCAGGGCTATAAAGAGTGAAGGATGTCAGAGCACCTTCCACTCCAGCAACACTTTTAGGATTATTCATCAGTGTGAGTTTCTCTAGTGCCCTGGTTAACGACAGGCACCTGTATGGAGAGATTAGCAACAGAAATCTGAGAGGCCCTGACTACTAACCCTGGGTACCAGGTTCAGCCATGCAGTGTAGGACCCTGTCTTTTGGAATGATTGTACATTTATTTTCCAGAATGACATGGCTAAAATGGTAAATCATGGAGTAAATAATCTCTCTTTCCTGTCCAACTTTTTATTCTGAAAAATATCAGCAGTCAGAAAAGCTTTCAGAGTATACACTAAAGATCCTGCTACTCACTGAGACCCCTATTAGCCTTGGTGGCTTGCTTTGTGTTCACAAGAGGAGTGGGGGCAGACAGAGAAACAGACCGACAGAGAGACCAGAAAAAACAAGTTACTGAACAACTCAAAAGTAAGTGTCTTAGGGTTTTTATTGCTGTGAAGAGACACCACTCCTATAAAGGAAAGCATTTAATTGGGGCTGGCTTGCAGTTCCAGCGATTTCCATTACTGTCATGGTGAGGAGCTTGGTGGTGTGCAGGCAGACGTGGTGCTGGAGAAGGAGCTGAGAATTCCACATCCTGATCAGCAGGCAGCCGGAAGTGACTGTGAGCCAATAGGCCTGGTTTAAGCTTTTGAGACCTCAAAACCCACTGCCTAGTGAGTGACACACTTCTTCCAACAAACCACACCTACTCCAATAAGGCCACACCTCCTATTAGTGTCACTGGCTATGGACCTATAGGGACCATTTTCATTCAAACCGTCAGAGTAAGCTGTGTGTATACCACTCAGCCCCTAATTCAACCTTAACTCTTAAAATAATAATAAGAATTAAAATATAAAAATGTTATCCTGTCTAACTACAATTCAAATATCATATCTAAGAAAACTATGATTTCCTGCTTCCATGTATATTTAAATATCCCAACATGATCCAAAAGTTTCTTTTGGAATGATTCTGTTCTAACCATAATCTAATTAAGATGTACACATCAAATTATTTGATATTTCTCAATCTGAAAGTCATGACCAGACTTTTATTTCAGGATTCTACACACTGACTTTGTGAAGAGAATGGACCAGGTCTATACCACCTATCTCTGGGTGTCCTGATGGCTTCTTCATTGACTTCAAGAAGACCCAACGCTTCTTGCCATTGCTGGTAAGAACCCACAGGGGCTTCCAAAAACAGTCTTCAGATCCACAGAGCATAAACAAAGATTCACCCCAGGGGCCAGCTGCACACCCAGGAATGACAAAAACATGGGTCAAAACGGAAAAGTGTTCATAATAGTTATGGCAACGTTGCTACAAAAGGCCCAAAGAGGGAGCCACTGCAGTGCCCACTGACAGAAATGAAATGAAGCGTCTGCATGTAATTCGAAACACTTTGAAAATAGCCCAGGTGTCTAGTCACTGATGGGCGAATGCAAGTTCAAACAGCTCCCCGCTATCATGCTATAAAAAGAAAAGAAGCGCTGGTGTCTGGGTGAACCTTGAAAATGTGACAGGTGAGAGGTCGGGTGAAGATTCTGCATAGAGGAACTGTCCCAAACTAGCAGGTCTACAGACAAAGCAGAGTAATGGTAACGGCAAAGGCGGCTCCGGTTCTCGTCTCTGTGTCTCTGGGGAGGAGGAGCAGGGTTGGGAGTGGCTACTGTGGGGCATGGGTTTAGGGGGAAGGGCCACAAAATATCCTAAAGTTGTCTTATGATGGTGCCTGTACAGCTTTGTGGATGTAAAACAATATCAAATCCTAAGCTTCAATTCAGCGAATTGCTCAGTGTGTGAATTCCGGTTCCATCTAGCTGCTGAAAACATGGAAGGAAAATCCCCCAGGGTTGGTACAGTGCTCTGCCTTGTTGCTCACCGTGAAAGCTGTGGGCTCGAGTGGTGGACTGGTGAATGACGTTCTATCTGACTTCTCGGTAAAGCAGCTAACCTTGGATCTCAGTGGGCTAACTTTGGGTCTCTATGGTAGAAGAGTGAGCTTTGCCTGTATGCTGTGAGCAATCTGGGGGTGACAGATTGAAAGCACACAAACAGCTGCTCCCCAACATCTGATGCTGGCCTTCAGCATACATTAACAAATCGTGCTTAGATCAGCATTTTTACCAAAGATTCGGGGATAGACAACATTTCTTTCTACAGACTCAAAACCCAGATGATCTGATGGATTTTCTAGTTCCAGGCAAGAGGGCAGCAGAACCAACTGCCAGCCTGGGGCTAGAACTCAGAGCTGCCCTTTCTAGCCCACTGCGTGCCATTGGTCTTGGGTTTTGTCTTGCCGTGGGCTGGCTAAAAAGAGAACAGCTACTGCATTGCAGAGTAAGAAAATGTTCAGTGAGGCTTATTCCCAGAACCTGGTGATGAAATAATGACCTCTCATCTTAGAGACAGTCCTGGAAGATGTCCTTAAAGGGGTGGACTATTGTGGGTCCTGAAGCCTAAATAGAAATCCATAGAAGGATCCTCTGTGCAGCACTAGGGAAGATTCCTGTCCAAAGAGCCTGAGCTCAGTGAAAAAGGCTTGTTGGTAAACATCACGATCATTTGTAACCTACTGCCAACATCTGATGCTGATGCTGGTCTTCAGCATACATTAACAAATCATGCTTAGCTCGGCGTTTTTACCAAAGATTTGGGGATGGGCAACATTTCTTTCTACAGACTCAAAACTTAGATGGTTTGATGGATTTTCTAGTTCCAGGCAAGCTGGCAGCAGAACCAGCTGCCAGCCTGGGACTAGAACCCAGAGCTGCCAGGGGTCCAGAGCTAAACCACCAAGATTTTAAGGCCATGGCTAATATTTTCTACCCATGCAACCTTCTGTGAATGTCTCAGCTACCAAAGGAGAATGATCGTAATGCCAGCCTCATAGTGTTTGGGGTATTAAATGAATCTGAGAACAGTTCCTAGAAATAATAAGTCTACAAAAATCTTATCTCCCAGCCCGAAGTGATAACTTAATCATCAAAGTGCTTGCCTTGAAAGGACAAAGCTTTAAGTTCTACTCCCCAGAATTCACATTAAAAACAAAACAAAACAAAAAACAGTCATGGTGGCACATGAATGTAATTCTAGTGATAGAGAGGTAGAGACAGGCAGGTCCTTAGGGATCACTAGCCAGCAGTTCTAGCCTTCTTGACAACTTCCAGAGCAATGAGAGAGTTCATCTAGAAAAATAAAATAAAATTAGCAGATGGAGCTCTCGGCTGCTCTCTGGGCTTCATGTATGCACAAACATGCATTTACACAGAAATTGTCTATCATTACATTTTTATGTTCTGCAAATGTTTGAAAAACAACTTGGAAAGAATAAGAGCACTGAAAAAGTTAATGGCAACCAGTAGGCTCCTGTCAGTAGACTGCGGGCAGCTACTGCAAGAAGAGATAAGGACTCCAGAGAAAGAAGCCAAGACAGGAACCAGAAGAGCTGATTGGCCATCTCACCCTTACCACCAACCCCTGAGAAATGCAGAATGAGTCCTTCCCCTTCTCTGAGCCTCAGTCTCTATGTTGTAACATTGGAAAGTGTACTAGTTCATGATCAAGGGCCCTTCCTCTTCTGACCATGTCTTTTCAGGAGTTGATGCTGAAGCAAGCATCTTCTGCTCAGAGCTGTGGCATACTATAGAGTCAGTTCACGGAGCCAAGGCTTCCTGATTTCAAAGTCAATACACACCACCCAAGCTCACCCAAAGTTGCCTTCACTTATTCATTAATCAGAGGGAGAGGTTTAGGGGAAGCCTCTAAATAACTCAACCCCACTCTGAGTACGTAATTTACATTATGTTGCCGTTACCACCTACAAATCACAGGTGGCTCACTGCATTCACTTTCACCTTTTTATGGCCTGTGCAATAGGCATGCTGGCAAGAAAACCGTTTTTTCAAGGAGAACAATGGCAGTCTTAAATTGCATGAAGGTTTATTTGATGCTGATAAATATACAATATGAAGACTATCTAATATACATGTTATCAAACGGAAAGCTATAAGGTCAGGATGTCACTAGACATTTCATCAAGGATTTTTTTTTAACTTTTTTGCATTTTCTGGGATATTGAGGGTGCTCACCCAGTCCAAAGATAACTGTCTGCCTGACTGATGCCGTAACCTACAGTGGGGATATGAATCTGGGAAAAATATCTCCAAGCCCAACTATAACATAGTTGTTAGAACTATGTGATACTTATAACATAGTACATAACACAGTTATAGTCATATTCCATGATAATTACTCCCCTGAAACACCCACTGACTGTTTTCTTTATTCACTCATAAACCTCTGACTGTGCGTGAAGAAAGCTGACACACTGTGCACAGCCCTGTAGAATAGCCTGTGTAATGAGCAGCAAGGCGCAGTGAACGAACCTTCTCGAAGCAGATGCTCAAAGCCGGTCTAGCCCTTACACAGCTGCAGCTCAGACAGCATCTTGTTCGCTGCCTCATAAAAGCCCTTGGGTCATAACACCCATCCTTGCCATTCACACTTCCCCACCCCCAAAAACTTTACATGGAAAGGAAATCTTGGCATTGCCAGCACAAGCCTTAGACTTGGTTATGTAATAAATAGCCTAGACGGAGGCCTAAGTAAATGACCACCAAATGAGCTGCCGAATAAATGTCAACGTCTGAACAGCTTTTTTCAAATTCTCTAACGTATTCTGCTTTTATTGTGTCAGGAAACACGAAAGTCTGTAGGTTATTTTGAGTTGGAACTATCTGATGTGGCAAGGAGATTGTAAGTAAGTGGGATGTGAGCTGGTTAGGGCATCTTAACTTCAGGCAACTGGTGGGAAAGCCCAGAAACATCATCCAGAGACACAGCACTCTTCCTCCTTTGTTTGTTCCTGGCTCCCCATCGGCTGCCAATCTGCTCTGCCTCTCTTTATAGGGAACTAACTTGCCTTCCCCAGACTCCCTTTTCATTTAGGCACAAAAAAGTCAAACTGGGTTTGCTGCTGCAGCCACAGGCGTAGGGGTAAGCCATGTTATCTTCCAGAAACAGGAATGTTCCAATCAGGGCTGGAGTGATTTCTCTACGGATAAAGAACCAAATATATCTCAAATGGAATTTTCCAAGAAAGAAACGTATTTTGAACCTAGCTCCTCAGTCAGCTCATTGGCCAGGTAACTAAGACGCCAGGATTATTGATTGTATCTTTTTCAAACCAGCTTCACAAGCTTGATTTGTTTGGGTGCAGTTTAAGGAAATCCAGAATTGTGGGTTTACCAATCGCAGTTTTTAGAAATGACACTGCATGTAAAGAATATGATGCTTTTTCAACCTCATCGTAGCTTTTTTTCCCCCCCTTCATCTTCTTTTTTCATGGTGGATATGTAAATTCCACTTTCTGGGTATTGAAGTAGCAAGAACAATTCTTGAATCCTAAAAGAATCCAACTCATGTTATTCCTTTGAAGCACTGATTCCTTTACAATTCCATCGACTGTTCATGCAATAGGAATTAGACATGACCTGTTTCCATGGCTAGTCACTGAATGCATTTGTTACATTGACCCACATAGGAAAAGTGATAATTTCATTTGTTGGGGGAAGGGTTGTAACCTGAAATTTTTCCTTTTGTGTGTGCGTTTAAAACTGTACCAAATCATTCTGTAACAATGCTATTGTTACACTTAAAATAAATTATAGATTTTTAAAAAAATAAAAAACAAATGTTACCCAATGTCTCATTTTAAAAAATACTCCCTAAATATAGAATAGCTCAAAACACCATAAAATGGGCCAGCAAGAAGGTTCAGTGGGTAAAGGTACTTGCTGCAGAAGGCTTGTTGCCTGAGCTTAATCCCCAGATCCATGTAAAGGCTGAAGAAGAAAGTCAACTCTGCTAAGTCATTTTCTGACCTTAATATACACACTGTGCCATATGTGTGCCCCTCCCCCAATACACACCCGTGTGCACACACATACACCATAGAAGTTTATTACCTACGTACGTCAGGCCTAAAATACATCTTGCAATCAGCAAGAGGGTGTCTTCTGAGTCAGACAGCCCATGCCTTCCTTCCTGTGGCTCTCTTGCTGTGTTAGGTTCCTGTTATGGTAACAACCACCTTTTAAAAAGCAGGGTTCATGTAAGTTCTTCAGTCCATGGACACTCGGTTTTGACACCTTTCATCCCTAGCAAACCACTTGTTTCAAAAGAGGAAGACACATTAAAGGAAGGGTAAGAGGCTGACATCCCACCGTCTCCTTTCCAGCCATGACCTCAGGGACGTAACAACCTCCCAGAAGGTCCTACCTCTTGAAGTTTACCTCTTAAGGGTTGGAGCTAAGCTGAGGACCAAACATTTAGCACATAGGCCCTTAGAGAACACTTGAGACCCAAATCATAGTAACCTTCCCCTCCCCCGCCGATGGCTTCCAGTTGCTGTGCTCTCTCATACACATGAAAAATTGCATGTTAGAAAATCTTCAGGCCAGTCCTTGAAGAAGCATGCATAGTTTCTAGTGGATTTTATTGGCTATTTGGTCCCTAGAGCTTCGAATCACCAAGAAAGATAGCTTCTCAGGAAGCCTCGGGAGACAAGATTCCTGACTAACCAGCCAGTCTTTGCCATAGTGGTGATGACTCCTTTACCACTGTGTGACCACAGATCATCTCCCTTTCTGACCCGCTTGCGTGCCTACCTGTCTCCCCAGCTCAAGACAAATTCAACCCTCCCCCCTTGCTTCCAGAGAACCTCTTATTTATCAGTTGGCCGCTGTGTCAGTTATCGTTGCTAACAGATCATCCATTTCACTGGACCATTGGCATTAGGCGAGCACAGACATGTCCTCATGTCTGTTTAGGACAGCATGTGCAGAGAGTAGGGGTCTCTGTTACTACTCATTAACAGAGCAAAAAGGAAGGGAAAGAAAAAAGTAGTAAGGCCCAAGCATGATCTTAGAGAGTGCCTCTTCTGGTTCTGCCACCTCATTACACACACACACTCACTCACACACACACACACACACACACACACATATACACACACACACATATACACACACACACACACACACACACATATACACACACACACACTCACACACACACACACACACACTCACACACACACACACACACACATATACACACACACATGCACACGTATCTTGGGACCATGTGAGGGAGAAAGTTAGACTCTTAGAGAAAAACGACAGGAGTTAAATTTTAGGCAAGTTCAGGCAAACTTAAGGAGAAAAAAAAAATTCTCAAGTGGAAGCTAGGTGCTCTGAAGTTCTTCTGTGTTCATCTTGCCCTTTAGTGGGGTGTCCAAGGCTAAATCATCTAATTGTTCTGTGCCTCAGGTATCTTGCCTTCAAGGCATACATATATGGAGACATTTTAAAAACACCTACCATTTTGTCCTAATTTAAAAACTAAACTGAATGGAAAAAAAATGTGTTATTTTAATATATACATACGTATGTGCCCACTCTAGGCGCCCATGATGAATGAGGCACAGTCCAAGTAGCAGCAATGACTAACGACAAAGTGGGACAATAAGAGCGATACTCCACAATAGCTTCCAGCATCGCTGCTGTTGCATTTGAGGTCGTTGTTAAGTAAATAGAAAAAACTTTCACATAAACATTATTATGCAGCAACGGTCTCTCTGACAACTGAGACATCTACAGAGTGATTAACAGGAGGGTACTGCATGCAGGGTAGGTGCTCTGGAGGGGCTTCATGCCTCTGTGGGAATAGGATTTCACCAAGGTACCCAGATTTAAAACACACTTGATTTAAAACTCATTGTTCACTCCAAGAATTTTTCATTTAGTATTTTTAGACCAGAGTTGTCAGTAAATAACTGGGGCCACAGAACGGGGAAATTGCAGATAGAGCAATTCATGAAATCGTTCCTCGGTCTTCGGTAAGAGCCCCGATGTGCCCAGGAGGGGTCACTTTCTGAGCTCAGAGGATGCCTGTTCGGGGCCCAGCAGCAGTGTATGTAGCCACCAATGTTTAAGTGAACTGGAGTTAAACAGAAAAGCCAGCTCATCCGGGGCAGGAGCAGCCCTGTCTAATCTGGGATTGTTTTAATGAATAAAGCCACCCTTGGAAGAAACCCAGAAAGGCAATATAACGGCCTGTCAGATAATACCCTTGATCTTGCATTTCCAAGGGTCCCAGCTTGTAAGAAGCATTTCTGAGAGCAGCAGTGCCTGAGGCTTGCTGCCATCCTGCTTTAACAATGTGCTTTCAGGCAGTGACTGTTTTAGCCTTACCTTAAGTACCTGCAAAGCAGAGACAGTGACGGATGCTGCTTTAGTGACTCCACTGAGAAGATGGCATGGTCTGAAAAGGGCAAGTACCAACAGAGTGAGTGGGACACAATAAATATATAATTCAGGCATTTCATTTGGGTTCAAAGCAGTGATGGGTGTTTTTATTTATTTTCATATCTTTAGAATAGGGAATTGACCCAAAGTCATAAAGTAAGAAGATAACAAAGGCAAGCCAGCAGGAACTGGCGTGACAGCACTTGAACTTGGCTACATGAGCATTCCAGACTGACCAGTCCCATCTGGAACTAGATCTTGATGCTCAAACATTCTAGCAAAACATTCCTAGCCTTGTGTTTGCATTCAGCAGAAAATACTTTGCTTTCTAAAGACGTATGGACCTGGATGCAGAGCGTCATCTCCAGAACTGGCCCCATCACACAGTTAAACTGTGAGAAGACCCAAGGGACAGGTTTATAAATGTCATGTTGACAGGCGCATCGTAGAAAGTAGGATTGGGTATTACTCATAGGTCTTAGTGGCGGATTCCGGGGGCAGATATGAAATCGCAGTGGAGAGGCGTGGCCTGCTTCTTACTCAGGTGCTAGATATTGCTGAGGGGTGATGTCAAAAGAAAACAAAGACAAGTGTTTTCTCCTCTTTCTCTGCTTTGTATGCGGGGCAGAGCTGTCTTCTCCTAAGAGAAAGACTTCTCTCTTAGACCACACCGTGATTCTTCAGAGGGCATAATCGAATCAAATCAATGCCAGCAGATATTTCAAAGTTAAGGGCTGCTATGATTTGGGTAAGTGTCCTCCAAAGGCCCATGTGTCAAAGGCTAGGTCTCTAGGCTCTAGCGCTTTGGAGAGAACCTTTCAGAGGTAAGTCCTGGGGTTTTTCTAGATCACTGAAGGTATAATGTCAAGGAGGACAGAGTTATCTTTCATTCTCTTTCATCTTCAGCCATGGGTGAGTGGCCTTACTCTTGCCTATTCTTTGGAACTTCAGTAGGCCCAAAGCAATATAACTGACCTTAGGACCAAACCTTAAAAATAAGCCAAAATAAAACTTTCCTCTTTATAAGATGATTGTCTCAAAGACAGTGTTACAGCTGCAGAAAGCTGACCCAAGGACTTGAAAAAAAAAAAAACCTGCACTGACATAAATAATATCAAATGACTCGATTCTTTCTAAGATTTGTTTTATGTTTGATTATATATATATATATATATATATATATATATATATATATATATATATATATATATATATATATATATATATATATGTATGCACATGTGAGTGCAGGTCCCCATAGATGCCAAATGGAGCATTAGATACCCTGGAGTTGGAGTTACAGATAGGCATGTGCATTCTGACCAAGGTGCTTGGAAGTGAACTTGGGTCTTCTTCAAGAACAGCACAGGCCTTAAGCCCTGAGGCAATATCACCATTCCCACCACTCAGCTCTCCAAAGACTCAGTGGAGATGACTATTTTGCATGCCATAACTAATTAAGCATCTTCATAGCTGATCTAATGTCTTAGCATTGATTCATTTGCTTTGGGTAAAAAAGCAAATTGATTCATTTCTGTGGGTAAAAAAAACCCAAGACAGTGACATTTAAGCCAAAGTCCCTGAGGAAGACCAGTCCTGTGTAACCCAAACTTAGTCAAGGGGACAGAAAAACAATGGTATGATGTTTATAAAGACTGCCTTATAGCCTACCAATTGAACCTTTTCTTTGTTTTGTTTTCAGTTGGTTTTACAAAGTCCTCTGGACTCCATCAGTTGGAAATAAGAGACATCCTGCAATGGCTTCAAGCAAACAGATGTTCCCGATGGCTGCATTAGATCAGGGCTAGAAGCAGGAGGAGAGCAACAACAGAAACAACCAAGAATGGCGAGGGAGCTAGCTCGCTGGGCAAAGTGCTTGCTGTGCAAGCATCAGGACCTGAGTTTGATGCCAGTGCTCACATTAAAAAATACTGAGTATAGCAGTGTGCACCTGTAACCCATCCCTGGAGGGAGCAGAGACAGGAGGGACTCTGGAGTTTGATGTTCTAGCCAATTGTTGATCTCCAGGTTCAGTTAGAAACTGTCTTACGTGGGAGGAAGATAGACAGAAATAGCAATAGATGAAGACACCTGACATTGACTTCCAGTCTCCATATACCCCCCCCACACACACACACAAAAACATGTGCACATTCACACACTACACACATACAAACCAACTTACGTACTTGAGATAGCCCGTGTCGTGCTGATGCTTTTCATGAGCTCAGACACTCCCACACCTTCATCTGACAGCTGTCCTCTACTGACCCTATAACTGACTAAATCAATCATTTGGTGTGTCACTTTCTGTGAGGTCCTAAGATATCCCACAAAATACTAGTTGACAATTCATATTCCCCACACACACCAGATGTGTCCCTATTGTTCATAACCACTATTGATTCTCTGGCAAGAAGACCAGAGACTGCTTTACCAGAGTCCTTATTGATATTCCAAGCTTTGGCAGAATGAAAGATGTGACTTGAAAACAGCTATGCCCTGAATCTTGGATCTTCGTGGTGGCAAAAGGCCACCTCCCACAGGTTTCTTGGGTCTACAGGAGATCAATCCCACTGCAAGAATGAGGCAATGGGCTCTGAAGAACTAACTGGCCCCTCCCCTGAGGCCTGAGTCATCTCAAACCATGTTGAATGCACCTTTAGTGGGACTGGAGACTCCTACCCCCAGGTATGTGGTGGAAGGCCCAAGAACGTAAAGCAAAAAAGTGTGTTGATATGTCTCTGGCTCCAGTCTTCTATGACATTAGACCTCCTAAGAGCAGATAGAGTTCAGACTAGCCCACAATCTCGATCTGAGCAGGGGGAAGCAGGAGCTCAGAAAACCTGTGGTTGGTGACAAGTTCCTTTAACTTCTACACTTTTGGGGAAAGCATCCATATTTTGCTTTCTTAACTGGCATTCTGCATCAATTCCTCGAAGTAACCCACATCTCAAGGACCATCAGATCTCTGCCCAGAATACCCAGAAAACATAAACAAATTGCAGAGCGAGGGTTCCCTGGCTGCTGACGGAGTGGTGGAGAGCTGAGTGTGAAGTCTGTATGCCTTCAGCGACTACCTGTACCTGACAAGGACGGCAAGAAGACAAGCCCTACCTTCCCTCTCCTCCATGCTTGGTCTGTTAAGGTTCATGCCCAGGGTTTTGAGGTGCATGCCCAGATGTTAAGGTGCATGTCCAGCTATTGAGGTGCATGCCCAGATGTTAAGGTGCATGTCCAGCTGTTGGGACACATGCAAGTGTGTTGAGGTGCATGCCCATTTTGTGTGCCTGTCTGGAGTTGTCCCCTTATCAGGGTTTCAAGGCTCTGCTTTTCCCTCATTGCATTTATCCTTAGCAGAAACCATCTCCATCCAGAAGGCATGTTACCTATGAAGCTCAAAAGAGGTAAGAGAAGGACACAGCCATCCTATACCTCACACAGCAAGGCCAGATACACTGGGATCCCCCACTGCCCCTGTTCGGGCTTGTGGTCCAGACAACAAAGGCTGGTCCCTGACCCAAGCTGGCTCCCACCTAGCCTCACCATTTCATTATCTCCATCTCCAGCAGGAGCTGCCAGCTCACCCCAGCCGGGTGGGGAAAGCTTTTCCAGCGGGAACAAAGCCCAGCCTCTTATCTCCAATCCACTCTCTGCTTGGGGCCCTGAGCCCAACTGGCAGCACAGCCTGTAGGGGGTGAGTTAGCCATGCTTTTAAGAGTTGGACTGAAATCCTCACTGGCAGTGGCAAAGGCTTCAATAAAAGACGTTTTCACATGCCTGGTTCTGTCTCAGTTCAGTTGATCATCTCTCCCTCTGGGTTTCAAAAGGTTTTATTTCTGAGTGTGGGACTGGCTGACAGTGGGTGGTACTTAGGAACCAAGGCTTCTTGGGATGGAAGGCATATGGCTGGTATTAGCCAACTAGAACAGAGTATGGGATGCCCTGGGCTACACAGGGACAGGTCTGCCCATCTTAGACATAGGAGCTGACACAGAAGGTTGGATTTGGAAGGCAGAGCATTCCCTGTGTTTTATGGCCTGTGCAGAACCCATTGTTTGTAGAAGGGCATCTCAGTACCTGTTCTCCCTGAATCTTTGCAAGTACTTAAAAACTAGGCTCTTAAGTAAGTAATGAAGGTTGGAGTTCGAATCTTCAACACAAAAAGCCAAACGTGGAGCTGTATATCTGCAATCCTTGTACGGAGGAAATGGAGACAGGCACAGATCTGGTGCTCACTGACCAACCAACCAAGCTGAATTACTAAGCTCCAAGTCCAGTGAAGGATCCTATCTCAAAAATAAAATGGAGAGCCACCTGACATGGACCTCTGGCCTCAACTTGTAAATGCACTTTAAACATGTACGCAGATATAATTCACACACAAAAATTAAAATGCCTTAATAAAACTTAAAAGGATCTACATAGAGGGGTCTCGGAAATTCTGTGATATAGGATTAATTCTATCAGAAATGGAGCCAACGAAGAACAGGGTACAGTCAAGTAAGAGAACAGAGAGAAACTGCCTCCCAGTGAAAGAATCAAGCCAGGCCTGAACTTTTACAAGAAACACAATTTTTGTTTAAATCATCTTGGACGTAATGATTT
Source organism: Psammomys obesus (assembly GCF_907164565.1). NCBI lineage: Eukaryota > Metazoa > Chordata > Mammalia > Rodentia > Muridae > Psammomys > Psammomys obesus. The sequence continues at coordinate 2,357,401 of NW_026585587.1, forward strand.
AAGAAATTACAAGGCATATATCAGAGATCAGAAGAAGGAAGTACCAGTACCCAAATCCCCACTAGTTGTAGAGGCAAAGAAGCTGACAGCCCCTGGGCTTATGCCCAAAGCAGATCTTCAAGATTTAGGGGTAAAAGGGCCACACAGAAAATGGAACAACAGCACAGATCCCCACTCATTCTCACAGCCGGTACTCATCCTTGAGTCTAGAGTTGGAACCAGGGGTATGATTTTCAACCAGCAAACAGGAATTTGGGTGATACAGGAAGTTCACTTTGGAACTTTCCACTCTACACTCAGAGCTGATAGTTAGAGGACAAGTTATTTTTAGTTTCAGGAGTGGGGTGTGGAAAGAGCCACATGGGAGAGCAGAGTGTTGGGAGAGAACTCAGAACGGGGCTTTGGGGACAGGCCTGGAAGCAGAAGTTCAGAGAGTGACCGAGATACACAGAGAACCTGTTAAGAGTGTCAGAACACAGCAGCACAGGACATTACCCTGATCCTCAAGCCCTTCTGTGTGTTAATTCACTTCAGGACATGTTTTATGGGGCAGATGTTTTATGCCCTGTGCTGAGCACTGTACCAGATCGTCGGGTTCTTAGACGAAATAATAGCTCTTGCATCGTTGCAATAATGATGGCTGTGGTGGCATGGGAACTGTGGTCTTCACAGTTAGCCAACAGTGCAACAGCAAAGGGGGCTGCACACAGCCCAACCGCAAGGTTTCTACAAGGGGAGTCCCCAACTGACTGTTGGGGGAGGAGGTGGGAGCTTTCCTGAGGAAGACCAGAAGAAGTAAGAGCCCATGTCTAAATTTTCTACAGACCTAAGAGGTGATGATTGTCATCATAGGTCACTTAATCTCTTCTCTGAAATTCATCTTAAAACTGAGACCAACAGTGACTTCCAGGGACCTCTCCACAGGCCATCCTTTGTCCCTTGACTTAATTGTCACTTCAAATTCTAATGCTTCTTGCCCCTTATTGATGGGCCATTGATGATTAACTGATATGAAAATAGAACTCAGTAATCAGAAGTACCTGAAGATCATTTTAATGAAAAATATAAAATCAATATACAAATGTGCATTTTCCCAAATTTCATCCCACAAAGTCAACCATTTTCATTTTGTGTGTGTGCAAATCCTTTTAGATGTCTTTGAAGAATGAACAGATGATAAATTATTTTTATACTTAACTATTTATTATTAGCGTCTTTCCATGTTAAATATTTAATGGCAGTGGAATGTCAATGTTTAAATAATATTTCCAGCATCGTGAAATAATCTCTATTGTTAAATATTTAATTAGTTCCAATTTTGTTCTTCTACAGTTTTTGTATGTAACCTTAGTTATATTCCAAAGGGACATTTCTAAAAATGCATCACTCTTGTCCAAATGGTGTAGACGTTTTTAAACTCTTGATGTATATGTTTGAGACTTCCATGAAGGTTGCACAATGTCCCTGGTCTGCATGAGCAACAGACTTTGCAGAGTACAGATCTAATATTTAATTCTGATAAATGGGGTTTTATCTTCCCTTTGAATACTAATGTTTTGTCACACTATACAAGTTGCTTTTCTTATCACTGTAACACCTGACAAAAGCAACTTAAGGGAGGAAGGGTTTGTTTGGGCTCTTGGTTTAAGAGGATACAGTCCATCATAGAGTGGTAGGCATAGCAGAGTGGACTCCATACATCTCTAAGGACCATGAGACAGACTTACTCCCTTCATCTAGGTCTTATCCCTCAAGTATTCAAAAACCTCAGAAAAGTAGGTCCACCTCCTGGGAACTAAATGTTCAAGCTCAGGCGCATGGGGGGAACACTTTTCATGCAACCACAACACCCATCAACTTCTCAATGACTTTTCATTTGTGGATACACCACAGAGAAAGAGAGACAGAAAGAGAGAGAGGAGCATGCACCCCAAGAGATGGCAAGAATAAGGGAACTTCATCCTTACAACCTCAGGAACTGAAGGAAGGCATGGGGCTCCAGATGAGAACAGTGACTTCTACATGATTTCAACCCTGTGATATTCCCAGGTGAAGAATCCAGCTACGTAGTTCCCAAACATCCAAACTAGAAAAACTTCAAAATAATAAAAATTGTACTTGAAGTCACCGTGCCTTCATTGGGAAGGAGTGCTTCCTTCGGTGCCCAGCAGGGCACTGCTGAGAAAAGCTGTGATTGGTCCAAATGTAAGCATCTATAACTATGATTGGTGTTCAAGAGACAAGGTTATGATTGGACCAAATATCTCTTGTCTGGTGGTATAAGCAGGATGCTCTGGTTCAGTGACTCACGTGGGAGGCATACTCCTGTGCTGCCTCTCTGAGTGTCGTGACATGAAGCCCTGTAAGGCTTGTTCAAGTGGTCTCCTCTTGGTTTCTTTTAGTGCCACGGGCTCAACTGGTAAAACGAAGAAATACGCAAGAGACAGCAGCGTAGAGGTGACGGCAGAGTCAAGAAAGTAGCAGTTGGCAATCATAGCTGAGCAGTTGGCAGGCCAAACTGTGAACGTGGCCAGATAGTCAGCTGCTTCGCCGCTGAAGAGGAAGTAGATGAACAGCTTGAGAACAGCCTTGGAAGGAAAAGGGTAGGGGGAGTAAAAAGCTGTTAAGAAAGAGTGAATAGCTCAGGCTGAAGAAGGCTGTAAGGCATTTCCAGAAATGTCAAGTGTTGAGGTCCACAAGTCTCAGTGATAAAGTGATAAGGGCTGTAATATGGTCAGTGTTAAAGGCCCGAGCTTTCCTAGGCCCAACCAAGAGATAACATTGACGTCTGCCAAAGGCTGGGAACCCCAATACCTAGGCCACCCAGCCAAGGACTAAGGGATCTTCACTTCCTAGGAAGACAGGAGAGCTATGACACTTGTAGGGCTGGAACACTGGTACCTGAGGCCTACATGAGGATGTTACTAACATACACACCACTGTTGTCCCCACCTGCCCATTGCCACATCCGCTCACTGCTGCCAAACACCAACGGACACAAACAGGGCCAAAGAGAAGCTTCCCCCTGCCATTTGACTGATGACATGGCTAATTAACCCGTCCTCCCTTCTCCTTCTTCTCTGCCTTCATGATCCCTGCCGGCTCGTTAGTTTATTTGTTTCTCTGAATGGGGATCTCATTACGTAGCTCTTGATCTCTGGCCCCACCCACTCCTGCCTCTTAAGGACCACTGGGCCCAGCTAATGCAGGTAGCATGTGTTTGTCCAGCACTGACTGGGCAGGAGCTCCACTCCTTGGCTGCACCCGCTTCACCGGTGAGGAGGCATTTCCTTAGCACTCCATAGAGAGTAACAGCCACCTTTCCTCAGCAAGAACCTGTGCCATCAAATATGCACAGGAGCTCTGAAAAGGGCTGCTGCCGCTTGCCTCACTCCACCCTGTCGACGACACAGCTGAGATCTCAGTCTCTGCCTCTGGAATGAGCCGGTGCTGAGGCTGCCAGCAGCCCCGCTGCTTCCAGCGGCTTTGTCTGCTACAAGCTCGAGAGCCCGCGCCAAAGGCCTTGGAAGGAGAGACCTGCAGATGTGTCTGTGGCGTCTTCCCAGATCTCCAGGCCAGAGGAACACGTTTAGTGGTTGGTGGTGTTATGAGGCGATAAATATGAAGACTGTAATTCCATATTGTTTCACCGTCATAGGTGAGTTTTCTTTATTTTTTTTTCCTTTATGTGTGTGTGAGAGAGAGTGTGTGTGTGTGAGTGTGTATCCTCCTGGGAGCATAAACTCTCCTAAGAGTGAGGACTTTGTTTATTGTTGTAACCCAGAAACCTACACAGTGCCCTAAAGATATGTTTGAGAAAAGCAAAAGAAGAGAGGGAGGAAAAAAAGGAAGGTCAGAAGGAAGAAAGGGAGAAAGGTAAGGAGGGAGAGGAAGAGGAAGGAAGAAATAGAGCGAGTCACATGAACTATTGAATTATTTTTTTAAAAGCATGGGTTTAAATCTTGTTTCAGTAATTACAGCTGTGCAAAAATATAGATGAAGGGCCAGGCATGGTGGCACACACCCTTCATCCCAACACTATGGAGGCAAAGGCAGGAAGATTTCTGTAAGTTCAAGGCCAGCCTAGTCCATAGAGTGAGTTCCAGGCCAGCCAGGGCTACATAATGAGATTCCTGTGTCAAAACATACAAACAAGGGACAAGTCACTTTTTCTCCTGGAGTCTCTTCCTCATGGTATCAGTGGCAGAGGTGATAAAGAGCCATCACAAGTGGAAATCTACTGGCTTTTCTGGTCACTAAACTGTAGACTTTAATTACTCATTTAATTACTTCCATGATTTTTACTATTGTTATCATGTGAAGTTCTAGACCTATAGACATACAGAATTTTTATTAATTCATTAATTAATTTACTTCACATTCCAATTGGAGCTTTTTCTCCCTCCTCATCTACCAATCCCTTCTCCTACCCTCCCCTTCCCCTATGTCCCCCATCCCTTTCTCCTCAGAGAAGGGGAGACCTCCCATGGACATCAACCCACCTTGGCATATCAAGTTGTAGTAGAACTGGGCACATCTTCTTCTATTGAGGTTAGACAAGGCATTCCCATTAAGGGAAAGGGATCCAAAGGCAGGCAATAGAGTCAGAGGCAGCCCTTGCTCCTGCTGTTAGAGGTCCCACATGAGTACCAAGCTGTACATCTGTTACATATGATGAAAACAGATATAGAGACCCACAGTCAAACATTAGGCAAAGCTCAGGGAATCTTGTGGAAGAGGGGGAGGTAGGATTAAAAGAGCCAGGAAGGCCAAGGACACGGCAAGAAAACCTACCGAATCAACCTGGGCCCATGGGGCTCTCAGAGACTAAATCACCAACCAGACAACATGCGTGGGACATACCTAGACTCTCTACACACATGTAATAGACATGAGTATTGACCACCCAATGGCACATCGTACGTGACAATGATAGTTATGGAGTTGCCTGAGTACTGCCCCACTGGTCCCTACACAGCGACACCAACACTCTTCTTCATTTGCCAAGCTCCATGCAGGTGTTACTCAGTTCACCCCCCTCTCACCTTCCCTGCTTTTGTTCTCTTTCCAGAGTTCCAGCTTTTCTTATGGCACACATGAACTCCTACTGTCTCCATAGCCGACTCTGGTCTAGAACTTTCAGTACATGCGAATGGGCCTCAAGCCAGCCTAGCCTGGTTCATCCCTGCTCACTTCTGAGCAAGACCCAACGATTCTTAGATTTTTCCCCTGGGGCCTTTAGTTAAATTGTTAGGGCATCATTTTTGAAAAGTGTAAACAGCCCCCGTTAGGGCATTGTGGAGATTTATTGACCTCATAAGAGAGAGAACTACAGGAGGAGGGCAGCATTTCAAGAACAATTTGAAGGGCAAAGATTTCAATGGGCCATCAGGAAGAGCTGAAAAAGTATGCTAATTTACAGACCACACTGGTCAATGTGCTGGGAGGCAATAGAACCTTCTTGCAAGAAGAAACCATTAGCATCTTTGCCAGACAACAATTACCATGTAACCTCACAGAGTCTGGACCATAATTGACAACAAATAGTAAGTCAGAGACTGTTTCCTTAGAGAATTAAATATCTATGGGGCTGGTAGGCAACATTCCAGAATGTTCTGGAATGACATTGGGAACACATGCACTTTGTGCCTTTTATTTTTTTTTTAATCTATTTTTGAAACATTCTCCTGTGCTCCAGGTTGGCCTGAGTCATACTATGTAGCTGAGGATGAGCTTGAACCTCTGACCCTCCTCACTCTCTGCCTCCTGAGTGCTGGGACTTCAGGCATGCACCACCATGTCTGTCTTCATGGAACCTAGTGCTTTGTCCAGGTTAGGCAGGACACTGGCTGAGATACCCTGAACAGTCATCTAGCCTTACTTTCCATAACAGGGTCGATTCCCCACAGCCCAGTGGGTGTTGCTACAGCATACAAAAGCACTGCTGTGCCCTGGAGGACAGGCGTTTTCATTTCCTGCTAATTCCCAGTTGCCTGAAGAAGGCACCCATTCAGATAGTTCTGGGCTTTGTCTCTGGCCCAGTCAGCCATACCCAGCGTTGCTTACCATGTATGCAGGGCTGCTCACTCTCTGCAGCTTCTGTGTTAGTTAGCACACCATCATCATAGCAAAACACCTGAGGGGACTAACTTATAAAGCAGAAAGGTTAAGTTTTCCTTATAGCCCTGGAGGTTTCAGTCTACCTTGCTCTTTGGGCTGGGATTGAGCCTGCACGTCACAGCAGGTGTGTTTTGGTGTACCAAAGCTACTCACCGTATGGCTGAGGCATAAAAGGAGAAACAAAAAGAGTCTGGGATCCTGTTATTCCCCTTAATGACATAGTCTCAGGGACCTAAAGACCTTCCTCTAGGTCCCACCCTAGAATGTTCCGTCATCTCATGTCTTAGAGGACATTCAGTTTCCTGACTGTAACGTCACTCTACAAGAAGGGGAATAGCCTGGGATGGGGAAGAGTCTTCAAGAGGAACCAAGAACACTCTAGTCAAGACCTCTTCTCTTCCCATTTTGTTCCAGTCTAGGGTGGCATGGGACGAGAGCCAGATCCCAGGGCAGCCTCCTACTTTCTTAGTAGCCACAGGGCCAGGTTGGAATCCTTCCTGTCCTCAGGAAGGCATGAACCATGTAGGTACAAATCATCTCTTCAGCGACCTCCATAAACTAGTGTAGACATGGTGCCAAAACCACCATTTAGAGGGTTGCTATAAATGACATTTTCAGGGCAAAGAGACCAGTCTACAACTAGACAGTCTCTAGTTCCACCTGGCTGTCACCCCCATTGGGCTCTGATGGCAGGTGCCTTATCTGTGACCTTTTTATCTTAGCCTAACTAGTGGGTCTATTCAGAATAAGAATATAGAGATCTTTTTGTGACTTTAGGAGGAGATGAGAAGTGCAGAGCGTAATTACAGAATTGCATCATCCCCAGTGTCCCCAGTGAGCACAGCACACTCAGGGACAGATTCTAACAGCTTAATGGGAGAAAGGAGACTCTCTAACCAAGCAGAGAGCACTGTGCCTACATTCCGCAAGGATTTAGAAGACATATCATCACCTCACCTTGAGCCCATGGAGAAGGCATGGACTGGAGAGGGCAAGCAATATTTTCATTTTTGTTACATTTTATGTGTATGTCTTTTGTATGTGTGGAGGTCAGAGGACAACTAGAAGGATCTGATCTTCTCCTTTTCCACCTTGTGGGTCCCAGTAGCTCTCTAACGCTAGCAGGGGAGCCTGACACCCTACATGGTCAGGCTTTTCTGCAGGCCAGTGGGCATTCTCTGCACTCCAGACCCTACACAGGGCTGTCAACTGCCTCTGAGCAGAACTCAGTAAAAAGGCTTAGGAGCTGGCCTCCTCCCCATATCGATTCCAACAATCCGTTCTTATCTGACATACCATTTGTCGCTGAAGGAAAAGTTGACAGAGTCCTGAATTTTCAATTTTTTTCTAACGAGGCGAAGGTGCCTCCAAAAGGCAGGACTGGCTGGTCAGACGCTCACATCCCTGCTCCCTCCACTCTATACTTCCTTCCACTTTCCTTGCCCAGCATCCCGTTCCTGTGACCTAGCAGCACCTCCCCTACAGATTACAAATCCGGATCATCTCTCTTTGATTTTACTAAGAAAAGGGTAGCATTTTAAAATTTTTATTTGTGTGTATGAGTGGGCACACCTGTGTCTCTGTGTCTGTGTGAATGTACACACACACACACACATACACACACACACACACACACACACAGGTCAAGGAGTCAAGAAGAGGCTGGGGCTTACTTAGTTGTGGGGCATAAGCTTAGCCTACATAAGGCCCTGGGCTTGAACCCAGCACTGAAACTAACCCAAAACCAATAGACAAGCCAGTCAATTTGAGGAAAGCAACGAACACTCCTCCCTCACCGGCTAGCTGCTGGTTGCAGTGCAGCCTCTTCGACCATGATGTCAAATGTTTCACTTTGAGTCAGAATGATTTAGGTGTGAAACTGGTTCTCCCGAAAGTTTCCCTGTGGTCTAAACACTAATGGGTCCCGCAAAGACAAGGGAGACTCTTGACTTTATAATTTATTGACTATTCAGAATCTACTTCACCACAGGGTTTCTTAGCAAGAGAAATGTACTTAAGAGTCGTATTTCTTTCCCTTCAATCCCATCATACCAGACTTTGAGCTGTCTTGCTGGCTTGCATCACCTACAGCTACTACCCAAGCTAAAACCATATGAAACATGAGACTGCTGTCTTGGGCTGGATCTGGTGTGTGTGTGAGTGCGCATGTTTGTGTACACATGTGTGTGCACAGAGCAGAGGTCACTCTCAGGTGTGATTCTCAGGAGATAGCTACTTTGTTTTGTTTCAGTGGCCTGGAGCTCACCAATTAGGCTAAGCTGACTGGCCAGAGAGGTCAAGAGAGATCCACTTGTTTCTGCCTCTCTCCCCAGTCTGAGATTTTTTTTTCTTTTTTTATTAATCTTTATTTTTTTTAATATTAGTTACAGTTTGTCAACTTTGTATCCCTGCTGTATCCTACTCCCTCTTTCCCTCCCAACCCCACCCTCCCTCCCTCATCTCCTCCCTGCCCCTTTCCAAGTCCACTGGTAGGGGAGAGCCTCCTCCCCTTCCATCTGATAGTGGTTTATCAGGTGTCTTCTGGACTGGCTACAAAGTCCTCCTCTGTGGCCTAGCAGGGCTACCCCTCCCTTGGAGGGTGGGGAGGTCAAAGAGCCAGCCATTGAGTTCCTGTCAGAAACAGTCCCTGTTCCCATTATTAGGGTACCCACTTGGATACTGAGCTACCAAGGGCTACATCGGAGCAGAGGCTCTAGGATTATAAGAGCCAACCACCATTACACCTAGCTCTTTGTTTAGTTGTTGTTGAGACGGGATCACACTATGTGTTTCTATTTCTGGCTAGCCTGGAACTTATGTAGGTCAGGTTAGCCTTGAACTTACAGAAATCCACCTGCCTCTTCCCTCTGTCCCCACAACCGCCAGTGCTAGGATCAAAGGTGAAGGTGATTGCCACCATGCTCAGCCACAACTGGCCCACGCCTAGCTTTTTCATGGGGCTCAAACTCAAGTCTTCGTGCTTGCTCATCATCACTGTGAAACTGAACTAATCCTTCTAGTTCTACTCCCCAACATTTTACTATAATATGCCAACTATGTCAGGACCGAGTGTCCTTGATCAAAACAGTATTTATCAAAATATATTCTATAGACCCTAAGTTCACCACCCAGAAGCTGCAGAGACCAATGTAATACAGCAAGACACTGGGCTCTTGAACATCCCATCATGGACAGGAGAGGGAAGAGCTCATGAGGTTCCATCTGCTCCTGGGGGCTACTGGCAGTTAATAGTTGCTGAGGTTTGGGGGTTCCCTTTCTTCAGTGGTGTCACCATTGGTAGGTTGCCCCATGCTTCAGTAAATAACACTTTACCCTTGCCCACTCAAGAAATGCTAATTAAACTCAGTGGGCCAAAAAAAAAAAAAAAAAGTCATGGAAGTAGGAGAAGAACTAGTTGGGAATATGGAGCAAGTCAGTGGCAGTGAGAGGGAGCTACATGAGGAATAGGTGTAAGTATGATCACTATACATAGTATCTATGCAGGAAACTAGCAAGAGATGTTCATTTCAAAAATGCTTAAAAATAATAAATTATAAGTTTTATAAAATAAAACGAACTTATGTTCTATCAAACACACAGCTGAAAGAAAATTCTGCAAATATAAACAAATTTGGAAAATACTCAGTATTACAGCCCTTCCTTCAATATTTTTATTTGCCACTTGGTTTATTACAGACTGTGTAGAAACAAATGTTCTGTGGAAAAACCCTCTGGGAAAATCGTTCTCTAAAAATGTGGAGCATAGAGCATTATGTACAATAATCACATTCACAAAATCACAGCAAAACAATCCTGGAAAATAGGCTGGAATGCCTACTTCAATACAATGGGACCAAAGGGAGGAGATGTACCTCACCATTGAATTTTGGAAGCTGCCTTACAAGGTAAGTATAATGCTCTTCATTAAAGACATAAAGGAAGAGGCTGAGGGGTGTGGTGGTTTGAATGAAAATGACATCCATAGGCTCATATGTTTGAGCCTGGTTCATAAAACTGGGATTAGGAGGCATGGCCTTGTTGAAGAAGGTGTGGGCTTTGATGTTTCAAAAGGCCACATCATGCCCAATCTCTCTCTGCCTTGTGTCCCAAGATCTGAGAGCGCAGCAATTGTTCAAGCATCGTGCCCGCCTGCTGTAGGCTTTGATTTTTTTTTTAAACCTACTTTATTTGGTGTTCATAAATACATCTATCTCCCTTCAAACCTCAGACGCTAGGTAGGAGAGAAAGAAGGCTAGTAGGGGCATTTTAGACTTAGTTCCTTGGGGTTATTCCAGTCTTCATCTCCAAAATTCCAACAGTCCACCAAACAGCAGCAGCAGCAGCGCGAATCAGCAGCAGCTTCCTTGAAGCATTTCTCTCTAGGAGAATCGCATAACAAGGTGACCCCCCCCCTTTGTCTCTGTCTCTCCCCTTTCTCTCATTCTTGGCTCCCACTTACCCCTTTTTTTAGTTCACACAAGGAAGCCACGCCCCCTGCACAAGGCAGTTTTCAGCTGACAAAGGTCAGACACCATCTCAAGAGGCTGTTAGCAGCTGTGGATAAACTAAAAGCATTCCTACACCCCACACTTGGGATTACAACAAAAACATATTTACGTAACATAACCAAAACTCCCACTACCTGTCCCCCTTTTTATTAAAAAAAATAATGGCACATTCTCTAACATTAATAAATTATATACAATAAGAATAATTATGAGAATTATGAAACTAAAACTATACATCAAATTTTTAAATTATCTGCTTATGTACAATACATTAAACAAAATAACGGTGAATTTCTATCAATATACAATAAATGAGTTATATATGTTTTGGGGTGGCTTCGTCCCTTCACCAGGGCAATCATTGTAATTGTTGACCAGATTCTATCACAGTTGACATCAATCCCTTCCAATCTTGGGGAATAATTCTATTTGAGGTAGCCCAGTTACTTAGTATTTGCTTAACAAATGGATTCCATAGTAAACAATAAACTCCTTAACATGCTTTAGATCTAACATTTCTATTGGACGCCATGTTACTCGTCATAATCATGACCACCATCATTAGCAGGCATGCGCAGGACAATTCCTGGGAAAGCTGATGATACCCGTGTAGTCCCAGTCAACTCCTCTAGGGGCACTCTTGGCTCAGGATTAACCCTTTTGCCCTGTACAGCCTCCTGCTCTTCCTGGCCCCTTGTCTCAAGCAGGAGTTCCAGGCACCTGAACCGGTAAGTGTGCGGAGCAGAGAAGGGCGGGCGACAATCAGTATTCCAGCCTAGCTGGCTTCCCTCCTACATCCTGCGGGAAATTCAGGCTCACAGTTGCCAAGTGTGAACCACTTTGTTCTCTCTTTACCAGCAGCGCCTTTTGCTTTTCAATCACTTCAGCCTCTACCCTCAAACTTACTAGTTGCATAGCCAACTCTGCAGTCGTTTCCAAAACGAGGGAATTGAGTAAACCTTCTGATTTTTTTTCAGCTATCCTCCCAACTTTTTTAAAAAAAGGGAATGTAGGAAGACTACAAAGCAAAACCAAAAAACACCCTCTGTAGCTACCATTTAGCTGACTTCCTGAAACAGTATTTTCTTTCATTTTTGAAGGTAACACTTAACACTATTTCTTTTTTCTTTTTATGTATTTTTTTTTACTTTTTTATAATGAATTCACTTTATATCCTGATTGTAGCCCCTCCATCATCTCTTCCCAGTCTCACCCTCCCTCCCTCTTCTCCCCCATTCTCCTGCCCAAGTCCACTGAAAGGGGAACTCCTCTTCCCCTACCATCTGACCCCAGCCTATCAAGTCTCATCAAGACTGCCTGGATCCTCTTCCTCTATGGGATGGCAATCCCCTCTCACCCCTCCCATCCCCCCCCCCCCATCAGTGGAAAGTGATAAAAGAGTAAGCAGTGTCGGGGGGGGGGGGCTTTTTCTAACATGGACTCACAAACCCCACCCCCACCCCAGCAGGGCTGTGTTACCTGGCCTCAGGGGATGAAGATATGTTTAGTCCTGATGTTTCTTGATATGCTGAGGGAGGTTAATATGGGGGAAGGGGAGACTCTCATTTTCTGGGAGGAAAGGGAGAGTGAAAGGGGAAAGATGGGAAGTGAGGGAGGACTGGGAGGAGAGGAGGAAGAAGGCACCCTTGGGATGTAAAGTAAATAAACTAATATAAAATTAAAAAAAAAGATTACAATAATAATGGATCTCAACTGCTGGCCTCACATTTCCCAATAAATGCCTCAACAGATACTGCTTTCTGACTATCAACCAGTAGGTGGTTAGATACATTCCAGAGAGCTGTGAGGGGTAGTCGTTAAAATGACAAGGGGATTATATAAATTGGACACAAATGCAGCAACAACCAATCTGATTAATCGCAGAGAGGTTTCATGTAAATTTGATGAAGGAGATAGAGGGTGTTCTTTTGTTGTTGTTGTTTTTGTTATTCCCCCAGAAGAATAAAAAGCAAACTGTGGATGTGAAGTAATAAACTCAAGCAAATACTGGTTAAAAAAAAAAAAAAAGAGTAGGCAGAGCTTTTGGGTCACATCAGAGACAGACCCTGGTCCCCTTACTAGGGAATCCACATGGAGACTAAGCTGCTATGGGCTACATCTGAGCAGGAGGTCTAGGTCCTCTTCATGCATGGACCTTGGTTGGTGCATCAGTCTCTGCAGGTCCCCCACCCCCCGGGCACAGATTTTTTAGCTTTGTTTTTCTCCTTGTGGAGCTCCTGTCCCCTCTAGCTCCATCTATCCTCCCACCCCCTTCTTCCATAAGAGTCCCTGCACTCTTCCCAAAGTTTGGCTGTGAGTCTCAGCAGCTGCTTTGATTCCCTGCTGGATAGAATCATTCAGAGACCATCTATGGTAGGTTCCCATCCTGTTCCCTCTCTTCCATTGCTTCCAGAGTCTATCCTGTTTGCTGTTCTGAATGAGAATTAAGCATCCTCCCTACAACCCTCTTTGCTATTTAGCTTTTTTAGGTCTGTGGATTTTAGTATGGCTATCCTACATTATGTGACTAATATCAACTTGTGAGTATATGCCATGAGTATCTTTCTGCTTCTAGGATACCTCACTCAGGATGACCTTTTCTAGTTCCATCCATTTGCCTGCAAATTTCATTCATGATTTCCTTGTTTGTAATAGCTGAGTAATATTCCATTATGTAAAGGCACCACAATTTCTGTATCCATTCTTCAGTTGAAGGACATCTAGGTTGTTTTCAGATTCTGGCTATTATGAATAAAGCTGCTATGAAGATAATTGAGCAAATGTCCTTGTTGTATGGTGTAGCATCTTTTAGGTCTATGCCCAGAATGGTATAGCTGGATCTTGAGGTAGTGCTATTACAAATTTTCTGAAAGAGCATCAGATTGATTTACAAAGTGGTTGTACAAGTTTGCATTTCCACCAGTAAAGGAGGAGGGTACCCCTTTTTTCCACATCCTCTCAAGTACTATCACTTGAATTTTTTATCTTAGCTATTCTGACAGGTATAAGACAGAATCTCAGAGTCATTTTGATTCGTATTTCCCTGATGATTAAGGATGCTGAACATTTCTTTAAATATTTCTCTGCCATTCGATATTCCTCTACTGAGAATTCTCTGTTTAGTTCTGTACCCCATTTTAAAATTTTGATTATTTTGTTTGTTGGTGTTTAATTTCTTGGATTTTTATATATTCTGGATATTAGCCCTCTGTCTGAGGTAGAGCTGGTGAAAATCTTTTCCCAGGCTGAGGCTGTTGTTTTGTTCTGACAACAGTGTCCTTTGCTTTACAGAAGATTTTCAGTTTCATGAGGTGCCATTTATTGATTGTTGATCTCAGAACCTGTGCTGTTGGTGTTCTGTTCAGAAAGTTGTCTCCTATCCAATGAGTTCAAGGCTTTTCCTCACTTTTTCTTCTAACAAGTTTAGTGTGTCTGGTTTTATGTTGAGGTCTTTGATCCCCTTGGACTTTAGTTTTGTGCAAGGTGATAAATATGGCTCTATTTGCATTTTCTACATTTAGCCATTCAGTTTGGCCAGCACCATTTATTAAAGATGCTGTCTTTTTTTTTTTTTTTCCATTGTATGGGTTTGTCTTCTTTGTCAAAAATCAAGTATTCATAGTGTGTGGGTTTATTTCTGGGTCTTCTATTCAATTCCATTGATCCACAATTATCTTTCTTTGTCAGTACCACACAGTTTTTATTACTAGTGCTCTGTAGTACAGTTTGAGATCAGGGATGGAGATACCTCCAGAAGATCTTTTATTGTAAAGGATTGTTTTAGCTATTCAGGGTTTTTGAGAATTGTTCTTTCAAGGTCTGTAAAGAATTGTTCTAGTATTTTGATGGGAATTGTATTAAATCTGTAGGTTGCTTTTAGTAGGATGACCATTTTTACTATATTGATCCTACCAATCCATGAGCATGGGAAATCTTTTCATCTTCTGGTATCTTCTCCAATTTCTTTCTTCAGACACTTGAATTTTTTTTTTTCCATACAAATCTTTGACTTGCTTGGTTAGAGTTACACCAAGATACTCTATGGGTTGTTTTTTTTTGTTTTGTTTTGTTTTGTTTTGTTTTTTGTTTTTTTCTTTTTTTTTAATTTTTGGTGTGTGTGTGCGCTTGTGTGTGTCTATTGTGAAGGGTGTTGTTTCCCTAATTTCTTTCTCAATCAGTTTGTCTTTTGTATACAGGTGGGCTACTGATTTTTTTTAGTTAGTTTTGTATCCAGCCACTTTGCTAAAATTGTTTATCAGCTGTAGGAATTTCCTGGTAAAATTTTGGGGGTCACTCATGTATACTATCATATCATCTACAGATAGTGATACTTTGACTTCTTCCTTTCCCATTTATATCCCCTTGATCTCCTTTAGTTTTTTTATTGCTCTGCTAGGACTATGTTGAAAGGATACGAACAGAGTGGATAGTCTTGTCTTGTCCCTGATTTCAGTGGAATTTATTTAAGCTTCTCTCCATTTAGTTTGATATTGGCTATAGGCTTGCTGTATATTGCCTTTACTATGTTTAGGTATGAGACTTGTATTCCCTGATCTCTCTAAGACTTTAAATAAGAATGGGTGTTAGATTTTGTCAAATGTTTTTTCGGTATCTAAGGAGATGATCATGTGGTTTTTCTCCTTCAGTTTGTTTATATGGTGGGTTACATTAATGGATTTCCATATACTGAGCCACCTTTGCATGCCTGGGACGAAGCCTACTTCTTCATGGTGGATGATATCTTTTATATGTTCTTGGATTTGGTTTGCAAGTATTTTATTGAGTATTTTTGCATCAATGTTCATAAAGGAAATTGGTCTGAAATTCTTTTTCTTTGTTGGGTCTTTGTGTGGTTTAGGTATCAAGGTGACTGTGGCCTCATATAATGAATGAGGTTGGTAACGTTCTTTCTGTTTCTGTTTTATGTATAATTTGAAGAGTATTGGTATTAGTTCTTCTTCAAAGGGCTGGTAGAATTCTGCACTGAGCCTTTTTTGAATGGGAGACCTTTGATGATTGTGTTTATTTCCTTCTGAGACATAGGACTATTTAATTTATTTACCTCATCTTGATTCAGCTTTGGTAAGTGGAATCTAAGAAGAAAATTGTCCATTTCATTTAAATTTTCAAATTTTGTGGCATATAGGCTTTTGAAGTAAGACCTAACGATTGTTTGGATTTCCTCAGTGTCTGTCAGTATGTACCTCTTTTCATTCCTGATTTTGTGGATTTGAATAGTGTCTCTGGGCCTTTTAGTTAGATTGGCTAATGGTTTGTCTAGCTTGTTGATTTTTCAAAGAACCAGCTCTTGGTTTTGTTGATTATTTGTTTTTAATTTGTTGATTTCAGCCCTGAGTTTGATTATTTCCAGCTATCTACTATTATTGGGTGTGTCTGCTTCTATTTTTTTTCTAGGGCTTTCAGGTGTGCCATTAAGTTGCTTGTATGAGATGTCTCCAACTTCTTTGTGAAGGCACTTAGTGCTATGAACTTTTTTCTTAGCACTGCTTTCATTGTGTCCTGTAAGTCTGGGTATGTTGTGCCTTCATCTTCATTGATTTCTAGGAAGTCTTCAATTTCTTTCTTTATTTCTTCCCTGACTCAGCTGTTGTTGATTAGAGAGTTGTTCAGTTTTCATGCATGTGTAGGCTTTTTGCTGTTTCTGTTGTTGAGGTTCAGCTTTAGTCCATGGTGGTTTGATAGGATACAAGTGATTATTTCAGTTTTCTTTTATCTGTTGTGGTTTGCTTTGTGACTGACTATATGGTCTACTTTGGAAAAGGGTTCCGTGAGGTGCTGAAAAGAAGGTATATTCTTCTGTGTTTGGGTGAAAAGGTCTGTAGATGTCTGTTAGGTCCATTTGATTCACGACAGTCATTATTTCTCTTTTTAGTTTCTGTTTCTTGACCTGTCCTTTGGTGAGTGTGGGGTGTTGAAGTCTCCCACTAATGTGTGGGGATCTATGTGTGTTTTATGAATGTTTCTTTTACAAATGTGGGTTCCCTTGTATTTGGGGCATAGATGTTCAGAATTGAGATATCTTTTTGGTGAAATTTTCCTTTGATGAGTATGAAGTGTCCTTCCTCATCTCTTTTGATTAATTTTGGTTGAAAGTTCATTTTATTAGGTATTAGAATGGCTACTCCAGCTTGCTTCTTGGGTCCATTTGTTTGGAAAACCTTTTCCAGACCTTTACTCTGGTAATGTCTATCTTTGTGGCCGAGGTGTGTTTCTTTTATGCAATAGAATGTTGGGTCCTGTTTACACATCCATTCTGTTAGTCTGTGTCTACTTATTGGAGAGCTGAGCCCATTGATGCAGAAAGATACTAATGACCAGAGACTGTTAGCTTCTTTTATTTTGATGTTGATTGTGCTATTGTGTTTGTGTGCTGGTCTACTTTTGCTTTTGCTGTAGTGAAGTTATTTCTATCCTGTATTTTTTTTGGGGGGGGGGGCGTATGGTTAACTTCCTCAGGTGGAAGTTTTTCTTCTAGTCTCTTCTGTAGAGCTGGTTTTATGCATAGATATTGTTTTCTTCATCTACGGTGATTGAAATTTTGCTGGGTATAGCAGTCTGGACTGGCATCTGTGGTCTCTTAGGGTTTGCAAGATATCTGCCCAGGCCCTTCTGGCTTTTATGGTCTCTACTGAAAAGTCAGGTGTGATTCTGATAGGTTTGCTATTACATAACTGGATTCTGGGGACACCATATTGCTTTGGCTTTTATTGATTGAGTTTTTATGATGACCTTTAGCCATCTGGTTGTCTCTGGCATTAGATGTTAGATCCTGTTGCCTACTGGAATTCTTGAGGATGCAGGAAGAGCCCTGGGCAGGAAGCTGCATGTTCCTACAACAGGCCTTCTCAGATTGGTGGGAATGATCTTGGACTAGGGGTTCTCAGGGAATTGTCCTCAGATGTTTGATCTGGGGACCATGTGGATTCCTCAGAAGCTCAAGGATCCTTTTTTGCAAAGGAAAGTGCTGGAGTCAGCTGCCTCACCACTGGCTTTCCTGCTCTGAGGTAAGTGAACCCAGGCACCATGCTCAGATGTTGTACTTGTTGGTACAGCCTTTTTAGAGAACCTGTGAGGTCAAAGGTCCTGTTGGTCTCCTTAGGGAGATGGGTTGAGCCTTGGAGCAGCACCTGGGGTTGCTCCTGTGGGTCCTGAGTATCAGGAGGCCCACCTTAGGATCCACTCACCCAGGAAGGTGAGTGGGCCCTGAGTTTGGAATCTGGAGCCGCTGGTGCTGGAAGGTACCTACTCCACAGGACAGTGAAAGTTTGGGGCTGTGAGCCACCAGTATCCAAAACGTATCCACAGGATGGTGAAAGTGGGTGTCCAGGTTTGGAGCCCCCCTTCACACCGGGAGGTTTCCACATCATGGCCAGTGAGAGAGAGTGTCCAAGGTCAGAGCTGTGAGCCGCTGGTACCAGGAAGGTATCACAGATGGTGGGAATGGGTGAAAGGCCTCGTGGGAGATCTTCAGGTTGTCAGGGATCTATAGGACTCCAGCCATGTGTGAACAGTTTTACTCTGGCATGGACTACCCGCCATATCATCCAGCTTTAGGCACATTTGGCCTAGAACCTCAAAGAACTGTGACCCCAAATTAACCTTTTCTTTTCATAAGCTAACCAACTCAGATACTTTGTGACAGTGATGGGAAGCTGTCAGTAACACAACACTGAGCCATACAAACAAGCTCCTGCCATATGCTAGGCATCACTGTAGGTTCAGCAAGTACATGCAGCCAGAAAACTCCCTGCCCTCTCACTTCAAGTTAGAGGACAAGTCATAGGAAACTATGGAGTATAACATTACTTAGTAGTCATAAATACTTTGAAGGGAGACCTAAGAGGGTAGATGTCTACAGGATGCTCCCAGTGATACTTTGGAAGTATCACTAGGAGACTTTGTCCAGGCATAGAACACAGTTGGGTAAAATGAACAGCACACAAAAGACACCTGAAGGTCGGCTAGAAGGCCCTCTGAGCTCTGCACCGGCAGCCAGCCAAAAGCCTGGCTCGGCACCTCCATCCAGAGCTACCTCCAGCTGAGCCAGAGCTGGGGCTAGAGACAGAGGGAAGCACCATTCAGAGGGGTGCCCCAGGCCTCTGTCCACTGGAGTGGGGTGAGGCAGCAGGACAGACAGCTTCTCCCAGTGGGAGTCAGTACTCAGGCAGCAGTCTATTTGACCTTCTGATTCCTGAGTGGTGTTGCACTGTTCTGAGTACCCCAGCTACTATAAGAAGAGGTGGCAGCTGGGCATAGCTCAGCTCTGGGGAGGTGAAGGCAAGAGGATCGGGGGGGGTCAAGATCAGCCTTGGATACATAGCTAATTCAAGGCCAGCCTTGGGTTGAGGAGATTTTGTCTTATAAAGAAGCAAAGTGGTACATATTAAGAAAATCTACTTTGTAGGATTGTTTTCAGGGCTAAATGAGGTAATAAATACAAAACATTTAGAAGCTGTACCTGAGACATAAAGGCCACAGATATGATCTTTATTAATATCCTTTGTGGCATGTGTGTGTCTATCTATTACTTGGACAAAATGCCTGAGACAGTCAACTTGTTTGTGGATATAGTTCATGGCTTGGCCCTATGGACTCTGGTCTGAGGTGACACAATTCATCATAGCAGAGAACATATTGTGGGCACAGCTAATTTTATCATGGCAAATCAGAAGTGAAAAAACATAGCCTGGGGGGACTATTAGCCCATTCAAGGTTATGCCTCCACTTACCTAAAATATCTTCCTTAACCTTGTCCTCTAAAAGGCATCTTTCCCAAACAGCACTACCCCAGGGATGGAGCCTTTAACACACTGACCTTTGGTTGACATTTAAGACCCAGATTGTGCGAATGTGTGTATATGCATGTGTGTGACAGAGAAAGAAGTAGGTAGACAAACAATGGAGAAAGCCTCTGTGGCACTGAAATAATTTTTATCACGTTTTGTCATTTTGTCTGAGACTTCCTATGCCTAGCTTTCCCAGGAGTAATCAATACTTATTATGAGGTTTTGTGCCCTTTGTCCAATTTGATCGTGTAAGAGCAAACACCGAGGCAATGGATGGACATCTCAGGAAATGAACAATATGGTGATAATCACTGTGATTATCAGAATGGCTGCGTCATCAAGACAAATTTGAAATCACTTGCAGTACAGAAGCATGATTCCCCACAGGTGAAAAAAAAACTCTCTTTATTTGCTTTTGCTAATTAAAAAATCAGAACCAAAGATACTAAAACACTACAGTTAAAATGGCATGTCTTGATGCTGGCTTAATGAATTCTCTTATGAAATCAACTCTAAAATGCTCCCCATCGTAAATTATGAAACGCAATCTTCCTTGTTTTCATTTGAACTTTAGGATGAATTTTAAAGATCAGTGGCACATTCTGTTCTATAGATTCTGCAATAATCATTGCCCAGAAAAAAAAAAAAGGATTACTGGCTTTGGGTACTGACTATGGGTATATTGCCTATAAGTGAAATGAAAATATATTTTGGTTATGACTGATAGCGTTCATCCTCCATGTTAGTATATAATCACTACTGCCCTCTTCTATATATGGTCTTTTATATGGGTCTGCCCATCAGCTTTCTCCATCCATATACATTCACAAATAGCATCCTTAGAAAACAAACAAACAACAAAAAATAAATCTGGCAGCTGGTGAGATGGTTTAACGGTAAGCACACATTTGTTGAACAAGCATGAAGACCTCAGTTCAGATCCCTCAGCCGTGAAAAAGGCTAAACATATCCACATGTGCCTGCAACCCCAAGTCATGAGGACAAGAGGATCCCTGGAGCTTGCTGGCCACCGGCCTCGTCCCACTTTGAGTGACTTTGTGTCAAAGGTACAAGGTGGAGAGTGATAGAGCAGGACACTCAACATCTTCCTCTGGCCTGCACACAAACAGGCACACACACACACACCACCACCACCACCACCCATATCTTGTTCAGCTGTATTGTGTGGAAAGATATCTTTATCCATGGTGAGTGTCATAGACACATCATCTGAGAGGAGAGGGAACCTCAACTGAAGAATTGCCTTGATCAGATTGGATGCATTTCCTTAATTGCTAATCGATAGAGACGGCTCAGCCCACTGTGAGTGGTGTCTTCCCTAGGCAGGCAGGCTGAGCTGTATAATGAAGGTATGTGGGTAGGCCAGTAGGCAACATTCTTCTGTGTTTCCTGCTCCAAGTTTAGGCCTTGCCTTTCTTTGGTGATAGGCTGTATAACCTATAAAATGAAATAAGCTCATGCTCCCCGGATTGCTTTTTAGTCCTGGTGTTTATCACAGCAACAGAAAGCAAAGGACAGAAAACTCCACACACATATCTGGCTATTGGCTAGAAGCTCCGGTTCTCTCCACTGTCCTTCATCCTCCAAAAGGTTAGACACACAGCTATCTCAAGCTGTATCTGAAGACAGTGGAAGCAGCATCCAAGGCTTCCTCTGGTTCAGTATTGAAAGTTCCTTATTGCATCCCCCATGTCTGTGTGTCTGTGTGTGCTCACGTGTTACTTTCAAGCCCTGCCTACATTCCAGGGTGAATACATTTCTTTTCCCCTGGGAGAAAAGGCGAAGTTGTATATGCCTGCCCCTGAGGTCATTGGCCTGTATTTATCAATCTGTAATGTGGACATGAAGTAGATGTTTTCCAAATTAGATGGAGGTGAAAGGAGCCCTGATCATTCATTTGGCTATGACTCAAATCTAGAAAGCCTAGTACTATGGGTAGCCTGAGGCAAAGGGAGGCTAAGAGGACCCAGACGTTCTACTTACAAGAAAGCATTATGGTTTTTGTAATTAACTAATTAATTAATCAATCAATTAATCGGTGTGTGGTATGTGTGTGCATTCACATGAATGTGCAGCTGTGTGTGTACAAGGAGCCAGAGGATGTCGGGCATCTCCCTCTATCCTCCACCTTATCATCTTGAGATAAGGTCTCTTGATGAACCAGAAGCTCACTGAATCAGCTAGGCTCCTTGGCCATAGGCCATCATGTTCCACCTACCTCTGCCTCTCATCACTGGGGTTACCCTGCAAGCTAACACAGCCGTGCTCACTTTTTTTACATGAGTGCTGAAGATTTGAACTCAGGTCTTAAAGTAATTGGAATATTCATCCAGTCCCTGAACCTCTTAATTTAATCACATGAAATATGCGATTTAAACATGGTAAGAGTCTGGCATGCTAGTGCATGTGTGAAATCCCAGCACTCAGGGAGGCAGAGGCAGGCGGATCTCTGTGTGTTCAAGGCCAGGCTGGTCTACAAAGTGAGTTCAGGACAGCCGGTGTTACAGAGACAAATCTTGTGTCAAAAAATAGATATTTAAAATTCCTGAAAATCAAAAAGTAAGAATACATGTCAGAGTAAATGCCATTTCCAGAATATCAGGTCTAAATTCCTATTAATCGGAAACACCACATCTATAAGCGCAGCATGAGACAACAGTCTCTGAACAGTGTCACGTGTTTTATTGAAACACGTCTTTTGCAGAAAGTATGAAAGAATCTGGGGTGGGGGGGGGGGGAATGTCTCCAACTACCCCATAGCCTGGAGCTACCTATTAAAGACACATTTATCAGAGGCTTCAGCCTCCCAAGACCCCACATGAAACATCTGCATCTCCAGTCTCCCCAAGTCATGCAGGAGTATTGCCTGTATCATCTGCTTTAAGTCAGGCTGGAGCTCAGGATAAGCCATCTGGCTGTCCCAGTCACACTGGACAGGGAACAATCAACCCCACCCAAGGATGACTGGGGACAGATTGATACTGTCTCGGCTTTATTACAGGTACACTCTGTGTTGATTATGGGAACAAATAGCTTCGCACAGAAGCCAACATCAACAAGGAAGTTTCACAGACAACATAATTTATAGACTCTGGGAAAATGTAAATCACTGCTAAGGAGATGAATGTTGACCTTAACTTAGTATGAATTGTTGAGCTGGGCCTGGTGATGCCAGCTCTAAGCCCAGCAGCTCCAGAGGCTGAAGTAGTTCGAATCTACCCTGGGCTATAGAGTAAGACAAGTATAAAGGGGCGAGGATGCAGCTCATCTCAGTGAAAAAGTACTAGCCTAGCATGTGTGCCTAGGTTCACTTTCCAGTATCATGACAGTGGGTGGATGGGAGCTGTCAAATCACTGGCGATTGGAATTCTCTTGGGGCTAGTGTGGACATAGTGTTGAAACCATGATAGAAAAAAAAAAAAATAACTTGAAAGAGGAAAACATAGAAGGAGGCACCTCTTGCTGAAGCTCATCATTCACATCCACACTGACGCCGTCAGGACATGAGGCATGCCTGCCTCTGCCAGGAAGAAGAAAAGGGTGCGGCCTCAAGATGTTCCCAACTTGTCCTCATTACATCATAATAAATAGGTGACTCTCCCAATCCCCGAAGTGTGTGGAAATCTAGAAGCTGATTTTCAGTTCCCTTCGGGAAAAGGAGGGACCCACAATCCCCAACTACAAATACCCTTCATATGAACTCACAGCGGTCTGACACCGTGCTCAAGACCTGTGCAAGCTGACACCAGACAAAACCCCAGCATGGAAGGGGGGGGGTGCACACAGAGGCCACACCTGGCTGGGGAACTATTGACATTTGATTGCTGTAGGGAGAGGGGAAATGAGTTTTCTTTAAAGGTGTGACACTTGGACACATTGACCAACCTCCAGGGCAGGCCTTATGCCCAGGAGTAGCCAGGACTAACTTGGCTTTACGGTTAAGAGAGGGTGGGGGGAGAGGAAAGCAAGAGATAAGATGAAGCTGGAGGATCCGGGAGGGACTGGAGAGATCAAAATACCTTGTTTGGAATTCTCAAAGAATTAATAAAAACATTATTTTAAAAATTGCTCTTCAAGTTGAGCAGTGAATTCGTTGAAGCACTCCTTCCACAGTGTGAACAGGGATGGGCTCTGTGCTTGAGAGGGCCGGCCCCTGTCCTGTAGTAGGTTTGAGTATAGCTCCAGAATGAAGGCCTCCTGCAGCCACGCCAGAGGATGTAACAACAGGCATAAAGACATGGACCCCACGAACTGGAGAGATGGCTCAGGGGTTAAGAGTACTGGCTGCTCTTCCAGAGAAGCTGGGTTCAGTTCTCAGCACCCACGTGGTACCTCACAGTGGTCTCTAACTCCAGTTCCAGGGATCTGGCACCTTCTTCTGACTTCTGCAGGCCTCAGGCACGCACAGGGTACACTTGCATCCACAGAAGCGAACACTCGCACACACAAAATGAAAATAAATCTTTTCCTAAAGAGAGGAGGTAACCCCCAAATTATAGACACGATGATGAGACAAACTCATATATCCTTCCTCTGTTTTAATTGTTTTTAACATTATTACAGCATGTATAGGTTCCGGCAGGGTAAGTGGGTGGAAAATGGTTTTGGTTCACTTTTCATTTAGTTTCTCTAATGAGAGAACAGGTGGGTAGGCCACTTCCTAGTAGAAGCAAACCTGCTTACAAGTAAGATTAAACTAATATAAATTATGCTCTGTGTGTGTATGTGTGTGTGTGTGAGAGAGAGAGAGAGAGAGAGAGGTGGGGAAGGAGGGAGAGAGAGACAGAGAGGTTGGGGGAGAGGAGAGGGTAAAGGCAATGAGGTATAAGGTAGCAGAATGCCTGTCCCAGGGCCTTCCACCTACCACAACAAGCTATATCAAGCCACAGCGCCATCTTCATAAAGTCAGTTGGGCTCCATTAGCTATGTACCTCTTCCATGCTATGTTCTGTGCTGCCTTGGGAGGTGGCAGAATCCCCACCAGCAAGAAGACCCTAACCCAATGGCATTCCTGAAAAAGTGAATGAACCCATTCATGAGGAGCAGAACCCCATGAGCGCTATCTCTCTCTCTCTCTCTCTCTCTCTCTCTCTCTCTCTCTCTCTCTGTGTGTGTGTGTGTGTGTGTGTGTGTGTGTGTGTGTGTGTAGAAAATCAAGAAGATTGTATTCTCTGGGGTTTCCAGTCTTCTTCCATTTCATTCTAACGTAACCAAGGCAAGCCCTGTGCTTTTGAAGCTGGAGACAGTGTACCAGTTAGGTTCTTACAGAGACCTCACTCTCCTTCTGTGATTGCTGCTGACTCATTTCATGTTTTTAAAAAGATCATCTTTACACAGAGACCGCACTGAAAAAAAATTACAGGCACTTTCTGAAGGCTATAGGAATACCTGAATTCTCTCAAGGATTGTCTGGAGACCAAGTACAGCAAAGAAGGAAAACACAGTAATTACTTGGAAATGGCAGCTAGGTACCCAGTGAACGCTCCGTGAAACGTGGTTTTTTGTTTGTGCTCACCTCTGCTGCATGGGTTGTTTGTTTTTTTGTTTTTAATAGTATTGACTAACTAAGTAATTACTGGGGCCATTTGACTTTGTAAGGAAACAATCTTCACAAAAATTAGGGATAGGTTTTTTTGGAGGCAAGGAATAGGTAAGGAATTACGTTAAAGAAAGAGGAGTTGCCTTGATCACTGTCACTGATATGCCTTTCTAGTGGTTTCATTTTAAGTGATTAAACATAAATTGTGTGGGGGGAGAGGGAACACAAGTTTACTGTGCTATTATCAGTGGAAAACATATTCTCAAGCTTTTAAGAGAAGAACAAGAGCCACTGTTCAGAGCTTTGGTGGCCTTCCGAATGTCTTATGGGTGTCC
This sequence comes from Psammomys obesus, assembly GCF_907164565.1. Taxonomy (NCBI): domain Eukaryota; kingdom Metazoa; phylum Chordata; class Mammalia; order Rodentia; family Muridae; genus Psammomys; species Psammomys obesus. The sequence continues at coordinate 2,382,731 of NW_026585587.1, forward strand.
TTGGATGCCCACTGTCATTTCACCTAAGGCTTATTCTGTGCTAGATCTGGTAAGAACAAACACTCAACTGGGCTGTTATGAGTTGAGAAGACAAATTATCATATTCATAAATTAATTGTTTGCTCTCTCTTCTTTACTCAAGCACAAACATTTGTTAAAAGATACTTTCCCTTAACCAAAAAAATAATAATTCTTTCAGGAATTAATCAGATGTTTGAATACCCACCCTGCTGCTTGAATGTTCCAACTCTCCATCCTGCCAGACACTCAGGAACAGTTACAGCATGCCAGGACATTGTGAGCTGGCTAGCCGGTCAGTGAGAGAGTGTGAAGTAGGAGAAGCGATTTGGGTGGACATGACAGGGCTCTGTAGCCCTCTTGTCAGGCTTTTATGGAAAGAACAATATGGTCTCTGAGTGCTCAGGGTGGGGTTCATTGGAAAATGTCCACATGGGCAATATCTGAGTAGAGCTGTGAATTTTTAAGTTCTAACTCTCAACCTTACAGATGCAAATACTTTTGTATTGACACTGAGGAATGATGGATGTTCCTGGAGGTGGAGTCCTCATCACACTCATTGTGTAGAACCAGGATAATGAGTTACCAAGTCATAGTGGAACTTTCTGTAGTCACAGGACCTGACCTGTTATTATGGTGTCATGCCTGGCATATTCTCTCTAAACAGAGGGACTTACATGGGATGCCGATTTATATTCAGAATCATGGTTGGTGAATCACTATGATAGTTGTTGATTGGATAAATTTGAGGCTCATTTGGAGGTTCTAGCAGGGGAGTGCAGCTATGTAAGCCCTTGACCAAAGGCCAGTCTGCCTATCAGGGAAGGAATGTCGTCCTCTCATACTGAACAAACAGCTTCAGGAGGGATGTACATGAAAAGAAGGGGACACCTTCCTAACCACCCTAAATCAACTGAATTGGCCCTAGGATCAATGAGGTAACCAATATTTCAGCTAGACTGCCCTCATATTTTATACATTTGCAAAAATGTACATCAGCCAAGCATGAGGTAACCTTTGTCATAAGGTTATCTTGCCCAGTGAAACAGTAGCAGTGAAGATACACAATAAACATACTGTTTTGGACAGTTTCTGGTTTTGTGTCTTAGTTATTTTCTCCTTGCTGTGATAAGATTCACTAACAAAAGTAACCTAGCAAATAAAGGGTTTACTTTAACTGGTTTCCAGATGGATATCATTTATCATGTCAAATAGATAAGGCAGTGGGTAAGAAAGCCTTGATAGCAGAAGCAGGGACTAAATGGCAACAATGTATCCACTCTCACAAGCTGAGAAGGGTTATCAAATGTGGCCAGGGTATATAATCTCAAGGTCCACTCCCAATAACTTACTTCGTCCAACAAAGTTCCACAGTTTAAGAGTTCTGCAACCTTCCCAAACAGAGCCAGCAGTTGGAGACCAAGTCTTCAGACAGATGAGCCATGGAACAGTTCACATTCAAACCACAACATTTCTGAGGGTCTACTAATTGTTGATTGAGTCTTAACCAAAACCAGAAACCAATTCTCCTTTTTGTAGGTGATTCTCCATGTCTCTCTTCTAACTTGTGTCCCTAGGGCTAAGAAAAGGAAGTTGAACAGTGTGGGATCTGTCCGTGGTCCTGAAACACTGTTCTCATCCTTGAGCTCCTCTGGAATCCTAGCCAAACTTCTTCCTAGTAATTTAAAACCCGTGTTTTAAGACCAGGGCAGATCAAGTTCAAGAAGGAGATGGAAGCTCTTTACAAAAGGTAAAACCTTGATGCTATGCACAAAAAATATATTCATGGTTATTTATAAAACACTTCACGAGGGTGACACATTGGAATGCAAGGAGCAAAGTAAAGAAAAACTGTAATAAAATAAGACTTCAATTTGCCCTCTAATATTGTAGCATAGCAATAAGGTAGCCAAACTCTATGGGAAGCCTCAGTGTATAGATACATAATTATGTAGCAGTGCCTGCACCCAGAAAGGAAAACACTGAATTTTTAAACAAATTTGAGCACATAAAAATACTTCCTATATCTATGTGTGGTAGTGCATACTGGTAAGTAAGGGGGTCTGGAGTTTGAGGCCATCCTAGGCAAAACAGAACATCCTGGGCCTCCCTGGACTCCATATCAAAGTTAAACAGAATTTTTGTAGCTATCATACTCTCTGATTGCAGTGTAATGCAGCTAAAAATTACAACATGGACATTTTAAAGCTCCCTCCTAAAAAACTACTGTGTTAAAAAGAAATCTAAAAAACATTTTCAAACTATCTAGAGAATGAGGGTAAGAAAAAACTCCTTATGGAAAACAACAATAGCAGAATAAAAATAAATTATTAAGTTTTGAACAAAAAACTAATAAAATATTAACTACTGTGAGGAAAATGGAACTTGCTTTGTAATAAATATGGAAGTAGGAACTAATGAATTAGGAAACAAGTAGGGCTAATCCAAATATCAAAATTGTGCCTAGGCAATGAGAATTCTGAAGGAGCTTCCTCTCTGTCTCACTGTTTTTCTATGTCTCTGTCTCTCTCTGGTCTGTGTGTGTGTGTGTGTGTGTATTCAGGGGTAGAGAAAAGAAGACAGGGAGAGCTCAATGAACAAACTAAGCAGGAGACACAAGGATTCAGGGAAATAAACAGGAGTCAAAAAAAAAGTCCCATTCTTATGTTTTCAAATGTTTGCAGTCCCAGTAAGGTTGTTTCTTCTTCCTGGAAGTCTGGAGGAACATTCTCCTGCTTACTGTCTGCCCACCCCATGCTATTCGTAGGTGTTTCATAGCTCAAGTGGGATCCTTATTCCTATCAAATCTTTTTAAAATAGTTATTATTCTCCTTCTGTATATGAAACCACCATTTATTAAATTTCTATTGTTGGCCAGAGCATAAGAGATTGGCAGACATAGTTGCTAAACACACACCATATCTTTCAGACATTCTCTTTGTCTATAGTATTTTGTTTATAAAGAATCTTTGTCCCTTTGTATATAAAGAAGCTGAGGCTTGTAGAGTTTAGGTTACTTTTTTCAGTATTCCGTGGCTTGATTCAAACAGAATTCTCTGCTCTGAAGCTGAGTTTTGCTCATGATGCTATACTGCCTCTCCATGGATAGAGATAGAGATCACACATTCATAAAACCTGCATCCTGCTGGCAAGTTGCTGAGAAGGAAGGCTATGGTAACTATAAAAGCAAGAGTCACAAGGTCTCAACACTAATTGGAACACCTTTGTGGGGGCCAAATTCAAAACCATGTATCTGGATGCTTAAGACAATTAGGTTTACACATGCAGACTCAGGAGAGCTGTTCTTGTATAGCTCAAGTGCTTGTAGTCTTTGTGCCTCCAGAGCCCACCATGGTGCCAGAGGAAGTGTTGCATTCTGCAAGGATTAAGTAGGAGGACTTGAATAAATGTCTACCACAGAGCTAGGGAATTAACAAGAAATAGGTATTAGGGAATATCTCTGTGGAATATCTCCTTATATCCTTGGTTGGTTCATTCTCTCTCTCTCTCTCTCTTTCTCTCTCTCTCTCTCTCTCCCTCTCTCTCTCTTTCTTTCCTCTCTGAAAGCTTCTGTAAAGTCTACTATTCATGTACATCAACCAGGACATAAAAGGCAAGGACACCTGAGTGATGTACTAACTCAGGATTAGCCTCCTGCAGTCTCCTGCATGGAAGACAAATGTAGCGATAATCCATTAGATGGGAAGCACCCCAGCAGAAAGCCCAAAAGCTAACTCACGCTCACCATCTAGTCCTGTGCTACTCATGTGCACTCACATACTCTTTTGGCCCTCGAAATAGAACTCAGGGCCTTGTGGATGTCAGGGAATTGTTCTCCCACTGAGCAACATTCCCAGTCCCGTGTTCTGCATCACGATTGTCACAAATTACAGTTCTGTGAGGCTCTTCCCAAACCAAAACACTCTCGGCTGATGCAAAGCGCCAGCTGGTCCTGCCAACCACTGCAAAAGCTAATGAGCTTAATGTCAGGAAAAACAGTCAGATAAGACAAGTATAAAGACTAAACTGAAGAGGTCCAGGATGCAAACTTGGAGTTGCTGATGAGAAGCATTCATTGCAACATCATTAGTAAGATCCTGCTTTCTAGAACTATCTATCAGTGGCATGGAATGAGGTGGAAAAAGTGGTCTGTCACCAAGAGACTTCAGTCATGGGCAAGGCTGCCACCTGCTGCCGGGGCTGCTGCAGTAGAAATGCCTGGATTGGGCAGAATGTTAGGCTGGAGAGCAGAGGAGTTGATTCTCATAAGGACTCTAAAACTCTGACCTGGCATCCCCATGCCAGGGCCAACCCAAGACCCACGTAGGCAACCAACCACCTTTCAGTGTCAGTCCATGAAAGTAGGACCCCCAATTTGTTTTCCTAATTTATTTGATTATGGTCACATGAACAGTAAAACCATTAACACTTCCACTATGTTATGCAGGTCTTAAATATGCCCCCAAGGTTCACGTGTTCAGGGGTCAGTCTCTATTATGAGGTGCTTAAAGGTGGTAGAGCCTTTTAGAGGAAGGGCCAGGGAGAGGAAGTAACATCTTTGGAGGGTGTAGCAGATGTTGACATTCCAGCCCCTTCCCCTCTCTTTGCTTCACAGGCACGGTGAGATGAACTTACATCTACCATGTGTGCCTGCCATTGTGCTGCCGTAGGCCCAAAGCACCAGGAATAAGTAACTGTTTTAGACTGAGACTTAAATCTATGCTTCTGGACCAACAAGATGGCCCAGTGGATTGAAGTGCTTGCCGTAGAATCCTCACCTGAGATAAAAGGAGAGAGCCGACTCTGGAATGTTGTGCTTTGACTTCCATGCGCATCCAATACACACACGCAAACATACACACACACACACACACACACACACACACACACACACACACACACACCACCAGCACCAGCACCACCACCACCACATACATACAATAATAATAAGAGAAATAATTCTCTTCCTTAGGAGTTGATTTTTTTCAGGTGTTTTGTCATCCTAAACTAACAACATTTGTTTGGATGTTGCCACTTCTCAGGAAGGTAAATTGTTTAGGTCAAATATTCCAAAGTTCATCATGCTTCTGAGTCCTTTCAAAACAACAAATATGACTTAAAACAAAGGAGTTCCGAATCCAACTTTAGGTCTCATGTTGGACCTTATATCTCAGTTATAGTTATGGCTGGAGTATTTTTTTTTTTCCTTTCATGGTAAGGAGCAAGACCTATGCCTCCAGATTGAAAAGCAAAGCCTAGGGGGCTGTTCTGAGTTTTACTCATGGCGGAAAAGGCCATGAGTAAAAGCTATTCCGAGGTAGCAGCCAGAGCCCAGGGATTATCATGAGGTACCTGCAGAAAGAACATGGACAAGGCTCTGGTGGTGAAGGCACTGGATCAGCTGGTCCAGCAAGGCAAAATCAAGGAGAAGATGTACTGCAAGCAGAAGATTTATTTTGCCGATCAGGACCAGTTTGAGACATAATGCTGACCTCCACAACCCTCACTGCTAAGGTGCAGAGCTTACAGCAAAGCTGCCGCCACATGGAGGCTGAGCTGAAGGAATTAACAGGTGCTCGGGCCACTCCTGGGATGCAGAAAGAGATCCAGGAGCTAAAAAAAGGAATGTGCTCACTGCACAGAGAGACTGAAGAAAGTCAAAGCAGCTACCAACCATGTCACGCCAGGAGAGAAAGAGGAGGTGTGCAAAGACAGGCAGAAGTGTTGTAAAGAGTGGAGGAAGTGGAAGAGAGTGACCACAGAGCTGTGTGATGCAGTCCTTGAAGGACACCCCAAGAGCAAGAAGCAGTTCTTTGAGGAAGTCGGGATAGAGACAGATGAAGATCATAATGAAGGGTCCTTGGCGGAGACTGGGAACAGATGCCCCTGGCTGGCCACCTCGTTCAGGTGGGGTTATTATTGTTCTTGCTATTCTCCACCTTTGGCGGTGGGGAGAAGCACAAAATATTATGATGTTGGGTAGAGGGATTCAGGGCTGGTAGTCAGAAAGGGGTGGTCACGTCCATTTGTTGTCCATATTCAGAGGCCTCAACAAGGACTTATAACAATCCTAAAGGAAAGTATTTGGAATACTTATTGTAATGTAATTTGATATAAAAGTACTTAATTTCCTCTGGATGATCAAATCTCCCAGATATCAAACCTGGGGAAGGCAGCAGAGAACACGGGAGAGAAAAGCACAGAAAGGTTGTCACACACCAACATTTGAGACTCCCAAGGCATTACCCTGGCCTACCCCAAGAAAACCTGAGTGTCTTCTGTACCACTTACTCTATTCCCAGAGTAGGCAACACACTGGTGGTGGTGGATATGCAGATACATTACACGGAAGAGGCTGGAGTGCTTTGGAGAGCCACTTAGAATTTTGGAAAACTACGTGTAATAGAAATGTACTGTTGATAGTTAGAAAATAAATTCACATATGTAAAAAAAAAAAAAAAAAGCAAAGCCTAAACTAATGATCTTCAAGGAAAAAAAAATGCTACTTTGATTATCTAGACAGCCGTTCATTTATTCAGTAACAGTTCCCGAAACTGGGTAGGTGCTATGTGTTCAATTTGCAGAGATGGATGAAAGAGCAGCTGCCTTTAACTAGTAGGAGCTTAGCTGCCTCCTGTTGTTCTTTGACCTACTGTATCTCATTTTGTAGAAACACAGCCTTTAACAAATTAAGTCTTTTCTGATGCGTGTGTGTGTGTGTGTGTGTGAGTGTGTGTGTGTGTGTGTGTGTGTGTGTGTGTGTGTGTGTGCGTGTACGCATGCAATGCAATGTCAGGCGCTTTCCTGGGTCACTCTCCACTCTACTTTCTGAGACGGGGTTCCCTCAGTGAACCTGGAGCTTCATGACTTTGGCTAGGCTGGCTGGCCAATGAGTCCCAGGGATCTCTCTCCACACAACTTCCTCCCCTGTGAGCTGGGATTACAGCTGCTGCACTGGGTATTTTGGATGGGTGCTGGGGATTTGAACTTGAGTCCTCGTGCTTGTGATGAATGTACTTTCCCACTGAGTTATTCACCCTCTCCTGTTGTGCTTTTCAGTGTTCTTTGTTTAAGAGAGAGGCAGACATCCGCTTAATTTTATAGTTGGAAAGCCCTTCAGGAAACGTAAAAGTGCTTTGAAAGGTAGAGAAAAAAAAATCCTCATTTTCTCCCTAGTTAGATTATGAGCTAGAGGGACTAGTAAAATGTTAATCTGCACTGTGATGTAGGGGTCATCTGCTCTCATTCTGGACCCTTTTCATGGATCACAAACTTCAGGAACACAAGCACTGAAAGCAGACAGCGAAGCGATCGGAGGCTGATGGACAGCAAGAACGGAGTTAAGCTGGGAACACACCATTGTTACCTTCAGAGTGCAGGCACCCACTGCTCTGCCCTCCAAACACCCTCATGAAATTATAGCTGAAAAAAAAAAGGCTTGTTTCCTACGACCCAAGGGCATCAAGTGGCATGCCAAAAGCAGAACAGGGGGCAGAGCTCCCAAGGAAGCAACAGGATTTCACTTGTAGGGAATTTTTAAAAGTTTGCAAGCATAGGATTGTACTAGAACATGCGCTTAGCATGGGCAAGACCCTGAGTTCTGAAAAGGCTTTGGATTTGAGGTTCAAGGGGGATACTGAGCTAGGCTGTCTTTTTAGGTAATAGATTCGTTCAAGGTTATTAATGCCCCAGACAGACAGCAACACGGGGAGGACTCTGAGGAGAGTTTGAGGCCACGTGGCAGAGTGAAAGTCCCTTCCTAAAGGTTTCAGAGGAAGGGCCTGGGAAAGGGTAAAAGGTTTTCTTCTTTTGTTCTGCCGTGGCTGGGGGAAACGAGCAAGTAGACAGTTAAGGAATGTAAGGTCAGCGCCAGTTTGATTTGTCCATGTTCTGGGACTCAAGCATGCAGGGTCATCAGCAATAGGGTCTCACTGTCAAGCTCTGTGGGGCAACCAAGAGCAATGGCAGCAGCTCTTGGGGGGTTGTAGGGAGTTGTGTTTGGGACCCCATGGGCCGACAGCTCCAAAAAAATAACCCACCAATGAGCAGTTTGTTTGCTAGCCTCTGGTGACTAGTAGGGGCACTGTGGCCTGTTATAAGGTAACTCCACTTTAACTTTTTATGTGTGTGCAAAGGTATAGTTTAGGAAGCTTCTACCATTTCAGGTTTCCATATGACTTTTTTTTTTTTTAACAAGTCTCACATTATTTAATCCTTCCAGTTTCCTTCCTCCCTCCCCCCTCTTCCCTCACAGTAGCTAATCACTTTCTGTTCCATAATTTCCATTTAACCCTTTGTACAAGTGCATGTTCTCTCTCCTCCCTTGAACGCCCTTAGTTCAACCTGGCCTCTATGCACATTACAGATGAAGCATATCTAAACATTCAAAGCGAACATTTCAACTGGCTAGCCTTCATAGTAATAGGAGGTGCTATACATGTTACTGAAGGAGAAAAGCAGTCATCGCTCTTACCCAACTGTGAACCCTGTGAGATACGATAATCACTGTCCTGGGAAGGCATCGACCACTGGTAAACCAGTGACACGAATGGCATGGAGTTAACCAGCCATTTTCTGCTTGAATTTAAGATGTTCTTCAGAGAGTAAAAGCAGTATCTCACCATTGTCAGGCTAAGAACCTAGGCCTAGCTAGATTCTAGGCCCATGGATACAATTCACTGCTACTATTCTGCTAAACAGACCTCGTAGTAAACCAACTCCTAAAAACATACCATGATACTCATAAATTTAGGCATCTTTCAACCTCTATCAGAGAAGCTCTGTTTAAAGTCGATGATGACCAATGCAGAAATCCATGACTGGCCAGGGTGAAGAGAATAAGTTACTGAAGAATATTCAGTCCTAAATGTAACATATATAACATTCCCTCCCCTCAAAGACTTAGGGGTCACTGAGAAAGAAGTGACAGAAGGAGAGTAAAAGCTAGAGGCAGTGGATAGCTCTAAGGGAACCGTGTCTTCTGGGTGCAGAAGGGCAGGATCACATATGAACTCACAGCGGTATGGCAAGACCTATGCAAACTAAATCCAGAACAAACTCCACCACAGAGAGAGTGTGGGATACAAAGTTCTACCCCAACATGAGGAGCTACTGACAACTCTTGGGTGCTAGGAGAGGAAGACTCAGTTCTCTCCAAGAATATATAATATAAGGTGATCAGTAAACATCTTCTCTGGATGGCCACTTACTAGGGGGCAATGGCACACGGAAGAATCTAGAAGAGCAAATCGCTTTAGTTCTGGGAATCAGATTATTATAATTACAGCTAAGTGCCGTGTTTAAAATAGAAGGGAGTTACAAAATGGTGAGGCCCTGGCTAACAGGTGCCTCCCTCAGCCTTATAAAAATGGAAATAGTACAGCTAAGAAAAAGCACGTCTACTTTTTACAGATCACTGTACGTTAGCAATGCCACCTGCCCTTGCTACTTGGTTCAGGGCCCCATAAATGCCCTGGTGAAGAAGTCCATGGTGGGAAGAGGACAAAGTTTCCCAGTCATGGAGAAAATGAACTTTTGCAGTGTTTGGGACTTCTATTCCTTTCTTTTTCTGCATTTGCCTCCTCTTAACAGTTCTCTTCTTCTTCCTACATATGTCTGGCTGTCTAATAGGGACAGAATCTATATTCCTTATACTAAATATAAAGCCAGTAGATCACCTCTGTCCCGAGACCCTAGCAAGACCCAGATCTTGACAGGACTCTGTCTGCATGCTCTTTCGTTTGTATCTTTTATCTTATTTGGATCTTAGACCTGTTTTGCTTTCTCTACATTTAAAAGTCCCCTAAATTTTTCTGCTCTTCAAAATATTCAGTTTTCTTCCTCCCTGAATCCTCCATTTGCATACAATGTTCTGCAAGGCTAAGAACTGATCACACAAGGACAAACACTTCAGACAGATCTCATCTTGCATGTGCCACGTATTACTGTATTACTTTATCAACCTCAAAGTGGTTTCATGCCATCATGCTGTTAGAATGGTAAAGCTTTGGCCCTGCAAGGCCGGCCGAGAGCTTTCTCTCTTACTTCTCTGAGGGTGTGAGGTTAATTTACACAAAGGCTGCCAGTGCTTGAAGCATGTTCACAAACGTTCGCTCTCCATTTTCATTCAAGTGGCATTTTTAGTTGTGAAGTCCTTTTCCAGTACGGTTGAATCCCAAGTGCAGGGGGAATACTGAGAACAACACTGCCCTTGTTGCATTCCTACTGTTCTACTTCCACAGGTCTGGTCTCATTTTACCTCCAATGGCATGGAGATACAGAAAGAGTGCTTTTGGTAGATACACACCTACTCTGAAATGCCAAGATGACACACATAGACTCTGGAAAACCTTTTGGAAAACTTGAGTCCAGCTGCACCCAACTATGACTCATTTTGGAAACAAATGCATATAGCACTTTTTTACTTACAGATGAGACTTTCTCCAATGGCCAATGTATTGTTAGACACAGAAGGAAGCTCTAAGGGTCAGCAAATCATTGTTCTAGTTTCATCTCTGTTGCTGCCATAAAATATTCTGATGAAAGCAACATAAGGAAGCTCATAGTCCATCAGTGCAGGATCTCAAGCAGAAACCAGAAACCATTCAGGAATGCTGCTGGCTGGTTCTCAAGCTCATGTTTAACTTGTTTTAATTTTCTTATGCTGTCCAATGATCTGCCCAGGGAATGAAACTTTCCAGGGAATGGCTCTTCTCTATGAATCATTAGTAAACACAATCCTCCGAAGATATGCTCACAAGGCAATCTGATCTGGGCAATCACTCCATTTAGACTCCCTTCTCAGGTGTCTCTAGTTGACAGTTGAAGCTAACTAACACAGTCACTCCTTGTCCTAGGTCTCTGCTTCTACCTCTCATTTTAATTTATTTATGAAAGCCAGCGGAACACAAATGGGAACTATTGTTTGAGATATCAGTACAGTTCCATTGTGTTTTATCAGAGTAGTCATTTGCTTAACAAATGATACCTGTTTGTTTTTTGTGTTTTTGTTTTTTGTTTGTTTGTTTTGAGGCAGAGTTTCTTTGTGTAGCGTTGGCTGTCCTGGACTTGCTTTGTAGACCAGGCTGACCTCAAACTCACCGAGATCTGCCTGCCTCTGCCTCCCTGAGTGTGCTACAGCACCTGGCCCTAATAAAAGATACCTTAAAGTTTTCACAGAATTAAAAAATTTCAAAGAGAGTTACCCTTTTGATACCATTATATTCCCATGAAGACAGAAGTTCTTCAAAAAAATCACCACTAACCTAGAAACAGATGAATATGGTGATTACTCAGTGCTTCTAGAAGGTGGAAGGTTTGGGGATATATGAGTCAAAGGTTCCAAAATTTCAGGCAGGCAGGCAGGCAGGCAGTAGGAGTAAGTTCAGAAGATCTGCTGTACTTACCATGGCTAGAGTTGTCACAAAATCCACCAAGAGAGTCAATTGTAAGTGTTCTCATATATAAAATAATAATAATAATGTATGTTCATACACAAAATAATTGCTAAATGTGGCCATTCTTCAATGTATGTATGTGTCACAATACCACACTATACACCAGAACCATCTACTTTTTTCATTTTCTAATTTATAAAATGAGTAAGATTATTGATGTTAGAAAACTGACAATTGCTGCTTGGCACAAATGTCTTCTTTGCCAAGCATACATGTATAATTTGTAAAATACTTGTTTCACTCTAAAGATAATTCTGGATTGTGATCATTTTACAGCCACTTCTGGATTGAGGAAAATGAGGTGTTTTTGCTATTCATGGAAACATTTTTCAGGAACAAAGCTTAGTGTTTTCTTTACCTAAAAACAAAACAACAAAAAAAAAAAACCTAATAAGCAACTGCTTTTGAATAATTTTAAAAGGATACTCATTGCTGTACATAACTTAGAGACCCACAAAAAAATGGTGCGAGCTAGGAGTGGTGTGGCTCAATCGTAGAGCATTTGTCTAGCATGTGTGAGGCCCTGGACTCCATCCACAGTGTTCCACACCAACACAAAAAGTGGTGTTTCTGTGATGGACACCATGCTCCAATATTGGTGAGTGGTCTGATTTACAGTATTTAAGAAGTTACTTAAAGGCTGTGGATGTTCTGAAACAGGCTCTTAACCCTGGAGCACAGGCTGGACTCAGACTTAACCATCTTGCCTCAGTGTTCTGAGTGTTCTGAGTTTGGCATGAGCCACCATGCCCACCATGTGTGCCTTTAAGGTAATTAAGTGAACATCTACATAACAGGAGCCTTGGAAAAGTACAGAGAATTTCCCTCCAGGGCTCAGCGTCCTCTCCAGGTGACAACACTGCCTCCTAACAACCAGCCTCCCCTGTTTCTTACTGACAGATTGATTCTGGTTGTAATCTACTGCTGTGACAATAAAATAAAAATGGCTCATTTCCCCTGTGGTCAGATGAAGTCATATAAACTAGTTCTGACTAAACCAAGTAAGCAGAAGTTGTGTGAGGGATTTCCAGAACACTCCTTCACATTATAGGCACTGGCAGGATTCCAGCCTGGCACCTCCTTTGCCTTCTGGCTCCTCTGGAAGAAGTTCTCTTTTCTCTTTGGCCCTCTCTTCCTTTTAGGCTGGTGTCCCAAGAACCAGCACAAGGGGTGCAGCAGGGCAGTTGCCTTATTTGGGTGAGGCCTCTGGGAACTGCCTCTACTAGAAGTTAGTCAGCAGTCTCTGATTGCTTAGTCTAGAGTTTCATTTTAGTCACTAGTTCCTGATTGGCTAGTCTAGAGTCTCATTTTCCCTTAGGAAAGGCACAGATAAGAAAAACCCCAAGTTTGCTTTCACTTATGTTTGTAAATAACACAAGGTTAAGGGCCTCTGTGAGGCTTAACTGGCTCTGTATGCTCAAGGCTTCTTTCAGGCTTTGTCTACATTTTAATTTACCCTACCAAAACTGTAGGTGATATTGTGTACTGAACATTTGCTTAGAGAAGAGGTTTCAGGGGCTCCCATATAAGCATGTGTACTTTCATGTGCACAGCACACACACACACACACACACACACACACACACACACACACTTAGATGTATGAAGGGAGATGGGTATGTCAATTTTTTCAACCACACTAATAATTTCATTGTTTACATTTACACCAAAATAGCATAATGTACAATGAACATTAAAAATGTACACAAATAGTTAATGTATAATAGAGCCTGTTCTGGCTAGTTTTATGTCAACTGGACACAAGCTAGAGTCAACTGAAAAGAGGAAACCTTAATTGAGAAAATGCCTTCATAAGATCAGGCTGTAGGTAAGCAAGCCTGTAGGCCATTTCCTTAATTGGTGATTGTGGGGAAAGGCCCAGCCCATTGTGGGTGGTGCCCTGGGCTATTGGTCCTAGGTTCTATAAGAAAACAAGCCACCAGTAAGCAACTCCCCTCCGTGGCCTTTACAATGGTTCCTGCCTCCGGATTCCAACCCTGTTTGAATACCTGTCCTAACTTTCTTTGGTGATGGACAGTAATGTGGAGGTATAAGCCAAATAAACCCTTTTCTCCCCGAGTTGTTTTGGTCATACTGTTTCACCACAAAAATAGGAATTCTAACTAAGACAGAGTCCTAATAATATTGTTTTGTTTTGTTTTGTTTTGTTTTGTTTGTTTTCAAGACAGGGTTTGTCTGTGTAGCCTTGGTTGTAGGCCTTGAAAGTCACAGCAATCTGCCTGCCTTTGCATCCTTGAGTGATGGGATTAAAGGCGTACACCACCACACCCAGCTAGTCCTAATGAATTTTAAACTGTCATCACTTGGTGATTACTACTTCCAGGCAAAATGTTTTTATCATGGCAGAGAGGATTCATCCCAGCTTGTTCCCAGTGTCCATTCCCAGCCAGATCCAACCAGGTAGCTACTGTCCTTTCTGCCTCCCCTCTTTACCTCCCATCTTTTGAACGTCTCCTAGGGCAGGACTCTTATGTTAAATTTCTCCCATCACTATAACAATTCTGCAGAGACTTTGTGATTTAAAACAATACACATAGCCTGGCATGGTGGCCCATGCCGTTAGTCCCAGCACTTGAGAAGGGAATGCAGAAAGATCAGTCATTCACAGTCATCTTTGCTTATATAGGGAGTTTAAGGCCAGCCTGAGCTACATGAAACACAGTGTAGATATAAACAAATAAACAAATAAAAGCGCATGAGCCCCCTCATGGTACTGCAAGCCACAGATCCACATTGAGTTGCTTGGCTAAGATCACATTTTATCAGACTGGGCTCCTTTGGAAGGCTGTAGGGAACAAGCTGTTTCCTGCCATTCTCAGCTTACAGCAGCTGCCTGCACCCCTTGATTAGTGGCTCCCTTCCTTCATCTTCAAAGCCAGCAATGCACCAACTTCACATCTGTCTCTAAACTGCTAAGGACCTCTGCTCACCTAGAAAACCCAAGACAATCTCCCCATCTCAAAAACGGCAGATGGCAAACCTAGTTCCATATATAACCTCAATCCTCATATTTTACGTAACCTAGCATAGCGATCTAGGAGATGAGAAAGTGGGCAGTCTATTTGTAATATTTTTTGATACACAGATCTCTTATAGCTAAGGACCAAACAGGTACTTGTTTGGCCAGTTGTGACTGTGCATATTCACCTCCAGGAAGCAGACATCTTTGGGAGAACTATTTAAATGCTCCCAGGGTTCTTTGGACCAATCCAGTTGCTGGACGTGTCATATTGTCCAGCAGCCATGAGAGCAGCATGAGCATGCTTGAGAGCGGCATGCTCAGAGGAATGCTTCCGCTTTTATGAAATGGGCCAGGTCCCCCCCGCCCCGCTCTGTGCTCCTGCTCCCCTCTTGGTAAAACAGGCTAATATTTATTTCATCGAGTCATTGAGAGAATTAAAGCGTATTACATAACCGTGCTTAGCACTTTATGGAATGTGTGGCCCAGAGCAATTTCTAAATAAATGGCAGTTCCCTATGACCACACAGCCACGATTAGAACTCCAACATACTGCGAATGCTGGGGGCTTGTGAGCTGCACTCCTCTTCCCTTCATTCTCCTCAATTTTATCCATTTTCTTTTAAATAGAGCCGTAAAGGAGAGGATAAAGGCCCACCATACTTTGGACTCAAACCCTACGAAAAACTATTTCTTCTACCAGCTGTCAATATGATTGACTGTCAGGATGCAGCCAACCCCAGAGTAGAGTATGACAGAACATCAGAACACTGAGCTCAAGTGCAGGCTCCAATGAGCTCACTGTGGTGTGAACCTGGGGACAGGACAGTAACCTCAACAAATGTGGGGTTCCCAGAATACGAGGGACATCTAAAGACAGCATGGTTCTATCTTTCAAAGGAAATGTAGGTTTCCTCAGTAATTGGCAAGTGAGAAATGGTCAGAGCATCTTCAACAGACCAGGAGGCAAAGAGAGTGGGAGAGGAATTGGATTAACCAAGGAGGCTGGGAAGGCTGGTCTGTCTCAGAACATTAATTTGGGGAGATATTAGGTTAAGCTTTCCAGAGACGCAATGCTAGCCCATAATAAATGTCTGCCCTCTCTGTGATGGCCTCAGAATTTCCCAGGAGATGACAATTTATTTCAATTAAATCCACTGCTCTTTTGACAGTTCTGTTTTCATGAAAGAATATGCAGCTGCCTCGGAAGATCATTTTAGTTCAAAGAAATGCTAGAGCTAGCAAATAAAACTCATTAAAATATGTTGACGTTTTCTAGAGGCATGAGTATATGTACTCTGTAGGGTGTGTGTGTGTGTGTGTGTGTGTGTGTGTGTGTGTGTGTGTGTTGACATGTTACCACACATGTATGGATGTCAGAGGACAGTTTTTAGGAATCCTTTCTCTCCCTCCACCATGTGGGCTTGATGGCAAGTGCTGAATCACCTCACCAGTCTAATATTAGACACCTACTTAAAATGTGGGTTCCATTTAATATTAAAATAGTGGTGCTTTCAGATACAAACAGTAGGTACAAAGAATTTATTAGAGAATATATACTAGCTCATGGAATTGTTGGGAAGTCTAGAGACCTAAACTTGGAAAATACAAGTCCCAGAATAAGGAAAGCTACTCCAGAAGGGTGGCCCTTTATGGAATGTGAAGGCCAGAGCCATTACTGAATAAACAACAGTGTTGTCTACAACCACACAGCCTTGATTAGAGCTCCAACACTTTGTGAACACTTATGAGTCGCACTCCTCTTCCCTTCCCTTCCTTCATTCTCCTTATACATTTTCTATTAAAAAGAATCATTAAAGAGAGGATAAAAGCATGAGCACATGCTTAGGGAATGGCCATCACCAGCAGACCTGGACCAAGTTGCCCCATTGCACTTGAGCTCATCCAGCTGGAGCTGACCTCGGATCTGCACCTATGCCATTCCTCTGTGCCAGGCTTCTCCAGGCCATCTGAATGACCTGGGTGACTTGGAGAGCAAGGCCTGGGATTCTTACACAATGAGAAGATTGACCTTATTCCTCTAAATCCCTAAACTCTGTGTGCTTCTGGCCTTGGGTAACAATACAGCAGTCAACGGCACCTAGGAACTGAAAATCAGAGCATCCTAAAAGTTCTGCAGCCTATTGACCAGAAACATGAGTCAGAACCAAGGTAAGCCAAACACACAGATTCCTTCTGCACTATGGTCCAATGGCCTTTGTGGGTTACCCATTTTATTCGTTCCAGGGAGGTGCTGAGAATATTATATCACCACTCCACTCTGCTAGCTACTTTGGTGCTCTAACCCCAGCACCTTGGGGAAGGACAGATTGATTTTATCTCACAGTTGGAGGGGACAGACTACTATGGTGGGGGCGTCATGGGGATAGGAATGTAAGGTGGCCGGTCACTTTCTATCTGCAGTCTAGAAGCAGAGAGCAATGAGGACATGCACTCATCCAGGGAATGCACCACACCACTCACATTCAGCCTAACCTCCGTCAGTCTGATCTACAGGCTCTCTCATGGCCATGCTTAGCAGCTTGTCTCAGCTGACTCTAGACCATGTCAACTTGACAATAGTAACTGTCATGGCTACTTAATCCCTTCAACCACCTAAATTAGATTCATAAGTTCAGTAAGGCTCACAAATCATACAACTTTCTCAAACCACAGGATCTAATCCCAAACACATTTGATTCTAAAATTCATGATATTTTCACAGTTTCAGTAGACAGTCTTCCTGGGAAAAAAATTAATTGCTCATCCACAAGGTTGTGGTACAGGAAAAATAGAGGTTCCCTTTTGGGGGTTCTTAGTCTCATTAAGAAAAGAATCTATGCATGAACTCAAGTGAAAGCTCAAGAGCAATGTTATTAAAATTTTTAATTGAAAAAAAAATGGTTTCATACAGTATATTCTGATCACACTTTCTTTTTTCCCGTTGCCTCCCAGATCCTCCCCACCTCTCCACCCACCCAGCTCCATACCCATTCTTTCTCTAAAAAGAAAAAAGAAAAAGAAACTCCCACACAACAGAAACAGAAAATCAGAGAACAAAATATGCAAGCAAAAGACCAACAAGACAAAAACATTCAAACAAAGCTATAGGGGACAAAAAGTTACCAAAAAGCACTACTGATCTCAATTTTTGTCTACTCTAAGGCAGGAGGCCCACTCTGAGCTATGCTTACCATCTCCAGAGAAACCCACTGGACAAGACAGTAGGTATCAATAGCAGATAGCTTCTCAGTCAGGAATGGGAACCTGTGCCCACCTCCGCCCCCCCCCCCCATCTCAGTGCTGGGAGCTGTCTGCCTTGAATCTGCGCAGTCTCCGTGCACGCGCCCACAATCTTTGTGGGTTCGTATGTGCGCCGGTCGTATTGTACCAGGAGGATGCTGTTTCTTTGGAGTCACCTCTTCAATGTTTGTGCCTCCTCTTCCACATAGTTCCCTGAGCCCTGAGTGAAGGGTTTGATGAAGACATCCTGTTTAGGAGTGAGCACTCCACGGTCTCCATGTTAATTCCCATCCAATGAATGAAAAAGTGAGCCAGGTGCAGATCTGAGTCCAAACCCCCTTTCTTTTATTGGATTATTTTGAGAGAAAAACTTGAGGGCCACCAAAGCATAAACTTCAGCGGCTGCTTGGGGGACAGAAGGGAAAAAGCCATGCCGTTTAAGTAGCCATGAAGGTCACTCACATGGCCACCATGGTGGGGGGAAGCGCCTTGGAGTGAAGAAGAGTAAAGAAGGCCAAAGTGTTGGGAGAGGGGAAGTCAAGGCGTTAAGGAAAGCATAACTGAGAAATGAGATAGGAAGAAGAAAAGTAAAAGTTACAGAGTAGGAGCCAGGGTTAATGTCCAGCCTTGGGAAAAAAGTTGCCACTAGTCTGAAATTCAAATGTAAACAGAAGTGCTGTATTGTTATTCACTCCTTCTGACAACCTGCAGAGACTCTTCTCCGGGGGAGCCCTTGAATCCTCCTCCTGTTCCCTCCCTGGTTTTCCTCCCAGCACCATCCTGGAGAGGGACTTCTGAGAAACACAGAAGGCAGCATTATCCAAAATGAGTCATGTGAAAGGAAAGAGATTTCTGCCTCTGTTTGTAGCAAGCTTTGGGCTATTGTTCCCTGTCTTCTTGCAACTGGGGCTCCTGTTCATTATAAAAAAGTATGGAGCTGGGTTCCCCTTTGTACATTCTAAACATACATTTCGATGTACATTTAAAAACATGAGTGTGGGCCGTATGTGCAGGGCATGCATGGGAATGTGCCAGTGTTTGTGTCCATATGCCGTCACACAGTGGGCAGGGGAAGATGTCAGGTATCCTCTGTCATGCTCACCTTATTCTCTTCAGAATAAAATCTCTCACTGAACCGGAGCGCCCCCCCCCCCAACTTGACTCCACTCCCCATATCTGAGATTAGAGGCACACATAAAACACTAAGCCTAATGTTTTAAGTGAATGCTGGGAATTTAAACTCAGCCTTCATATCTGCAAAATAGAAACTATTACCCACTGAGCCATGTCTCCAGTCCTTAGGCTGAGTAGTCCTTAGGCTACTACACTGGCTAAAATGGGTGTTTGGTGTGGAAATACCACAACAGATGGGGACAGAGGAGAAAGCTCGTTCCTCTTGAGGGAACTCCAGATTCCAGCTGCATCTGAGGTCAAGGGCACATGTCATAGGCTGTGCATACCTGTGTCTGTGTGGCTCCTGTCCTGAAGTGTTGAGGCTTCAGGCTGCAGCTTTGAATGTCCATAACATCTGCTTATGGCACATGCAGATGACCACAGGGGATTTCAGCCAGTTACTAATGGAACACTTCAGCTAAAGCTAGCTACTCAAGTTCCGCTTAAGTGAAACCACCTGCAGGCTTCCCTGCAGGAAGGCATTATGTTTTCTACTTCACAAAGCTTTTATGAAGATTAATAAATTAATGTTTTCAGTGATGATTGGGAACTCTGGGAAAGTGTTGCTATTGTGTGTTTTAGAAATATATGGAGACTTGCATTATTGAGATATTTAGTATAGACACCACAAAACAGAAATCCAACCAGATGACTCTCATGAAACACTTAAAATATGACTTATGTAACTGAGAAATTGGACTTTAATTTTTTATGTTGATTGAAATTTAGTAGCTGCACATGGCTAGTGACTATGTTTTATGTTGCAAAGCATTAAAATAGCACCAGATATAAATGTTTTATATGTAAAAGAGTCCAGCCCATGGCATGGTCCTAACAACAATAAGAGTCATGGCATCATATTATAATTATAAATATTTTAATAACTGAAGCAGAGTTTGCCAAATGGATTTTTCAATTAATGCATTTCCCTTTAGGCATGTGAAATTTAATAAAATGTTGGTTTAAACAAACCAAAGCAGGACCTGTCATATATTTGTACATTTTACATATCTTAAAACAGAACATCGATGCAGGCCTTTTCAGTATTTACACAAAATTATTTATTCCCTTAGATTCTTTTATCCACAGAGCTCATATTAGTACTTCCTGAAAATGTGTTCAGGAGATATCTTGAAACATAGTTTGGGAAATGTCAGTATGGGATAAAGGGATACAATGAAATTTAAACGTTGAACCTATACAGCACTACTCTTTTTAAAAGTTTTTTGTTTTTATTTTTTTATGTATATGTGTGTATGCACATTTGAGTGTAGTGCCTCCAGAGTCCAGAAGGGGCAACAGACATCCCTGAATCTAGAGCTGCAGGCATTCGTGAGTTGCCTTGGGTACTGGAAACCAAACTCAGGTCCTCTGGAAGAGCAACAGGTGATTTTAATCATGAGTCATCATCCATCCTCACAGAGCTACTTTTGAAATGAGCCTGTATTAGGGCACAGTGTTAGAACTTAAGGCTGTTTGTTACTTTGAAGATGATGTCCTCTAGTCATAGTTCTTAGGCCTCAGTTGCTCCAACCTGTTATCATTTGTGGCTATCTGTAAGAAACAGTTTTTATATAAAGCCTAAAACAGTTACTTGAGACCCGATAAGATAGGGTCAGATAGTAGGGGAGGAAGATCTGCCCTATTAGTGGACACAGGGGAAGAGAAAGGGAGGGTGGGACCAAAGGAGATGAGAAAGGGAACTACAGTTGGGATACAAAGTAAATAAATTATAAATAAATAATAATTTAAAAATAAAATAAAGTATATAATCAATTTTTTTAAACATCAGAGCATGTTTTTTCTTGTTTTTGTTTTTGTTTTGTTTTGTTTTTTTGTTTGGATTTTTTGAAAAAAGGTTTCTCTGTGTATATCTGGCTGTGTTGGAACTCACTCTGTAGACCAGGCTGGCCTCACACTCATAGAGATCCACCTGCCTCTGCCTCCCAAGTGATAGAATTAAAGGTGTGTAATGCCACCACCCAGCCAGAGGATGTTTTAAAAGAGATTCTTATGGAAAATGTAACATTCTTCAAGTACAGCAATTCAAATCAGGATCTTGTCATTATGTGTTTTCAGACATTTGTTTAGAGTCACAGCAATTAATGAAAATAACTAAAACACACAAAAATATTCAATCGAGGGATACCACTGATTTTTTTTTGTGTGTTTTATTTTAGTTGTGAAAGTATAAAAAAACTGTAGCTTATAAAAATAAGGGACTTTATTTGGTATTAGGGCTTTGGATGTATTTTGTTTTGTGTTTTAGTTGTTGACTTGTAATTAAAGATACTTTCAGATTAAGCAGATTTACGATGAAGACCTTTATCTCTAAAATAATTTACCTATGACTTCTACTTCTACCAAGATTCAGTAACATAGACCAGATTTATCATTCCCAAACAACTAGAAGAACAGCAGACACAACATACGAAGCAGTAGCTTTGATGTGTACATAGACATTAACAGAAGAGTGGTGCCTGAGCAGGCTCATGCAAGTTATGTCTGAAAGTTGCCCTCATTCATTCCCCAGAGGGAGTTTCCAGGCTTTGGCCCAGAGAGCAGGTCTCCTTTAAGACTTAGCAGGATCAGAACTTGGGAACCAGGCAGCTAATAGTTATGAAATATACCGGGAAGTAAGAGCTAGAGAGAGGGAGAGAGAGACAGAGATAGAGACAGGGCCTGAAAAGGATTCCCCTGAATTTAACCCAATAAACATTTCTTTAAATAGGACCCTAGAATCTCATTGTCTAACAATAGTGTTTTTGTTTGTTTGTTTTCCCTGATGTTAATCAGCTTTCTGTTACTATGACTTTGTATCCCAGCTATAGTCCCCTTCCTCATCTCTTCCCAGTCTCACCCTCCTTTTCTCTTCCCCTCATGTCCCTCCTCTAGAACATTGATAGGGCAGGTCCTCCTCCTCTACTAACTGATAAAATCCACTTAAAATACAGAAATATTTTTGTCTCTTGGTTTCAGGGATTTAAATACATGGTTGGTTGGCTTTGCTGCTTTGGGGCCTGAAGCAAGGCAGGTACCTTGGAAGAGAATGCATCATGAAGCAAATCTGTACAACCTGTAGTGGGGCACTTCAGGGTCTCAGCATCTTTTTTCAAGGACACAAGTCCAGGGACCTAACTTTCTTCTACTAAGGCCTCCCTTCCATTGGTTCCAACACCTCCCAGTATTGCCTCAATGTATCCACCATGGACCTTTGGGTACACTCAGAATCTAAAATATAAGACTTCCAGCTAGAGCAGAAAAACATTATAATTCATATACTGTGTGTAACAATGGAAGGGTTTTGTGTCAATTTACAGGTAAAATTAACTTGAGACAAAATACTTTGCTGATCCCATGTAATGAAGCCTGGCCTAAAAAGAGTCATCTAAGAATAAAGCTCAAGGATGTTTTAGGAATACAAAGTTATCCATCACTCCAGATGAAAAATATTTAGCATCTAGCCAAAATTATTTGACATGCCATGAAGCAGCAAAGTGTGACCTATAGTGAGCAAAAAAAAAACAACCCCTAATTAATAAAAATAGACCTTGAAATGACAAAGATTATAGATTTGGTGGACCATGGACATCAGACTGGTTATAAATACTATGGCCTATTTACTCAAGAAATTAAAGACTAAATGGAACATATTAGGTAGTTGTGCAAGATACTAATTTTTCTATATTTATTTATGGAGGTATGCCTGCCCTGTGTGCATATGGATGCCAGAGGGCAACTGGTGGCATTTGATTCTCTCCCAACCTGTGAGTCACAAGGACCACACTTAGGTTATCAGATTACCCACTGAGAAATCTCACCAACCCATAAGAAGATATTCTTAAAAAGACATTGATCAAACTACCGAAGATCAAAACTGTAAATCTAAGATGAAAGAGAGATTAAAGAGATTAATGGTAGATAGGTACTTCAGAAGGAAAAGGTTCGTCAAACCTAAAGACTACAATAGAAGTTGTCTTTAAAAAGCAGCACAAGGGGAAAACACTTAAAAATGAATATAGCCTCAAAGCAAAGGTACAGAGGCTAAGTTCCATGTATTTGTTCTCTTGGAATGAGAGGTGAGTAGGAAAAAAATAGGAAAAAAATTTGAAGAAATCATAATCCAAAATTTTCCAAACTTGATACAAACTCTCAGCTCTTAAGTTTTAAACCCCCAAACACCAGAGAAGGGAAGAAAACTACATCAAGGTATGTCATAACCAAACTGCCTAGCATCAGTTGTAAAGTAATCAAGTCTAAAAGTAGTCTGTGAACAGGGACTAGAAGAAACTTGGAAAAGTGCCATCAGCTTTCTCTACCTACCAAGCCTCTCACTGTCACCCAGGGGCTCCAGAATGTGCCCTTGGCTTCTCCTCCTTGTCAATACTGTTCTTCCCAACTGCTGTCATTCCGTTGAAAAGCATTTGACCATGGCAAGCACAGTAGTCAAGGTCTGCCCAAGGACCAGAAGCAGTAGATTTTATAGAAGAGAGAATTACAGACCCAGATGCTAGAGATTCAGTTAGAGATGGACCCAGAAATGGCAGATATATAGACACGTGTGATAGGGGCAGAGATGGAGATCCTGAAGATGGGGCAGAGACAGAAGAGATAGAGACAGAGATGATAGAAACACAGATGACAGAGAAGAAGCAAGGCGTGGAAGAGATGGATGTTGACAGGTAGATACAAAGATGGGTTACAGACAGATCATGATGGCAGAGATGGAAAAGAGACATAGGGGATTTTAACAGAGCGATCTTTATCTTATACAGTTGTAGGTTTAGTGCTGTCTCTGAAAGGCTGTTGTTTCCATGGCTGCTGCTGGAGCCCCTGGTCCCTAGAGCTCAGAGCAGGAAGGAAAGATGGATGTACAGTGTAGCAGTGAAAACAAGCTGAAACACAGACGCTTGAGCTGGAGTGCACAAAAGTGGACTGAAGTCCACATCCTTGCTTTACCGATCTTGATGGTGCAGGTATCCTGCCCAAGCCAATGGTATCATATTGCTGAACATACATGCAGGAACAGAAGTTGAAGGAGTGTCCGTAGGATGGGCTTTGCCTTGTGTTAACAAAGTGAGCCAGCAGGTAAGTAAAAAGAAGTGTGGCCTATTAAATGAGTACCGTTTGACTTGCTCCCTCACTAAGCTCCCATAGAATTTTATGCGGAGCTCCATCCTTATTAGACCTCCAATTAGAAAGGAATCTAGCAAAATTCAATTCAAGCTAAATTCAGCCAGGCTAAACTGACACCTTAGCAGCAACAACAAGCCCACAGCAACTATAATAGCATTTGTGGGGAATCACAGAGAATTCTTTTCAATTACCTTTACTTCTTTTTGGCTTCAATTAGCACTAACAGTCAAACACATGGTGGAGGGAAGTCTATGGAAACTTGTCAAATAATGATTTTTTTTGTAATCACCTCTCCCTGCATTTAGAAATTCTGTCTGAACACTGTAATGCATTCGCCATGTACAAGTGGCCCAAGCTGTCTTTTGTTGGTGAGACATGTCAGGGGGAAAAAAAGAGAGAGATAGTCTGTAAAACTGGCCAAAAGCTCATGCCTCAGGAAGCCATGGGCCCTGGGGGGTACCCTGCTACTGCTGGTTTATAAATGGACATGCTGTCAAACCACCCTTTAAATATTTATGCTTATACCCACGCCCAGGTAAGTCCTGCTGCCACCTTTGTCTTTTCTCTTTTTTCTTTTCAAGACAGGGTTTCTCCATGTAGCCTTGGCTGTCCTGGACTCACTTTGTAGACCAGGCTGGCCTCGAACTCTTAGAGACCACCTGCCTTTGCCTTCCTGAGTGCTGCTGGGATTACAAGCATGTGCCACCACACCTGGCTCAACCTTGTCTTAAAGAAGCACATTTCTGTGGTGGGCAGCAGTTA
Source organism: Psammomys obesus (assembly GCF_907164565.1). Lineage (NCBI taxonomy): Eukaryota > Metazoa > Chordata > Mammalia > Rodentia > Muridae > Psammomys > Psammomys obesus. The sequence continues at coordinate 2,407,499 of NW_026585587.1, forward strand.
ATGACTCATAACTGGTCAAAGTGATCAGCCTTAAATAAATGAGATGTCCATATCACACCCCCACTCCGGCTTAGGGAATACCTAAGAAGAGGAGACAGAAAGAATGTGAGAGCCAGAGAATACAGAGAGGTGCTGCGGCTTCTTTGGACAGAACATAGACATGGACATGGCACTGCGAGCTCTCAGCCACTGTGGTCATCTGTACAAGATCAAGCAAAGGAGACCAGTCAACATTCCGGCAAGCAGCACTTGTGTTGGGGGTTGGATGATACTTGCATTTTAAAGCTAATTACTGGCCCTCAAGATCTGGTTACTGTCCTCTCCTTGTGAAATCCTGCCTAAGACATTATTCTTAGTTAGTTAATTTAAAAAAAAAAAAAAAAAGGCCTGTACCTGGAAAGGGTGAAAGAAGGTGGGGGTGTTTAAGGTTCCCAGGCTTTGCTAACAGGAGAATCACAGGAAGCAGACAGACAGACAGACAAAAGAGAAGAAAGCCTCGATGGGTTAGCATGGAAAATGATCCATGTGGGCCAGGCGGAAGGTCTCTGAAAGTGATGTGGAAAGGAGAGAGAAGTAGTTATAAGATTATGGATGGAAGGTAATGCAAATAAGGATAGTTAAGGCAGATGGCATTGGATGCGGACTGGGAAGTGGATGGTGAGGTTATTGAGATAGTGCAGGTGAATATATTTGCCCAGCCCAAGATGTTATAAGATAATTATAAAATCTAACAGATGTCTGTGTCTTATTGATTATGATAGTGGGTTAAATAATACCACCATAATAAATTATAGGGTGAATAATAAAAAATATTTAGCCCAACACCATTTTACTGCCAACAACAGACTTGGTTACAAAGAAATTTTTTATTTTTCTTTTTTAAAGGATATGAATGTGTATGTGTTGTGGATTATTAGAGAAATTGGAAGAGGCAGTTGTAGTTGGATATGATCAAGATGCATTGCATACATATATGAAATTATCAAAGACCAAATAAATCCTAATCTAAAAATAATGCCAAGAGAAAAGGAATCTACTGAATCTCCACATGTAGAGAACTTCTACCCTTATCATAGAGTTACAGGCTATCTGTTGTCAGGCCAGAATGAGCCAGATCAGAATTAGGTAGTTGCATGAACCTGAATGTCAGCTTCCTCAAAAGCATGGTTTACAAGGAACCCTTGAGGTTATTTTTGCTTGACGTGGGAGAGTTTACTGGTGATAAAATATGAATTACCTAAATCTTTCTTGTTGTAGCTCAACTGTCCCAGAGATAGATGGAACCTGATAACTTCGGAACTTAGAAGTGTTTCTGTGGTGTTAACACTGGCAAGAGTGGTGGTGGCCAGGGCCTTTTTAGCAAAGGTGCCTGTGAGGGAGAGGCGCACAAACCTCAACTCATGTCCAGTGAGTGCAACTGTGAAGCCATTCATGGTCAAGAGACACCTGATGGACATGGTAGAGGCCAGCTGGCAGGAGAAACAGAGGGCTGGGGTTGGATATAAGGGCCTATTTTCGGGTATAGTTCCATACCTACATTTCTAGTTCTGTGGAGTTCCAGAAATTCATATTTCTGTGCCAGCTTCCATATAAAAACCATAGATAACACCTTCTCAATGGCTGAAGCACTACACGAAAGAAAACAGAGAGTGGCATTATGGGAAGGATCAAGCTGCTAGAAAGCAATAGAGGATGAGGACATGCTGAGGATTCATGCATGGTGGAAGAGGCCCAGGTCATCAAGCAACACCAATCAAAACACAGGCAGCCCTTCTCTCTTGAGTAATTATGGACTGAAGACCTGCACTTACGGCGTGCAGGGATCTTCCTGCCTGGTGACATAACTGCCTTAGTCCAGAACTGACTAATGGCTTCTCAGGATGAGAAAACTTTAGTAAGATGTGAGGTGCCAGTTTGTGGCTAATTGGAGACTAATGAGGTTTTACTGCTTGCTACTTATGAAGTGTTAAATAACAAATGAGTCATTTATAGGTGTGAACAACATTGGTGCTTGGATCTTGCTGTAGTTTTCCAGGGAAAAGGTGTGGTTAGGGACAGCCAAGGCCTTTTCTCTTCTAAGAGAAATAGTAGAGAGTTGCCATAGATAGGATTGAGAATATGCATCGGGAGCTGGGGAAATAGATCAGTCAGGAAAGTGTTCTCTGTGCAAGCTTGGGACCTGAGTCCAGTTCCAGGATCCATGTAAAAAGCTGGGCCTGGTGGTTTGTACTTATAATTCCAGCAAGGAAAACAAGACATGGTAGAATCCCTCAGGCTTGCTAGCCAGCCAACCTACCCAAAGAGGTGAGCCTCGGGTCCTCAAGACAGACCCTACTTCAAAATTATAGTATGGAGCTACTGACGAATGGCATTCAAAGATGACCTGTGACCACCATTCACATGTTCATATGAATATACCTGTATCTGCACACAAATGCACATACACAGATTTTTTTAAATATAGAAAAAAAATAATTTTTCCCCTTGTTGCCCCTGCTTATAATTATAATTGGCCCTTGATCAAATCTGGCTTGCTGTAGAATGCCAAATGCAGTGAATTACCAGTAGCAGCATTCAAGCAGGACCCCACAGGTAGTCTTACATTAGGCTCCTAATGTCTGTGATGCAAGTAATTCCCTGCCACATTGCAACTATCTGACTTCCCCTGTTCAGTCAATTTTGCACCCAAGCTCGTACAAAAATGTGCTCTTTTCCGCACATCAGCGATTTCAGGAGGCTGAGTTACTGGCCATAAGTTTTCATCCCTACCCCAGGCTACACATCTAAACTTGGGAGCTCTTTCCACTGCATTTGTAAACTACTCTATTTTTTTTTTTTTTGAGACAGGGTTTCTCTGTGTAGCCTTGGCTGTCCTGGACTTGCTTTGTAGACCAGGCTGGCCTCAAATTCACAGAGATCTGCCTGCCTCTGCCTCCCAGAGTGCTAGGATTACACACATGCACCATCACACCCGGCTACCTTCCCTAATTCTTAACTTTGGATTTGGCTTGGAACTGTGCTGATTGCATGGGTGCAAAGGTGAAAGTTTTGGTTGGTTCTGCACATTAACTTTAAAAAGTTTCCCTTTTCCATTTGGGCTTCTGCCATTGCTTGGAGTAGAACATGACTCAGCTTGTCCACTAGTTCAAGGAAGACAAAAGACTTACAGAGAACACACGGACTGCCTCCAACTGCCAGCCAAGCAGTGCTGAGCTGAGATCAGCCCACTCTGAGCTAACCCCAGTTCCCAGGCATGTCAGTTGTTGTAAGCTGTCTGTTAAGCAGCCAAACAAAGCCAAGAGCTCAGCCATTTATTGATTCTCTGTGATATTCCAGATGTGCATTCATAGCAGGACTTGCACAAATATGCAAAGCAGACTCATCTCCTGCTGGTCCCACCTCACCCAAATGAATGCCCTGTCTCCTCACAATGAGATATTTCCTTGGGAGAAGGGTACAGGGTTCTAGGCTCTCAGTCTCCTGCTCCTATATCATCATCTTAGCTCACAATTTCCAAAGCATTCTAATTGGTGGCTGTCACCATGCCATAAGAAAGTGCTGTGGGAATTCTTATTACAGTTTGGCTAGCCAGATTTTCAAAGAATACATTTCCCCTCCTAAAACCAAAGTTATTAAAAGATCCCTCTAAACATGAGGTTCTGGAAGAGCTGCCTATGAATCTCCATGCAAATGAGTGTTTTCATTTGTTTTGTCTTTTTGTGTAGGATGCTGTTATGTATCTGAATTGTTTATGTCCAATCTCTTCCATTTGTGACTCACAAAGTTATGACACTAATATATATTTATATATTTATATTATCAGTAGCTGAGAAGCCATGGTAAAACAGTAAACTTCCTATGCATGTTAGGGTAGGTCTAAAATTCTAGCTATTTAGAGATTGAAGCCAATCACTTGAATCTGGGCAGCACAGTGAGGCTCTATTTCAAAAGAAAAAGTCAAACTTTTCTTAGGGCCATTTAAAACTTTTAATTTGATATGCATGTGAAGGAATCTCATTCTTGGAGTCTTATGGGAAGAGCTGTTTAACTGGTCCTTAAGCCCTGAAGGTCACCTTGCTTCATTTCCCAACCTCTTGTTCAGGCCATCCTGAATATCTCGATATTTTTCTGCACTTCTTAGGAGATCAGTGAGTGGATTTTGAAGGAACTGATCACCTTGCCACTACCTAGATCCAGACCCTAACTGCTTCTCTTGGTCCACTGATTCCCCTGAGCCCCAGGGTCCTCAGTACCATGCAAGTCATCTGTGGTTATGTCTGGACTTTGAATTCTTCTCTACACAGCCGCCTCACTTGTCTCTCTGGTCCACTCATCCTCTGAGCTTTCATTCATTAAAATGCACATCCAATGGGAGACCAGACTATTATTTTGATGGAGCAAACCTTCATCACCTCAACCCATCTTAAGGAGGCAGGGAGGGGCAGGAACTGAGACCTGGTTTTCATCTGGCAGTAATGAATGACTAGCTGCTTGTGAATAGACCTGGGCAGAACAGAATCAAATGTCATCCCAGAAATGTCAACAGTCACGGTGCAGCAGGCAGGTTTACAAAACACACCAGAACCAATTAGAATTATTGAAGTGCGGTCCAGAATACAGAGCTGCTAGCTGGTGTGAAGATTGATAAATAATTCTGGCATATCATGAGGTTAAACTGCTTTAGAACTCAGTGTTCACAGGTTCATCAGAAGCCAGCTACCTGCCTGATGCAGTTATAGTTTTTCCTTGATTGTCTTAAAAGGATTACACACAATATCTATGTCAGGAGCAGCAAAGAATATTTTGAAAAGGCTTAAGAGAGGAGGAGGTTCAAGTCAGACCTGCGTGCTTATAAATGACTCTCAGGCGTGGAACAGAACTTGGCCTTCCTTTGCTTTGTGAATTAAATCCTCTTCTTTTGTCATTGCCACCTCTGGGATTTTGTCTTTTCTAGAGGGCACATAACATTAACAATAAACTCAGTGCAATTAGAGGACAAACAAGTGGGGATTATAAAGTGACATCCTTCCAAGTAAAGAGAAGCTCAAAGCATTAGCCAATAGTTTGGATTTGGAACTTTCCCCAATGGCTCCAGCGTTAAAGGCTGGTCCCCAGCATGGTACTGTTGGAAGATTATGACAGATCCTACTGGTAGGTCCTTTGATCACTGGGAAATGCCCTCAAAGGGACTCTATTAATTTTTTGCTTCCTGGATATGAAGTAACTGGTCCTATTCTCATCTTTTGGTTCTGGTGTATGGCCAGCCAACCTCCTACAAGAGCAAAAGTAGCAGGATCAGCCAGACCTGGGTTACTCTCAAAGCTATGTGCCACAACTTACTTTTCCACTTTTTAAACCTATTGTCTTGTGTATTTGTTTCAGGAACAGAAAGTTAACTAAAGCAAGTTTTATTTTAAGAAGCCAATTATGGGGGCTTTCAGAGACTGAGGCATCACCTAAGGAACATGCATGATCTGGCCTGAGGGGCCCTGAACACATGTAGCCAACAGGTGGCTTGGTCTTCATATGGGTTGCCTGGCGAGTGAAGGGGGTGCTATCTCTGGGACAAGCTGGAGACCTTCAACAGAGTATGTTCCTGGGAGGATATGGGGTGACTCTAGCTGAGATCCTACTCATTTTGAAAAGTGTGTGTGACCATACAGGCAGAGTCCCAGTCTTCCTGACATCAGCAGGTCTCAGTTTTCTGACATCACAGCGTGTGCTGAAGAAACGGTCAGCAGATCGATGTGGTGATGGGTTCCTTAGCACTGAGAAACCCTTTCATCTTGGAGTTGTCTTTTGTATGCTCACTAAATGGCACAGTGCAAATGCTAACAGAACACAGGAAAGAAAGGGGCCTTGCTGGCCCTGCTGTAGTCACCATGATTGGCCCAAAAGGGCCAACTTGCTGGGTAAGACAGCTCATGCCCACAGCTCTAGCTCTGTAGAAGATGGTTTCGCATTCCAGTTAACCTTGGGCTACCAAGTAAGATGCCTTGGGATGGGGTTCACGATGAAATGTATCACAACACACACCCAAGTTCCAAGATCCCAGGTATTTTGGAATGCTATAGTTCTTGAATTTTTTTTTATTTTTGACAGGCTGAATTTTCATACTAAACCACTCCTTTCTAGACAAATTGCTACAGAATTTCTAGAACAATATACTTTTGATAACTCAAAGAAAATAAAAAATTACGTTTTCTTTGTGGCTCTCATCTGGAAGCTGTCCCATCCCTTTTGAATGCTGGGGTTGGCTTGTAGATCCTCAGGGTCTAGCTATGGCCCTGCTCCCTTCTGGATGCTAAGAGAACAACAAAACACAGATCAAATCAAGCTCAGGGGTGCAAGTCCACAGACCTAGCTGTTCCTCATGGCCTGGACAAGTGGCCCAGCCTCATTAGATTCAGTTCCTCCTCTGAGGATGACTATGTTGACCATTATTGAGGGAGAAACCTTGGAGAAATCCTGGGAGATCAGTGCCTGGCACATGATTGCTGTATACTATGTGTCCATTTTTCTCTCTCTCCTTGAGGTCAGCCCAGATATGTCAATACTCTTTGAATTTGGGGTCACCAAAGCATTTTGTGGGAACATGCCGTTAACTCCTGGTGTCAATCTCCACAGGCCCCATGGCCCCATGGGAGCTTCATTTCTCTTAGAAAATTGTTATGACTCTGATGGCATGGATGATGGCTGGAATTCCTTCATCAAGCAGCAGTTAAGCAGGTGGTCTTCCCAGCCCATATAGCCTTTTGGGGAAACTGAACACACCTAAAGTTTCCTGGGAAGCATGGGGTAATTCTGCCAGTTTGTCCTGTTTGAAGACTAAGGCCACCCTGGGAGGATTTCTGTTCAGACAAGTTATCTGGGAGAGTGAACTGCCTGGAATTTCTTCCCATTCTTTCTGGTGTGCAGCCCAACACTGTAACAAATGGGCAAGTGCAGACGCAACTTGTGAATAGAGGTTTTTTGGTGGGTTATCCCAGCCATATAATTAAAGACAGCTTTAATTATAATGTCACCATTAGAATCTTGGAGTCTAAGAGAAAAAGCGTTTTCTACTTTCTATATTCTCTAAATCCAACTAGAGTGAATCTTAGCTACTACTTCCATAGTTAGGGTGTGACTGATGTTTGAAATGTTGGGTCCCCAAAGCAGTGCTATTGGGAGGTGGTGGGGACTTTGGGAGGCCAAGGAGGAGGGTCCTAGGACACGGGAAGGGTGCCTTCAAAGGACTGTGGGAATCCTCTTTTCCTTTGCTTCCTGGCCTGGAAGAGGCCACGTACTCATGCCAGATGCCACCTCAGGCCCCAACCAAATCACCAGATCCTGGGTGCTTGAGACTTTAAATTGTGAACCCCAAAGTTGTTTCAGTTGTTTTTGATAGAAATGGAAGGAAGGCTACTTAACACATTTACTTGGAGAGTTCAAAGTTGAAAAATGAATGTAAATAATTCTGAATGAACAAGGAATCGCCTTCCTGACTGCCCAAGTCATTAGTGCATTTAAATCATTCTATCATCTGAAAGAATACTGAAAAGGAGTCTTCTTTTGTTAATTACTTTACGAAGCACCTCTAACGGCTTACAGTGGAGCGTATTTACCCAATGCACTGAGGATTCAGAGGCGGGTCTTTGACCACCATATATGGTGTATTTCATACATTTTCACATAGGAATGAAAAATAGCACCCAGAGCTCTAAGTCTGTAACTGGGATTTACAACTTATTCCCTGCATGATGCTAGAAATAGGGTGGTTTAGCACAGGTCACTGGCATTCCCAAGTTTACCAGCTGCTTGTTAAGTTGAACACTAGTGGCAGGTGACTGAATAATCTGAGCACCTAAGGTAAGGAGAGCGCGATTCAAATCCCAACTGGACTGAGTAAACTTATTCTCAGATCACAGGTCCCTTCATCTCTAACAGACAAACTCAGAGTTGTGAGAATGGAGATAATGTAGCTAACACACTTGATACTCTGCCCAACAAGAGCCTCTTTCCTCCATTTACACCTAAACTACCTCAAATATGAAGTAGTTGAACTATGTAATGTTGGCCAATTCTAGGTCTAATACTACATGCCTTAAAACTAAGACTTTCATTCAGTTCAAAAATCAGACTTTGTAAGAGCTTGAATAGCTGTGGTGAAAATATGTCAATGAACATGTTTACTGTATACTGGAGTATGTACAAGAGCAGCAATACAGAGCAGGAAACATTCCCATAAAGAATGGCTCCAGGTGGTGAAGTTGACTAGATACAGGGGGTCAGCAAGGGGCTGGTTTTATGGTTCAGGACACTGCAATTTGAAGAAAGTGGGGAGAAGTGGTTTAGGTCAGCTCAGGAAGCTTAAACAAAGCTTTGAACACAGTGACAGGGCTCACATATTCCTGCTACATTCCTGTTGTACTGCCCACTCCCACATTCAAAAAACTGAAAGGTTTCTCAAACCTAGACAGGCTGTGGATAGTTTCTTGGAGATTTGCAAATTTGCATGAAATCACAGGTTCAGCTCAACCATACAACAGAGGATCTCAAAAGTAGGTGGCAGCACCCCAGCTCTGGGGAGTCTCTCCAGCCCCATGTGAGACCAACTAATTTGACCGTGGCACAGTGAGTGTAAGGTGAATAAAGAACACACATGGAAGAAAAGAGGGAAGAGAAGGGCTGCAAAGCAGCACATGGCAAGTTCTTACCACCAGATCAGAATAAAACTGAACCAGAAGGGATCTGTACTTACAGAGCAGTGTGTATCCCTTCAAGATCAACTGAGGGACAGCTGGTGAATAATGCATTGTAGAGAGGGAAAACAGGGTTTGCACCTGATGTTGCTCATTCACTCAAGTCTGAACTTCCATTCTTTCCCTTTCAGTGTAGAATCAAGTACAGTTTGTTTCTGTTCACTGCCAGGAGCCTCACTGATGAAAATACTGCTTAGTATGTTAATAACTATAGAATGGATCAGCTCTATCTGGGCAAAAATGAAGCTCATGGGTTAGGAGACTTCTATTAGAAGAGTTTATACAAGAACCTTGCAGTGTTTCTGAGGGAGCATATTTCATAGTCCCCTGATCTACAAGAGCCTTGGAGAAGAATGATGCTCTCATTTTATAGATCAGAGTTGGAGGGCCACATCCATAGGAATAGGCCTGGGTCTCAAAACCTTGAATTCAAATCCTGCAAGAGTTACTCCTGTTAGAGACACAGCAACAAAGGAGGTTAAATGGCACAGAAGCTGGAAAGGATAGATCTACTATGGAAAGCAAGTCCAAGGACACAAAGGAATGGCAGCCTACCCAGAAAACAATTTGAGCGATATAAAGAGAAGTATATATCCATGTGTCCTATCAAGAAGGGAAATGAAAGTATGCAAAATACTTTGCTATGGTACCAAAGGGAAGCTTTATGAAGATGCAGACAGAAATTGAGGAATGGGAGGGCTGTGGGTGAGCAGTAAAGGGGAGGAAGAGCAAGCATACAGTGGGATGAAATATCCAGGACGGTCCAGAGTCTTTTAGGAGTCGGTGGAAATTATAATGAGTACACAGAAACATAAAAAAAGAAAGCTCCACAGTCAAGCTGTGAAGTCCTTGATATTGATTAGTAACAGGGAGACATTCAAGATTCTCAAGCTACGAGAATGAAAAAAAAAATAGTCTAAACTGATAGTTCTGAAACTGAGTATGTTCAAGATACTTAAATTCCTTCTTTGTTCCCCTAACACACTACTGTCAGAAAGCCTTTAGATGAGCCAAGGCTGACTACAATAATGTGTGCATGTGTGCTACACTAGAGCTACTGTGTCACATTTATTACAACTCACTAAGAATACGTTTCACTTTGGATAATCGTATATTCATTAAAACTGGAAGGTTCCTTTGCTAAGCACTGGAAAATGCCCTGTAAACAGTTGTTTGGCAAATTAATGAATATAAGTATACCAGATGGTAGAAGACATGAAATCTATAATCACTGCATAAAGTTCCAGAAACACTTTATTTAAAAATGGAGTCGTAAATGCATAACAAAATAACGTAATAAATGTAACAAAAATAAATAAGGAGAATGTATTCATACAAAATAAAAATAACACAGTAAAAGGCCAAATGTTTATAATTGAACAAAACTGTGTAAACAAACAATAATGTAGATATTTTAATACTTTCTTAGACTCCTTATCCTGTACTTCCATGTGGATAGACTCAGTACCAGACATTAACTGAAGGAGGGAACAATGGTGATTATTTTGCGTAACATTTTCTTGAAATGGATTGACCCTGTTTCAATGTTTTGTTTGTTCCTTCAAAGCATCTCACTTCTCTTGTACATTCTTTGAAACCCTTTTGAACTATACTTCATGAGAACTGTGACTTTAGCTTTACAAGGAGAACAATTCCTTTTCTTTTTTTAATTTAAAGAAAAATATGAGATCCATTATACAACAGACTTATGTTTTTACATCTTTATAAAAAGATTTTGCATTTTAATTAACTGATCCAAAATCACCGGATTTCTTAGATCCTAAAAAATCTTGAGTATACAGTTACCTTGTCCTTAAAACAAATGTAGCACAGGTTATTGCTAAAATATCAAAGACCATATCATAAAAGTTGCAGTTTATTCTTTATAGACCAACGGGCCACTGGAGCAAATCCAGGCCTATTAATAATATTTAAAAGAATTAAGATTCACCCAAATTATAGTGTTCTGGAAACACAAAAATAATTCCTTTATTAAAAAACTTATTGAAATGTGAGCTTACTGGAAAGAAAACAAAACAGTAACAAAAACAAAGTTTAATGAAGATACTTCTCACAGGCTTTCTTTTTAGTAGCTATAAGCCCAAAGCCTTAGTCGTTGTTGCTGTCTTGCAGGGTCCTTACAAGTGTGTAAGACTGACACAAGGTTACTATGGACCTACAGGGAAACACAGAAGCAATTCAATGACTGGGAGTGGAACTATCAACTACTCTCACAACTACTGGTTCTTCACATCTCCTAATGAAGAAAAATTAATATCATGATCATTTCAGGGGGATTCCCTCCCTCCCCCAACTGCCACATAAAAACCTGATAACACAGGACAAATATACATGTTCTTAATTTTAAAAATATACTCCACCTAAACTGTCAAGTTTAACCTTTCTAGTTGTCATTTAATCTAAAAGGAGACAAATCTTATTTTCTTAAAAGAGAAAAGAAAGAAATAAGAAAGAAAAGAATGAAAGAAAGAAAGGAAAATAAAAAGTGCTAAATGGATCTTTTTGAAAAGTGGAGTAAAACACTGGTGGGGTTAAAACAAATACAGTATTGTCAACTTCCTATGTACAAAAAGTCAGTCCTTAATGATATATAGATATGTCCATCTATCACTCCCAGTAAATCTTAGTGCAAACATAATAGTTAATTTCCGTAAACCCCAAGACAAGTTACTTAGCAACAGTTATAAATCACACTATGTTGGAAAGTCTAAGGACACAGGACGACTGCTGTGGAGGGTCTGCTTCACTCTATAGAGCAGGATGTCACTGTGTCCAGTGACAGTGAGTAAGAATATAAACCCTATTATTAAGAAGCAAACTGGATGGTTTAACAATCTGTACAGCTGATGAGGAAGTTCATCTCAGGGAGTAGCTTGGCACAGGAGACACAGGGGCTCAGAAATGTTGGATATTTTCATTTGTTTGTATGTCATAGCACGGCTAAAAACAAACACAAAGAACTAAGAAGGGAAAGAATGCAATGATATGATTCAATCTGAAAATTACAAAACTGCAAAAGGCAAAGCCGACAGAAGCTGTCTTTGCTAAGTGTGCTTCAAGTGGTTGTCTGAGTGGTTTGAAAAGACTGGTGTGACACATAGAGGTAAAAATAAATAAATAAATCAAGAAGACAAAGATAACAAGATTGTTGCTGACCAAGCTCTCTTGTTTTGTATGTCAACATCATGCTGCTTCCAATACACCTTAGTCACTCCATGGGTAATGTCTAACAAACAAGGGGACATCATTCATGTACTGTAATGTCTTCTTCTTCCCCATCAGGGTTGAACCTATTGAAATGGATACTGAAATCAGCCTCAGATTCAACATTCTCAAACTCAGTGGAGGCTGCAGCAGCAGAAGCAGCAGGGTGCAGAGCCCTAGTTTCTGGTGGACAAAGTGCTGGTGTCTGACTAGGGCTGCTGTGGTTATTAACAGGACTGGACTTCTGTTTTGGTGGAGATGGCAGGATAGCATTGGTAAATCCCATGTTGTTAAGAGCCTCCAAAGTTCCATCTGGGTCAATCATGGCATTGATCACTGAAGGAAATAAAAAAAATAAATAAATAAAAAGAGATATAAAATAAAAAGAGATATGGATATGAGCATTGCTTATCTAAGACTTCTGCTAGTCCTCTACTATTGTACTTAACCTGATTTAATAATCCATGGTTAGTCTACAGTGTAGATCACACAGACCTGAGTGCTTCTCCTAGGTTCCTGCAGACCCTCTCGGCACCTTTTAGGAAACTGAACAGATCAGTACTTGGAAGGGGTAAAACCGAGAGCTTTTGAAAGCTCGCTCTTACCATCACACAGGGTACTGAAAATACTGGTTATGTTTTTAATACCCAGATTTTGTCAAATATAAATTCCAACATGTGTTCCGAATCCCCCCCCCCTTTTTTTTGCCAGGTGTGGTGGCACCAGAGGTGGAGGGAGGAGGATCTAGAGTTCCAGGTTATCCATGAGTTTAAGACTAATCTGCATAAAATACTCTGTATCAAAGTGAAACAGAAGGATTTCTTTAAAAAAGTCTAACTTTATAATATTTTATTTTGATATTGGGAGCTATCTATATTCACTTTTATGGGGCCTTAGACATGCTAGGCATATACCTAGATATACCTCTAAGACCTGAGGCATATCTCTGAGGTATAACTTGGATATATTCAACTCTACAATTTTATATGTACTGGTTCATCACTTAGCCAAATACTGTTTCAATAATTAAAAATGTAATAAAAAAACATATTTTCAGAAGCAGAAATTCAATCCTTCAAATTCAATCCTTCTGCCTCTGCTTCCTGAAGGCTGGAATCACAGGCATCCACCCGAACACCCTACACTACCACAATTCAGAAGCACCATTACTTAATTTAGCAGTGGATTTACCTTGTAACTGTTTTTCAACCCTTTTAAGCTCCTGTAAAATAGAAGAAATCTCCTGCAGGGGAAGCAATACTCCAAATTAGTTCACTGAACATTCTCAGGTTACACACAATGCATCTCATTGTCTCTATGCTGCTGTATTAGTAGCTATATCAAAGGACCCAGCATGTAAGATCCAATTTAGAATCTTTAATAATGAAATTGAATAATTTTTTAACAAAAGTAATAATAAAATTTCAAGGCAACTTACTAGTGTAGAAAAGATGGTTTTGATACATTCGTTCTGACATGTTTTGCAACATTTTAACAATGTGCCTATGCAATTTTTTAGAAAAATATATAAAGCGAAATATCAACATAGGAGAACAATCTAATAAAACTGTGCTCTTTAAAAGACAAATATTATATTAAGTAAATAGAAATTATTTTTCAATTTAATATTTAAGTTCTAAAGTTAAAGCTACATCTTTATATCTATTTCTTTAATTATCATGTGAGCAATATATAGCACAATAAGAAACACAAGATCCTCAATATGCTCTGTAGCCTTGCAAGAGCTTATATTTTAAACACCATTGGATGAAATTTACTGAATCTATGCATTCATATAGTCTTTTAGAATGTAAACTAACAAATATTCAAGACTATTTCTTTCCCTACAAGTGAAGCCATTCCACTGAAATGTTTTAATCTTGAAAAACCATCATACCATGCTTGAGGTTTTCACAATAGGGACCTCGCTTTCAGCTCTTAACTTGCTCTCTATGTCATCCCAGTTCCGATCTTTGTCTTTAAATAATATTCTAGAGGACAAAAAAACACAAGCATTTTAAACTTTCATGTTTTTTTGATAATTCAAGATAATTAGATATCACTTCAAAACTACATAAAGAGAAGTAAAACAATTATTGAATGAACTTAGACTTAGTAATTGGCAAATCCTACAAATTCAAACATGTGAAAAACTTTTAAAAACATAACTAACTGGGTACTAATATAGTCTTAAATCTCTTTACTGTTTATCTTATTTTTAAATGAAAATTGAATATAATACAAGTACTGTTACTATTTGTAACTAATGATATAACCACTGCTTAAGAACGCTTAACTTCACTGTGATAGAATATGTAAGGTATTAAGTAAAATGAAATTAAGAAAATACACTTAATTAGGTATGCAACTGTTGGTTAAAACCTCTTTAAGCAAGAACCATCCACTAACTTTGTTGATGGATCAAAATATGAACATTATCTTAAAGATGATATACGAGACTATTTACTGTACTTCTATTCAAAAATCTTAACTCAGTGTATTTGCACATAACTTAGGAGTGAAGACAGTATAGAATTTTATACATTTTTAATGAAAAGGACACATAACTGTTGTATATGAGAAACTAAACTGACACTTCTTAATTTTTAAAGTGCTATGATTTGTTTTTGTTACACAGTTGCAGAATTCGCCTCTCTCCAATCAATTAAAGTCTCTGAGGCACAGTCAGAAGTGTTGGAAAGATTCACACACCTTTTGGCTTAAGTTCTTCAGTGAGTCTGTCTGGAGATCCAGTTTCACTAAGTCCTTTACATTAACATTCTTTTTTATATTTTTTTATTTATTTTATTTAACTTTTATTAATTACACTTTATTCATTTTGTACCCCCCCTTAAGCCCCTCCCTCCTCACCTCCCGGTCCCACCCTCCCCTACATTAACATTCTTAATGGTACTTCTCCAAAACTTATTTAAAAGCACAGATTAATCCCCTTCAAATCAGGTTCAGAATGTCTGCAATTTTTCATTCTGAGGCTAAGAAGGGTCTAAAGCCTGCAGAAGATTCTTTTGAGCTAAGAAATTTCCCAAATAAAAAAGACTGAACCTCAATGCTGGGCACCTAAGAGCTTTATATAATGACTATGCTATGAAGGAATAAGAAACATGCTGTGTTTTTAAACATAGTCTTGTAAGCACCAAGATTCATGGAAAGTAAGAAAATAATGAGGACTCCATCGGCTAAGTGAAAACTACAATGGGCCTGTACAACCACAGAAGTTATGTGTTTAGCAATAAGGTATTAAAAATTCAGTGAATTTTAATGAATTAGTATAATATACATAGCTTCTAAAACTGCTGAAAATTTCACTGTTAGTAAAAAGAACATAGAACAGCTACCCAAGGCTCCTGATTCACTGGAAACGAGGTCCCATTGGAAGAAAAAGTTTATTTTTAAAGACATAAGATGTCAAACCAATCACTTCAATTCTAGGAAATTAACTCTAATCACATATATGGATACTAAGGAAGCAGAAAACCACGTCAACACATTGTTTTAGACAAACTTATAATGATCAAACCTTTTTATTTAACAAGGTTATTTAACAATGGCTATCAGATTATAATTAACAGATTCAAAAAAGTAGTTGGACTGCTAAATTCCACCATGAAAAAACAATACATTTCAAAACTTATTTCATTCCAAATTAGTAAACTAAAAATTCTTTTCAATGGAGTTGTTGGCATTGGGAGAAGAAAGTTGTATCCATATATTCTCAGTCTTTAACACAAGCAGTCTGGGATGCAAACAGTAATTTGGAGGACTTCAATAAGGTAGTGATAAAAATAATTATATAGTAGAGCAAGATTTTCTCATTAGCAAGCCACACATGACCATGCAATATGACTTCTGTGATGTTTTCATGGGCAACAGTGTATAGAGATAACACTCATTTGATTTATTACCTATCAAGGGCTTTTTAGGAAGAAGTAGAAACTCAATAATAAATAAATATATGCCTTCTTTACTAACTGTGAAGGAGTCAAAAAGAATGCTACAAATAACACATGCTACAAATCATTCAATCAATGAACACATTTAGAGATTTTAATACTGCCCCCTTACTCCTTGGTGATAATCTGGCAATCAAACCCAGGGCCTTGCACATCCCCTTTAAATTCCTATATAAGACTGTCATTTCACTTAATAGTCCTTTAGTTAACACCTCCATGTTCAATTTTAGAGTATAATTCTAGAGGAATTAAAATCAAAACAGCAGTTATTTTATTGTCAATTAAACTGAAGAGTTGAGTCAGGCTTGAGGTATAACTTCTGTGGTTATTTATTAGCAAAGCATGTGACTGAGGCCTATTAATTTGCTAGTTTATATGTAATAAATAATTATTAGGCTTATTTTTCTCCTACTAATTTTAAATGGGCCCTGCCACAGGGGACAGCAGTGCACCTGCCTGTGGGCACAAATTGACACCAGGGAGTATCACAGGTGAATGTGGTGTCTGTTGAGCAGCCCTTTTGCTTGTGAAAAAAATTGAGATCAGGAAACTTAGGCCTGATATGATCACAGGGAAAATAAACCTCATGTAAGACTGTGTCAGAATGTTAATTACATCATTACCAAGTATGAGTAAAATACAAACAATGGATTAATATGGAAGATCAAACCAGTAAAAGGTAGTATTTTAAAGTAACATTAATTTCACTAAAGCCAACTATGAACCCATTAAATTTTTTAAAATTTTATTCAGTTCCAACTTAATTCACCGAAATTAGTACAATTTGTACTTTCATCTCCTCTAACTAATTAGCAACTTCAATAATAAAAAAAGGAGACCAATTAAGTTTTGGTGGGAATAGCAACTGTAAACAGTTAATACTAAAGTGAAACAAATGAAACTAAGACAATCTCTGAGAAAGAACCGAAGCCTAGGCTGACTCACGCAGGTAAACAAACAGCCAGGCATGCCTTTGTTCTGGTGAGGTCTAACGTATCTGTGTTCTCTATTACTACTTGTTAATAAATGTGAAATTATTATTCTGTGAAAAACTTAAGTTTATTTAAATTTCAGGGATGTATAAGAACAGAGATATTCTCTTTAAAAAAAGTACATACTCTATAAAGGTAGTTATTAGAATAATTAAAAAAAAAACTATTTACAGGTATTCATTAAGAAAAGCCAAATATTCAATTCCTTAAGGCAGTATGCCTCATACTCCAATCAAATATTAAGGAGCTATCAATATATTTAAACATAACTTTTGAAAAAGTAAATGTATTAAGTTTAAAAAAAGGCTCAAGATGAAGAACAAGTGATCACAATTCTATCTTTTGAGACTTTAAAACTGAACTTAAGGGAAAAAATAATCATATACAGACATGATAAATATTGTATGTATAAATGTATCGTAAATATTTGCAGTTTTGAACCATGCTCTATGCTTAGTCCTGGGGATCAAATCCAAGGCCTCACAAATGATGGGTAAGCAGCCTATCATTCAACTATCATGGGCTCTGGGCTCTACTGCCAGCCCCAGTTGCTCCTTTTTTTTTTTTTTTCTTTTTTAAATTAAGAATGTGGATTTACAGCTGAACAATCTCCATAGCATTTTAATCATTAAGGTTGCTTCTCACAGAGTCTTGGGAGCAAAGACTGCCACCTTCCCCTTGCAGAAGACACTGGAGCTCACTCTGAGCAAATGAAACCTCAAGAATCTGTTAAGTTTAAAATATTTACTGATATTTTGTGAAGAAGAAAAATGGTTTCAGTTACTAATAACTGAAAGTGTTAGTTCTCAATTATAAATGATTCATAACCAGGGACATTTGTTTAGCCAAGCCTACTACTTATATTTGAAAACTGGTAATAGCAGCAGTAAGAACCTTATCAGTGACTTCACTAGATCCTCATAGCTGTGGCAACAGGTCTGAAGGAAGCAGTGATTAGAGAAACACAACATACCTAATTTTTCCAGCTGTTTTATCAATCGATTGCCTTATCTTCTTAGAGAATTGAAAGACTGATGACAGCAGCAGATTATCTCCCATGACCTGAAACAGAGGAAAAAGTATGCTAACATATACTATTTACGCTAATTTTGATTTAAAATAAATGAACAATGTGGTTAGAGTAATTAAATTGAGAAAGGAGATGAAATATCAACAAAGAGTTCCTTTGCTAAATAACTTGTTGAAGTTCCATATATATATAGTCATTCCATTTTATTTATGGTTGTGAGCCTAGCCTTTAACGGCTAAGCCATCTCTCCAGCCCAGTCATTCCATTTTAAAAAACAACCAATTTTAGTCTCTTTTTAAAAAACTCTATTATTATTATTATTATTATTATTATTATTATTATTATTATTATTATTATTTACAACTTATTCACTTTGTATCCTAGTTGTAGCACCCTCCCTCATCTCCTCCAGGTCCCACCCTCACTCTCCTATCCATCTTCCCTAGTCCACTGATAGGGGAAGTCCTCTTGTCCCCTCCAGGTCCTTTTATATCCCTCTTCTTCCATAAGACTTCCTGTGCTCTGTCCAAAGTTTGGCTGTCTCTGCATCTGCTTCGATCCCCTGCTGGTTGGAGTCGTTTAGAGGACATCTGTGGTAGGCTCCAGTCCTGTTTACTCTCTTCTACTTCTTCCAGTGTCTTTCCTGTTTTCCCTTCTAAATGAGAATTAAGCATGTTCCTTAGGATCCTCCTTGTCATTTAGCTTCTTTTGGTCTGTAAATTTTAATATGCTTATCTTATATTATATGGCTAATATCCACTGATAAGTGAGTATATAGCATGCATGTCTCTCTGCTTTGGGATACCTCACTCAGAATGATCTTTTCTGGTTCCGTCCATTTGCCTGCAAATTTCATATCAGCTTTATTCGTAATAGCCAGAATCTGGAAACAACCTAGATGTCCCTCAACCAAAGAATGGATACAGAAATTGTGCTACATTTACACAATGGAATACTACTCAGCTATTAAAAACAAGGAAACCAGTTTATTATCTTTAATCACTATCATGGCCCTGCCTCTCATATTCATAATTAAAACGGACAGCATAAGTAGAGTACTATATTGTTTGCTTATTTACCAAATTATATAAATACAAAGACAAGAAAGAGCACAACCACGAGCTCTGCTCTTCAGAGACTAGTGAGGGAGATAACTTTTAAAGAATTTATTCAAAACAGTAAATTTTCATGATGGGGGTTGGTATTGCCCAACTTGAGAATGAGGGGTAACTCTAGAGGTCAGCAAACTTCTATACAATGCCACAGACAGATTTCAGACTCCGAGAGCCATGTGATCTCTGGCAGAATTTAGTTTTGCTGTAGACTAGACAGCCACAGACAGGATGAGGCTAAGGAGCATGGAGTATGACTGCTGTGTTCAAGACAGGTGGAAAGCTGGGTTAGACCTAAATCACAAAAACAAAGTCTGTGCAGGAGAGTAGAAAAAGGACTCATCTTAAGGTTAGATATGACTACTAAAATAGCCCCACACTGTCATAACTATGTGCATATTCTATAAGAGACCAGAAAGATAAGACAAGACTTTGGATAACAAAATGTTCCTAAAAAGCATAGTATAAGAATGTAACACGGAAATGATATTATACACAGTATAAGAAAGCAGGAAAATCACTGTAGATCAATAGTTGAAAACTAACTATAGCCACATGGCTTGGGCGACATAAGACTCTAAAAACCTACAAAACAAACAAAACATAAAGCATTTTTTTTGTTTGTTTTTTGAGACACAATTTTTCCAGGTAGCCCTGCCTGTTCCAGAATTTACTACATAGACCAGGCTGAACTCAGAGATCCACCTGCCTCTGCCTCCAGAGTGCTGGAAAAAAGGCAAGCGCCACCACCCTTGGCAGTACAAACTGTCCATACACACTAATATTCAGGGCCTTGAACACAGGGATCCAAAAGTCTGGTCCCCTGGAACTGGACTTTACATGGCTGTGAGCCACTATGTGGGGTGCTAGAAACCAAACTGGGACCCTGTGCAATAGCTACAAGAGCTCTTGACTGCTCAGTCATCTTTCTAGTTCCATATTATTTTTCTTAAGGATTAATTTAATAGTTTTTATAAACACTCACTTTTAGGTTAACTTAAGAGTTACTCTTGACTCCTATATACTATAGTTTAGCTTGGACAACTCTAATAACATAATAATGGGCCGGGGGGGGAGGGGTGGGAGGGCAAGATGGCGGCGCCTGGAGAACACTGTGTCTGAGAAGCGGGACAACACTCTCCGTGCAGCGACCAGGAGACTGAACTCTGGGCCCTAAAACAACAGCGATCGATCGTGTTTCCCAGGTGAGGGGAGGCTCCCACAGTGTGGGAATCAGTCAGGTCCACTCTACGGCCGCACAGCCAGAACCCGGAAGAGAACCCGGCTAACGCGGCTTTGGGTCTCTGGGCTGGAGCGCACGCCTGCGTGACCCGCCTGCGTGACCCGATCACTTTCCCAGGCTGATTGGTGGGCACAAGGGTGCCAGAGACTGGGAGTCCCAGTCACAAGAAAACCCCACGGGGAAGGAAAGTTGCCAGACTGGTCACGGGTTACCCAGTCTTTCCCTGGAAGGTCTCTCCGACCATGGGTACCCGTCGCCATCACAACTGAGCTCCCGCCGCATATGGAGAGAAGCTGCGCGCCCAGCTCAAAATCCCTACTCCCTCTTCGGAGGAGGCAGGAGGCGTCCAGCAGAATCTGCCACAGACCACATTGTCTGTACCCCAACCTGAGATGGGGCTGAGAAAACCAGGAGGTGTCCAGCAGAATCTGCCACAGACCGATTGTCTGTACCCCAACCTGAGATGGGGCTGAGAAAACCCAATCATTTCGGGCACTCCTCCAAACGCCGCCATAACCCTGCCGCAGCGGAGTGGAAAAATAAAGAGGCGCACAGTGGCTTCACAGTGCCAGGACCCCAGTGCTGCCAGCTGCTCCTAGCAAACAAACTTCAGCTTGGGATCTGGGACTGTGGTCATTCAACACGTCCTGAGACTCTCCTGGGTCCAGCACAATAAGGTCTAGCACCAAGTCCTATCACCGGTAGCCCCCGACCCCTGGCTGAGAAACCCCCGGCTCAGGATCAGGACTGAGAAGTCCCAACCCCTTCTGGCACTCCCCTGAGAGCACCACCATAAGCTTGCCCTAGCGGAGGGGAAGGTCAGAGGGGAAGGACAGAGAGGCAGCCTACCACAGGACACAGCACCCCCTCTCCAGCTCACCCAGCGGCCCCTGGCAGAGAAACCCAAGCTCTAGATCTGAGGACACTCAACCCTACCTGGTACTCTCTTGGGATCAGCAAACATAGGTTCTACCTCCAGGCTGCTTCTGGCACAGAGATCTGGGCCCGGGATCTGGGACTGAGAACACTCAACCTAACTCTTTCCCACGCTACCCCAGGACCAGTCAACATAACCCAGTCAACATTCCCACCTGGCAGAGGGAAAGGACAGAGAGGCAGCACACTAACCAAGCAAGTGAAAGACCTGTTCGAGAAAAACTTGAAGTCTCTGAAGAAAGAAACTGAAGAAGATATCAGAAGATGGAAAGATCTCCCATGCTCATGGAATGGTAGGATTAACATTGTGAAAATGGCCATCCTGCCAAAAGCAATCTAAAGATTCAATGCAATTCCCATCAAAATACCAACTCAATTCTTTACAGACCTTGAAAAAAAGATTCTCAGCTTCATATGGAGAAACAAAAAACCCAGAATTTCCAAAACAATCCTGTACAACAACAGATCATCTGGAGGTATCTCCATCCCCAATCTCAAGCTGTACTACAGAGCAATAGTAATAAAAACTGCATGGTATTGGCATAAAAACAGAAAGGAGGATCAATGGAACCGAATAGAAGACCCAGAAATAAACCCACACACCTATGAATACTCGATTTTTGACACAGAAGCCAAAACCATTCAATGGAAAAAAGACAGCATCTTCAACAAATGGTGCTGGTCCAACTGGATGTCTACATGCAGAAAAATGAAAATAGATCCATATTTATCACCCTGCACAAAACTAAAGTCCAAGTGGATCAAAGACCTCAACATTAAACCAGATACTCTAAATCTGTTAGAAGAAAAAGTGGGGAACAGCCTAGAACTCATTGGCACAGGAGACAACTGCCTGAACAGAACACCAACAGCACATGCTCTAAGAGCAACAATCAATAAACGGGACCTCATGAAACTGAAAAGCTTCTGTAAAGCAAAGGACACCGTCATCAAAACAAAACCACTGCCTACAGATTGGGAAAGAATCTTCACTAACCCTGTATCTGACAGAGGACTAATATCCAGTATATACAAAGAACTAAAGAAGCTGAAAAGCAACAAACCAAGTAATCCAATTAAAAAATGGGGAACAGAGCTAAACAGAGAATTCTCTGTAGAGGAATATCAAATGGCAGAGAAACACTTAAAGAAATGCTCAACCTCATTAGCCATCAGGGAAATGCAAATCAAAACGACCCTGAGATTTCACCTTACACCCATCAGAATGGCCAAGATGAAAAACTCAAGGGACAACACATGCTAGAGAGGTTGTGGAGAAAGGGGAACCGTCCTCCACTGCTGGTGGGAATGTATACTGGTACAACCACTCTGGAAATCTATCTGGCGCTTTCTCAGACAATTAGGAATAGTGCTTCCTCAAGACCCAGCTATACCACTGCTAGGTATATACCCAAAGTTTGCTCAAGTACACAAAAGGAATACTTGCTCAACCATGTTTATAGCAGCTTTAGTTGTAATAGCCAGAACCTGGAAACAACCCAAAGTCCATCAATGGAGGAATGGGTACAGAAATTGTGGTATTTTTATACAATGGAATACTACTCAGCAATCAAAAAGGAGGAAATCATGAAATTTGAAGGCAAATGGTGGGATCTAGAAAAGATCATTCTGAGTGAAATATCCCAGAAGGAGAAAGACAAACACGGTATATACTCACTTATATAGACCTATAAGATATGATAAACATAATGAAATCTATACACCTAAAAAAGATAATCAAGAGAGCAGACATGGGTAAGATGATCAATCCTCGTTCAGAAAGACAGATGGGATGTGCATTGAACTTATGACAGGAGTCTACTGAAGGCATCTGAAAGACTCTAACAAAGCAGATACAAAGACTCATGACCAAACCTTCGGCAGAGTACAGGGAATCATATGAAAGAAGGGGAGTTAGTTTGATGGGGAAAGGATAAGAGCTCCACAAGGACCAAATATATCTGGGCACAGGGTCTTCTATGAGACTGACATTCAACCAAGGACCATGTATGGATATAACCTAGAACCTCTGCTCAGATGTAGCCTGTGGTAGCTCAGTAACCAATTGGTTTCCCATAGTGAGGGGAACAAGGACTATTTCAAACAGGAACTCAATGACTGGCTCTTTGGCCTCCTCACCCCCCAAGGGAGGAGCAGTCCTGTTAGGCCACAGAGGAGAGCTTTGCAGCCAGTCCTGAAGATACCTGATAAAACAGGATCAGATGAATGGGGAGGAGGTCCCCCCTATCAGTGGACTTGGAAAGGGGCATGGTGGAGAGGAGGGAGGGAGGGAGGGACTGGGAGGGAATGAGGGAGCGGGACACGGCTGGGATACAGAGTTAATAAAATGTAACTGATAAGAAAAAATAAAATTAAAAAGAATAACATAATGATGGATTTGGTCCTAAAACAACTAGAGCCTGCCATTAACTAATATGGCAGAGTAGAGATGCCTCTTCACTACAGGCCAAGAGTTTGCACTTTACTTACTTCATCTCTACTCCAGGTTCTCCGTCTTGTAATTGTTAAGTGATCAGGGTGCTCTGCTGGCTGAGGTCTTGAATCACCAGACCGACCATTGTTTCCTTCTGGTGTTTTGGAATGAACCAATGGAGGTATCTTTCGGAAGTTGAGACTTTCATCAAAGACACGATCAACCAACTAGTAGGACAAAAGTAAACCCTTATGAGAACAGAATAGTGAAAATTGTAGAAGTACTGGCAATAATAATTTTTATGAATAGAGAAGTTATTTCATTCTCAAGTATTAATAGACGCATGAATCTTCAATAAACCAATTACTTTTAAAATAAGCACGCCAAACAGGTTTCTTCCATAAAGTAAATGTTCATCTATACTAATCTTATTTTCAGAACAAAAAATATTTAGCTATGCTAAATTCAATTCTTTCACAATTAAGATGTTCTCCAAAGGAAAAAGATATTTAGAGACAAAAAACAAAAACAAACAACCCCTGAGCCATGTAGGTGGACAATGAGTTCACTTTACTCACATTGCCTTACCAGTATAAAACAATGTTTCTTTTTCTTTTAGTTTTCTATCTTGCTTTTTTCTTTCCTCCTCCCCAAATCCAGGTCCCAAATTTCTTCACAAGATACATAAATGGCAAATTTCAATTAAATTTACAAAAGGAAACAAAAATTAATCCACATAATCAGTACTGTGGTCTCAGTCAAACTTTTAACAATGATAGAGAACTATCATCCTCCTACAGCAAACTCAAGCCCTGCCTCCTACAGTGCAGACTGTGGCCATGCAACACCAAGTAACGGGTTTACCGACGGGAGAACAACTAGTGTAACAATCGGAAATAAAACAAAAGCGGAATGGAAATGTACTCCATGAAATGCTTCAGTAGTTCCACTGGGTCTCAGTGAATGGATAATCATGTTAGGTTAAATTTAGTTAGAAAGCTGAGAAAATAATACTATTTAAATGTACCAGAGACATGTGTATGTCTTGCCACCATGAAGATCCTCTTGTCTTTTGTTTTTGTTTTTTAACCAACAAAGATGATTTTATATACATTTACAATTGATCAATGTGGTAACAAAACTCTACACAGATTAATGAAATATCATTTATTAACTTAGAAAACATACAAACAAAAAATAAACAAGAAGTGATCATTAAGGAGCTGTATAAGAAAAAAAAAGTGACAAAAAGCAACTGAAGAAAAGATTATCAGCACAGTTTACCAGAATTAAATGTCCAAAAGGCTAGGCATTTTTGGTTACTATTTAGAATTTAATAAAATAAAGAAGTAGTGTTATCAGTAAGAGTAGCTGGCAGCATTGTTCTGTAAAGTGACAGATAGTAAATGTTCTTGGCTTTGTAAGCGTACAGTCTGTCTGAGAACTCAGTTTTGCACTGCAACACAGAAACAGCCATAGACAACAGTTAGGCAAGCAAGATTGGGTATAAGGTAATAAAACTTTATGTATGGATACTGAAATGTGAATTTAAAATGATTTTCATGTTATAAACCATTATTCTTTTCACATTTTTAATCATTTAAAAACAAAGTCTATTTCTAGTTTTTGGGCCATATAAAGACAAATCTGTTCCTTTAAAAGGCTAACCTTTGGTTTATACTTCAGCTCAAGATAAAATTAGGCAACATGGCTAGAAAGTACAGTCAACCTTTCTTATCTGGGATTCAACTAAATATAGAATATTTTTAAAATGCTACAGGCCTTCCTCTGTTACCCTCAATTAGCCCTTTCCATGGTGCTATTTCAAATGACGTTTGTATGTGTGTGCATGTGCTTGTGACTGTGTAAAAATCCCCTCTAGACCCCCAATTCTAGAGATATATGGACTTCTTGTCACTATTCTCTAAACAACACAGCCTAACTACTTTCACATTTCAGTAGGTATTGTAAGTAATCCAGAGATCAGTGTACAGAGGAAGGATCTCCACAGCCTACATGTAACCTCTATACTTTTTTTTTTTTTTTTTAAATCTAAGAGACTGGGATAGTCTCAGATCTTCATGTGTGCCTTAGAATTAATCTCCACTGACACAGAGGGGCAAGAGATGACTCCATCATTAATTTAAATTAAAGGTACTTTGTGGAACAATGTTATGTAACTATTGTCTCCTGGATGGAGCTGTACTGTTGGAAGCCATGGTTTTGGGTGGGCAACAGTCTAAAAGTGTTAGCTTATATTCCAGAGTTTATAAGAGTATCTGTAATATTCATGTGTATATGTTAGAGAAACGGCATTTGTATATGTTTCAGTTAAAAAAAAAAAACAATGATGTATGTCTATTTTAAAAAAAGGTGTAGAAATTTTCTCTTTCTTTTCTATTAACTAGTAGAGACCACTTCCTTTAGACTGGAGTATTTCCATGTAAAACTTCATTGAAACCATATATAGTCATTTGTTGAACTTCAGTTTGCTTTCTAATAACATTTACATTCACATTTCAAGTAAGGTTATAGAGATCAAGAATCAACAGGCAAAGTGCTTAAAGGTAAATAATTTTCCATTTTTATGTTAATAGTAGACCAAATTATTAGCCTTTTAGTCTTTATTAATTGTTACAAAAATAAATTTGTTAAAGTAAAATTGGAAAATGCAGAGCTGCATGCAGACAGGAAGGGTGGACATAACTAAAATAAACTAAGCAAAAGGCTAAAAGCAAAAGAAATTAAGAAAAGAAAGAACCTTATGCATTTCTCCATGAAGATCTCCTACCTCTTCTCTAGTGTCTATGGCAGAGCCAGGGGTGGTGGCAGCAGTGCTTACTGTGGTACTAGGGGCAGTGCCTGAGGAAGTCACTGAATCTATTTCTCCTGCTACATCGTTGATCTCCCGAGCAATGAGAGCAAGATCTTGGCTGATCCTGGCAATAATTTTAGAAAAGAAATTTAATTCCCTTTACATTAACAGCTCTAGAAACAATCAGTTTTGACAGAGTCATGTAATTTGTATACCTAATTACAGATTTGTATCCACAACTTAAGATTCTCTGGAATGCTTTTTACTATTTTGGTATAAAAAAAAATTAAAATTTTAACTTCAAATACTAACATTAATGAATTAAGTTCCAAATAACATCTTCAAAATTTATTTTAAATACTGTAAAATACACAGTTAACGTTAGTAATTGGCATTTACACGTCACAGAAATCTTAAAATTTGAAAATGACAGAAATCATGGATAATAAGAAACAAAGACACTCTTTTCACTAACCTAACTGATTAGCGCTTCAACTATAAATACAAGCAATAAACTACAGTGGAATTAACACGGCCAGGGATTTTTGTCACCAACAGAAGTCACATTATAGTTATTTATAGCCATCTCAAAACATTATTTATGGTGATTACTCTTTGAAAATTATACAGTCATTAAAAGCCCAAACTAATGACATTTACTAAATGTGTCAAAAGAGAACCATTAACTACTATATTGCAAAGTATTTTGATAACTGTATTTCACCATTATTGAAAGTCTTTGTAATCTGAAGTATTTATGTTCATGCAATTAGAAACACTAAGATAGTGTCTCCTTAAGCTTCACTGAAGAGGCCTATGGTATCAAGAAGTCATGAACTGAAGCACTGCCTTATACCACGCACAGCATTTTCTATTCTATATCATGTCATCTGAGGGCCATAACATCTTCTGAAGTAGGACTTAGCTGATTTTATTAATAAGCAGACATTACTAGAAAAGTGTAGTGACTTGGTTAGGACTGTGCAACTTGGAAGCACCAGATCTCAGTTTATTTCTCAAGTCCACGAAGCTCTGTGCTCATTCACACGGGCTCATGAAATTCATGAAATAACTATGACTATTTTTAAAAAGATACATTCTTACTACATATACTTGTCTTAGCAATCCTCCTGCCTCTGCCTTCTGATGACATGTATGTGCCACAACATCTGGCTTACCAGCAGGAGCCTTGTACATGGCAGGCAAGCACCCTACCAGTCATACCTGCAGATCAGTTCTAGTTAGCAGTTAACAAAGTGAAAAGTTTTCTCTTAACAATAAAAAAAATTTTAAGAAAGAGAAATAGGGAGGTTCTCTTCCCCTTCCCTCTGACCCTAGCCTATCAGGTCTCATCAGGACTGGCTGCATTGTCTTCTCTCTGTGGCCTGGTAAAGCTGCTCTTCCCTCAGGAGGAGGTGGTCAAATAGCCAGCCAGTGAGTTCCTGTCAGAGACAGTCCCTGTTCCTCTTACTAGGGAACCCATTTGGAGACTGAGCTGCCATAGGCTACATCTGTGCAGGGGTTCCAGGTTATCTCCATGAATGGTCCTTGTTTGGAGTATCAGTCCCAGAATGGATGGCGGGGAGGGACATGGGAGAAGAGGGAGGGAAGGCAGGTTTGGGAGAGGATGAGGTAGGGGGCTACAGCTGGAATACAAAGTGAATAAATTGTAATGAATTAAAAAAATAAATAAAAAAATGGACATAAAAAAGGGAGGAGGAACAAGAAAATGAAATCTTGACTAACTGACATTATAGCCTAAAATTGGTGGGAAAGAAATCAGTCTGGAAACAGTCCTTATTTAGTGATGAAAGAAAGTTGTGAATGAATACACCAACTTCTCCATCCTTGTGAAAAAAAAAAAAAAAAAAAGAAATGACAAGATTCTGTCTTTGATATTCTCATCCATCTTACAAAAAGATTTCAATTCTTAGAAAATGTTCACATTATAAATTTGTTGAACATAAAACTCAATTTGGCTTCTTCCATAGAGAAGGATCTAGAATGACAGAATATATTTAAAACACATGTGAAAGCGCAAATAACCTTCAAAGTACAAAGTAACTTCTTTAAAGTTATATAAAATGTGGAATTAAAATTAATAAAATTCTTTTAAAGTGATATGCATGAGTGCTTGCCTGTATACCTATGTAAGTATATATATGTACATACATATATACACAGACTCTATGTAGCCTCGTGCCTAAGGAGGTAAGAAGAGGGTGTTGATGGATGGTTGTGATCTACCTTGTGGGTACTAGGAACCAATCTGGGCCTTCAGTGAGAACAACAAATGCTTTTAACCTCTAAGCCATCTCTCTAGTACCAAAATAGGGGTTTAAGATGTTTAAGAAGTAAAAAAAACAAAACAAAACAAAACAAATTTAAAATGAAGCTGAGAGTTAATGTTTTGGAGTTGACATATATATTATATACAATACTTGCAAGAAACCTCAACATTCCTTTGTTATGTCAGTACAGAAAGGTAGGAAAATGCTAAGTATTAACCAATCACTTGTTATTTGCCAGGTACCATCCTGTGTCCTAAGGGGATAGCACTGAAGAAATATATAGGGTCCCTTGACTTCCAGAGCTTAGAAAAAATAGAGTACCATCACAAGGAACTTTAATCACCTCATTCAATCCTCACAAATATCTTCTAAGTAAGGTATTAAATCTACAAAGATTTTATATATGTGTGTGTATATATATATTTTCGACCTTATACATCTGTCAACCCTAAAACTTTAACACTGCTTCATTTTAACTGTGGTTGAATATTTACACAATTGTATTCCTTGAACACTCATATACAAATGATAAAATTGAGGCTTAGAAGTCAATGTGAACTTTGTAGGCTAAGGAGAGGGTATGGACATCACTAAATCTCTGTATTATACCATGCTATTACACATTTTTTTCAAACTAAATTTCTGATGTGACTGAGAATAAGCTTGGGTGTGAGTAAAGTTACATAAGTTTAATATCCCTAAACTGAAATTACTGAATATAAAATGCTTCAAAACACAAAGCTTTTATGCACCAACATGACAACAACAACAAAAGGAAAATTCTATGCCTGATCTTCCATCGTAGGTTGTAGCCAAAATCAGGCATATTAAAAATTATCTTCATTGTGTACTTGAGCCTCTTTTGGATATATGCCTAGGAGTGGTATGGCTGGATCTTGAGGAAGCGCTATTCCTAGTTGTCTGAGAAAGCACCATATTGATTTCCAGAGCGGTTGTACAAGTTTACATTCCCACCAGCAGTGGAAGAGGGTTCCCCTTTCTCCACAACCTGTCCACCATGTGTTGTCACTTCAGCTTTTAATCTTAGCCACTCTGATGGGTGTAAGGTGAAATCTCAGGTTCATTTTGATTTGTATTTCCCTGATGACTAAGGACGTTGAGCATTTTTTTAAAGTGTTTTTTCGGCCACTTGATATTCCTCTATTTAGAATTCTCTGTTCAGCTCTGGATCACATTTTTTAATTGGATTACTTGATTTGTTGCTGTTTAACCTCTTTAGTTTTTTATATATTCTGGATAGTAGCCCTCTGTCTGATACTCCAACCAAGGACCATTTATGGAGATAACCTAGAACCCCTGCACAGATGTACAGTGCAGTACAGTGTCCAAGTGGGTTCCATAGCAACAGGAACAGGGACTTTCTCTAACATGAACTGATTGGCCTGCTCTTTGATCACCTCCCCCTAAGGACACAGAGGAAGACAATGCAACCACTCCTGATGAGACCCGATAGACTAGGATCAGAAGGAGGGGGAGGAAGACCTCCCTTATCAGCGGACTGGGGGAGGGGTATGGGTAGAGAAGGGGAGGGAAGGTAGGACTGGGAGGGAAGGTGGGAGGGAGCTACAGGGGGAATACAAAGTCAATAAATTGTAACTAATAAAAAATAAATTAAAAAAAATGAAAAAGTTATCTTCAAGCTATGTGTTTAAGATATATATGAAAAAACTAGAGCTAATCAAAGCATGGCAAACTGGGCTCTTGAAGGCGTTGCCCTTCTTCCCTATTCCCTATATCTTGCTAAAAACTGTTAGATTA
This sequence comes from Psammomys obesus, assembly GCF_907164565.1. NCBI lineage: Eukaryota > Metazoa > Chordata > Mammalia > Rodentia > Muridae > Psammomys > Psammomys obesus. The sequence continues at coordinate 2,438,071 of NW_026585587.1, forward strand.
CATTCCTAAATCTAGCCACCAAGGTCTATTTCCTTATTTAGCCACTTCCTCCTAAGACTGACTACTAAGGCCCAGCTACCAAAGTACTGAAGTCTAGTAATCAAAAGCCCTTTTTGACCACCTTAATTAACTTTTGATTGGACAGTTAACTTTTAATTGGACAATCAAAATTAAACACGTCATCCTAATGCAGGGTTTCCTCTTTTACCTTTAATAAATGGCATTTGCCAATGGGCCACATCTGTCTCTAGCTGTCTCCTCTCTATTCAAGGCAGTCCTTTGTTGGTCCCCCTGATGGGGGGGGGGGCAAATATGCCTTCTCTTTTGTCTTTTATCTCCTGTCTCTGTCTCTTATTCCCTGCCCTTTGTCCATAGGCAAATAAACCTCCTTTGTGCCAAGAACTTGGTCTTGGGGTGTCTTGTGCCGATATCTGTCCCTTCAAAATTTCTGTCTAGAATTGAGTTCCCTTCCCAAAATACCTCACTGTGTATGCAAAAAATTTCTAAAAACCTAAACCTTGACAAACACTTCTCTTTTCTAGTATTTTGGGTAAGAGATGCCCAGTCTGTGTTATAAATTCTTTCCTGAAATCAATGAACTAGGATGAGAAACAGAATAATAAAGGCTAGATGTAATAATTAAAAAAAAAAAAACACATCAGTTTATTTTTTTTAATCTATTTTTTTACGGATATTTATATGATGAAACATGGTATTTTTTAAAGTGGTAAATGAACTAGGATGAAAACAGAATAACAATGACTTGAAGTAATTTAAAAAATAAACATCAGTTTTTTAAAAAAATCTATTTTTTGCAGATACTTACATAATTAAATGTGACATTTTTTGAAAGTGGTAAGAATGTAAAGGAAATAAGTTATCTTCACATGTTACACAGTAAAATGTTCAAGCAACAATCTACCAGGAAGTATTTATTTTCTGGTATGTTCTGTACATGCCTATATATCTTGGAAAGGCAATCCCTGTTTTAAAGTTGATTCAATGATAACAACCTATTACTAAAAATTTAAGCAGCTGGTCAGGTGTGCTTAATATAGGCACTTGAGAACTGAAAGCAAGAAAAATCATGAATTTAAGGTCATCCTTGAATCCTCAGTTTAAGGATGAGGCCAGTCTGGACTACATGAAATCCTGTCCCAAAAACAGACATAAAGCCTTTACTACAAGAATCACAAGAAAATTAGAAAGGAAAATAAAGATAGCAGAAAAGCATTATGGAATATTCCAAACGGAAATAGGGTACCTAATGTGTCTAAGTCATGTGGTTATTAAACTAGAACTTTCAGCTTAATTTTACAAAGTTTCTCCATTGCATCCTTTGGATTATAATCCAATATTACAATCCAACGTATTTCTTTACATGTAGTGCTGTGCTCTGCTATAAACTCTCAGCTTACAATCTTTGCTCCTTCTCTCATTTTCCATCCCCTTCAAATCTGCTAGAAAAAATTCTAAAGTAGTAAAAACATTTTATTTGGGGATGTATAAAAATAATGCTTCCTTAGTAAATATAAAAAAAATTATACTTGCCATTTTAAAACCTAATATACAATCCAGATTTAATTCCATTTTCTTTATTATAAAATTGTTTAAGGGGATAAATCCCAAAGATTCAAAATATAAACTAGTGTGAAGATCCAGAACACTGTTTGCCCTTCCATCTAGACTTACAAAAGCTGAAATAAAGTTTCATGTATTTTTTAGAAGAAAGAATTACCTGTTTAAAAATTGAAACAGGCAGAAAAATGTACTTTGGATCAGTAAGTCTGTGATTTTCACATGTTTGGTAATGACACTTATCTTATTAAATAATTTAAAGGTTTTTTCTTTAGAGACGTATGTTGTAAAATACTTTACAGTCTTACAGGTACATCAGAAGTTCAGGAAAGAACTTTCAAGATTTTTATTTTTAATACTAAAAACATAGACAGTGCATAAAGTATTTTATCATGATAAAAATATAAAACTATAAAAATATTTTAATTTGGACTGAAAATATAAACCTTTACTGGTCGAGATTCTTGATTATAGTACTTCAGTAAAATATTCTGTAAACTATTACAAACTTAATGGTGGCCTTAAACTCCAACTATAAGTAGATTCTCATAAATTTTATGGGATTTACAGAACACTTAAGCACTAAAGAAATTAAATTATCACATTTCTCTGTTGTTCTTAAAATCTAACATGTAATTAGTAACTTATTATGTTAGCACCGGTATTATGCCCATCACAGACTTACAGACTTTATGGTGAAAAAAAAGAACATGAATCCAGGTCTGATTCTGAGTCTATTTCTGACCCGTCTGGTTAGATCCAATATCAAAATTTATGTTACCACCCAGAGCCAGCAGTATGCAGTCTGTTCACAATCTCTTGTAATAACATTTAGTATCATGGTTTTTAAGTATTTTCTTTGTGAATATTTTCTCTAACAATGATTCTAGCTCCAACTGGTTTCTTATGTTTCAGCACAAAAATATGACTATGTTATCCTTATGGGAATACTTAAAAATCTTGAGTTATTTTATATAACACATATAAAGAACTCATTTATATATAAATATAGTACAAAGTATAATTCTAGAGATATATATAAAAAAAGAACATGCAAATCATAGGGCTGAGATAAAATATTACACTGGCTTTGTTTTTAAATGTTCTCTTAATATTCTGTTATCTGAAATTCTCTTCTCAAAGTATAACTGATACAATCCATATAAAATAATGAATTTAAAACACTATAATATTAAGCTCCTTGTGATTCAAATGTGAACCATGTAACGTTCCAATGTAACCTTTTAAGGTTAGAAGTAGTCATTTGCAAAGGTAAAACTTTAGCTTTGTGTACCTAAGTATTTATAAAACCACTAGAATCTATCAAATTCTCACTAGAGGGAACTTATCTTATGCTGTACTAAAGCACATGCATCAAGAACATCTGTAAGAAAATAACCTTTCACCAACTATGCTCTAATTTGCTTATATAGTTAATATTCTGAATTAACCTTGTTTTTATTAAATACAGGTTAAGAACAATGAAACAGGGTTACACTGAAAAATAAAAAGATGGATCTATCAGAGCACAAACTATTTTTGTAACAATGTTTCAATTACATTTCTCAATTATAAATATCTCAAGTATTCTTCAATGCTTGGTTTTTTTTTCAGGTGACATTAATATTCTATAAAAATACAATTATTTTTTATTTAGATTTAAAGCCACTGAAAATTTTTTCTTACATAACTCTAACTTACCAATACTCTTTTAGAGCACTAAACATTATCCCCCTCCTCTTATAGTTTTGTTTGTCCTTCCTTTCCTATTTTTCATGAAAAACAACAGTTCTATGGCTTACATTCTTTTAAAAAAATGAAAATCCTAAAGGCTAATCCTATTAGTACAGTTTTACCCACAAAAGAGGTAGCTAGGAATGAAAATTGTTAGAAAGGCTTGGGCTTAGAATCTCACAGAATAAACAGTGACAACAGCAACAACAATATACATAACAAATAAAACAGTGACTCCAGTCACTGTTCACTCTTCTCTGTCTGGATTAATAAAAGGTTTGTCCGTCAACAGTGCAAGGAGGTTGGTCTTTCTAGTTTATGGCAGAGTATGAGGGACAGACAGCCTTCCAAGGAGGAAGAGAACGTTCTAGTTCTCTTTGGTGCCACTTGACCTTCATGACACAAGAGCAAAGAAAGACTTGCTGGCAGCTATGATCAGAACACAGAAAGTCAGGCTTACCTGACTGTAACCATCTGTTAGCCCATGACTCACAGACTACTTTTCTCTAATTAGACCAACTGCCTTAAAATCTTTAGTAAATAGTTTCATTCAAAAATCTGACCACAAACTGGGCGGTGGTAGTGTGTGCCCTTAATCCCAGCACCTGAGAGGCAGAGGCAGAGGCAGAGACAGGAGAATCTCTGAGTTTGAGGCCAGCCTGGTCTACAAGAGTAAGTTTCAGGACAGCCAAGGCTACACAGAGAAACCCTGTCTTGAAAAAACACACAACAACAACAACAACAACAACAAAAAACTAAAACTGAAAACAAATGAACAACAACCCCCGTACCCAAACCTGATCACAGAGTTCAACAAAGAAAGAAAAAACAAGATCAAATTATGGTAAAGATGATGCTTCTCTTATGGACTAATTGTACATACATTGTTTGATAATATGGCAAGTATAAAATTTAATGCCTTTTAAAGTTTAAAGGCAAAACCAATTAGCATGTAACAGTAAAAATCTTAATGCAACGTAAGCATTCTACAGTAAAATTTAAAAATCTTAAGAGTTAAACAAAGTCCCTAGATTTCAGCTATTATGGTCTCTGTTGCGTCTGAAGTGTTTAAATGTAGTGTTAGTCACCACATTTGCAATGTGAGCTTCATTTTTTATACGTACATAATGGTTATAAGCAGTCATTCAATAGTCATAATTATCATGTTTTAGGTGAGGGGCTGAATTAATTGCACTTCATGAATTTATAAAAATGTAAGCAAAACCAGGCAAGGTAGAGTATACCTGTAACCCCAACATTTGAGGCCTAGAAAGAGAATCCCAAATTCATGGTCAACTAAACTTAGATTTTACAGCAAAATTGTCTCAAAAACCAAACAATAATACAGGTAAAAATGTACCTATTCAAAGTTGCCTACTAACATTAGGAGCCTATCTGTTCCTTTATATTAGATTAAAAGGAGAACAATCTGTACTCTGACCAAACAAATATTAACTATGAGGATTTTAACTACCATTCAAAAGTTATCTTTACCAGCATCTCTATTAGAAATTTTAGAGAGTGAGGAGAACAAAATAAATGGATACTATGATGTGTTCTGCCCTATGTCAACAGCATGAACATTAAATAATTTAAAATAAAAACAAAAGGAAAAGTCTGATAGAGAGTAATTCTTTTGATGAGACATTTAATTAAAACTTGGGGATTTAATTTCTGACATAATTTGTACAAATGAAGAAGCAAACTTGTTATCAACCTGCAATGTTTTTAATTTTTTTAAAAAACATTTGTTTTACTTTCTGTGTGTGTGTGTTCCTGAGTAATGTCTGCACACATAACTATACTGCAGCAGCCTATGGAGGTCAGAAGAGGTATCGGATTTCTGGGAACTAGACTTAAGAGTCACGATCTGTGACGTGGGTGTTAGGAAACAAACCGAGGTTTTCTTTGCCCTTTAAATGCCAAGGCAGCTCTCTCCAGCCCCCAAAAGCCTGCAAAACTGATAAAAGACTGAAAACCAACCTGGCTATCTCTTCTCGATGGGCGGTCCAGTCTCGGATATAGTCTTCCTGTTCTTTAATTCGGTGCTTGAAGGAAGAACTGGCAGGCATTGCTGATCCACTACTCTGCATGCGAGTGGTTTTCAGGGCTGGAGAAGTACGTAGACGAGTATGTTTAGGGGAATTACGGTTTGATCCAAATTCATCTTCTGAGGTGGAAGCATAATCAGTAGGAAAGCGCCTCCATCTTGAATTTACTAAATTTGTTTAATTATTAAAAAAAGAGTTATTATTTTATCATTTTAAGAATTTAAAATAAAAATCATGATTTCAAAATCACGAGAGTTCACACACAGCACAATTTTCAGGAACTAAGACATACACCTCACAGAAAATTTTAAGTCTATTACTCCTTAAATATAGAAACATTACACTCTGGTGAATTAAAAACAATGAATAATTATAAACAATTGAACAACCATGTTTTTTCATAGTGTAGTAAATAAACATTCAGATGAAAAAGTTCATAATGATAAACAACTAAGCAAGCTCTAGTCATATATGCTTAATGTAGGTGTTTTTTAGTTGCAAATACTTCTTGAGTAGAGATATGGATGCTTTTTAAATGACAGCAAAACCACCAACAAGACAAAAATAAAAAGGAAAAAGATTTCCTCATGCCACATGGACTTTCAACACGGAGATGATGAAAACCCTCTTTTCCCCACACACAAATGTGCATAATTCCTGCTACAGAAATTATGCCTTGATGGCAGAAAAAAAAACATTACCTCTGTCATTCAACATCCTGTTATGCTATGGTTGGAAAAAATCTTTTTACATGGTAAAAAAACACAACAAAGCATCTTCAATACAACTCTGTGCTGCTTTAACAGTGAAAACATATGGCCAAACTAGACAATGGTGTAAAATCTACAAACCATGAAACTACAAAAGCTACTCTCACAATCACTGACATTTGAGGCACAGGAGATAGTAACATTAAAGAAAGTGGCAATTACTTTCTTACAGTCAATAAAGACATATAAAATGTTATTGCTGACACATTAAAAATCAGAAGACAAATTAATAGACATTTTACTAATGTTAATAAAAGAATAAAACATACAAGTAACTTATAAAGTATAAACAAGTAAAGAACAGAGAAAATAATGTCTAATTCATAGTAAATTTCACAAGGGCAAGAAATATTTAACAACAAATGTATGCCTAACACTTAGGCAATGGGTTTGATTAGCAAGTAATTTAGAATAGTTCTGAATAATGAATGGATTCCTGGATAGACATCATTTGCATTTATAAATTCTAGAAGCATGAAATGCCTTTGGTATTCAAAGTGAAAAAAAATATTAGCAACTGCTGTAATTCCCAACTGCCACTAACTATATGAATTTTCTTTCTCTCCTTTCTCCATTCTGAATTTGACCTACTCTCTATAGAAGGCAAGTGAAGCCTGGGATTTCTTCATCCTCCACTAGAATTTCATACTTTCCTGATACTTCTTCTCCAAATTGTATTTTTCTTGCTCTTAGATTAAACTGATATACATTGCCACTGGAGATAGCTTAAAGCAGAGAAATAATGCTTCAATAAAGTCCTATTTGCAGCTCCTGGGGTTAGGACCTAGATCGACAGGTACAGGAGACTAAGCAAATGTAGAGAAAGCTCATGAGTCTCCACAAAAAGAACACACACTTTTTCTTCTGATGAGGAGTGTGATAGTTAATATTTCATTGTTAACCTCACAGGATTTCAAGTCATCATGGGAACACAACTCTGTTGGTGTCTATGAGCATGTTTTTAGGAAGGTTTAACTGAGTAGGGAAGACCAACTTAAGTCCTATATGAGAGGAAAGAAAGAGAAAGTGGAATGACAGGAAAATAGATTATAGAAGATTTTCTGATTTTGTTTTTTACCTATTTAGATTAAATAAAATTACTTTCATTCTTTTGAATTTTCTACTGTTTATAGAAATACATTTAATTTATTTAATCAGGTTCATTTGAGATACTGATCTTACTAAGACATTTATTAGATTACTAAATTGAAAACCTATACTATAGATGTTTAAAGTACCAATGTCTAATTTGTTGGTTGGTGAATTACTAGCTATCAATACATATTAAAATGAGAGTAAGTTTCAAGATCATTTTAATCTTGTAGGCCACAAGAAACTGATCTGTTTATAACATTATAAAATTTATTTTAAAAAAGCAAGCAAAATCATATGTTTCAAAGGTACATATCACATATGTATTTTTATATTCCTTTGAAAAATAAAATTATGTGCTAAACTTTATTTTGATAAATAGCTTACTGTTACCCCGCCAAAAAATAAAAAAATTAGTTATAAAGTGTACAACATTCCTTTCTTGCTAAAGGTGTAAACTATAATGTTTACTTCAAAAATACTATTATATGTGATGTCTAGAGTAAAAAGGATTTATTAATACACAGCTGTGTATGCTTTTTAATATAACTAAAGCTATGTTGATCTTAAAATATAACTACATATTTAGCAAAAAAAAGATCAAATACATTTTATTTTCATTACATATCAGAGTACTTAAAAGAGGAATTAAAGTACAAACAAGTTTTGTTGTGTATATTTATAAATATTTATTAGAAGGATCATCTGGGCAGCAAAATTTTCTGAGAATGTTTTGTATTTGCACTGTTCATGTGAATAAAAATTAAAGAATGCTCACTGTTTAATTTTCACTGTTTCAATTTTGAAATTTAGAATAAGAAGGGAAACATTTAAGACAAAGATTAAAAATATTAACTTTCTTTTTTATTAATACAGTTTATTCACTTTCTATCCCTGCAGTAGCCCCCTCTTTTGTTCCCTCCCAATCCTACCCTTCCTCCCTCATCTCTTCCCATGTCCCTCCCCAAGTACACTGATAGAGGAGGTCTTCCTCCCCTTCCCTCTGACCCTAGCTTATCAGGTCTCATCAGAATTGGCTGCTTTGTCTTCCTCTGTAGCCTGAAAAGGCTGCTCCTCCCTCAGGGGGAGGTGATCAAAGAGCAAGTCACTGAGTTCATGTCAGAGACAGTCCCTGTTTCCATTACTAGGGAACCCACTTAGACACTGAACTGCCATGGGCTACATCTGTGCAGGGGTTCTAGTTTATCTACATGCACGGTCCTTGGTTGGACTATCAGTCTCAGAAAAGAGCTCTGGGCCCAATTTTTTGGTTCTCTTGCTCTCCTTGTGGAGTTCCTGTCCCCTCCAGGTCTTTCTATCTCCCCCTTCTTTCATAAGATTCCCTGCACTCTGCCCAAAGTTTGGCTATGAGTCTTAGCATCTGCTTTGATACCCTGCTGGGTAGAGTCTTTCAGAGGCCCTCTGTGGTAGAGGCCCTCTGTGTCCTGTTCCCTGTTTTCTCCTTCTTCCGATATCCATCCCGTTTGCTTTTCTGAATGAGGACTGATCATTTTACCCAGGGTCCTCCTTCTTGCTTAGATTTTACTATGTTTAGATTTAGTATGTTTATCTTACATTATATGTTTAATATCCACTTATAAGTGAGAATATACCATGTGTGTCATTCTCCTTCTGGGATGCCTCATTCAGGATGATCTTTTCTAGTTCCTACCATTTTCCTGCAAATTTCATGATTTCCTTGTTTTTAATAGCTGAGTAGTATTCCATTGTGTAAATGTACCACAATTTCTGTATCCATTCCTCCCTGAGGGAAATCTGGTTTGTTTCCAGATTCTGGCTATTACAAATGAAGCTGCTACAAATATGGTTGAGCAAATGTCCTAAAAATATCAACAACACTTTCTAAACTGTACACTTACAAGAGTGACACCAGCTACTTTATTAGTAGTGGTGGTACCGGTACTCATAGCAATATATATAGCTTTTAGAGTCAGGGTTTGTCTTGCTATATATAGTCCAAGCCTAGAATACATTAAGTAGCCCAGGCTGGCCTGGAACATACTGAAGTCCTCTTGCTTTAGCTACACAAGTTCTGGAATTATGGGTATTCACCAAGACAGTTGGTCAACTGCTTTAATGTGATAACTTAGGGTACTTAATTTTAAACACCAAAATCTTAAACAAAATAAACCTGGGTATTTCCATTGTCACCAAAAGAATATAGAAGAAAGGCATGTTATTAAACCCTTGAAAGCAAATTCTACCATAGAAGCATAAAAGAATTGCTACCAATAATGCTAGACATTTCTTTTCTTTTCTTTTTTTTTTAATGCTAGACATTTCTAACCATCAATTCTTACCATATTAAATGAAAGAAAAACCTAATAATAACTTAGTCGAAAATACTGAATCAAAACACTACAGAATAATTTTTACATATGTCAATACGGACTAGATCACATGTGATAGATAACTCCCAGGTCTTTAAAGTCACATGGAAAATGGACCCATTGACCAGTTTGATTCCATGTTCTTTTAAGCCTTAATTTTCTTTTTTCCCCGCTCAAGTTTATACAGTTATCTTAAATAAAAATGTTATAGCATCAAAGACATTCGACTGTTAAAATCAAACATAAACCTTCTAGTAATCATTCCTTGCAACAACTATTTAGCATATTTTTTCACTGACGTGGACTGAATAAAATAGCAAGATTCCAATGTTTTAGTGAATAACACCAAAACTATTTCATATCCATCTTGTATCTACTTCTAGTAATGACATAACAGATACGAGCTGTCTTCTGGAAGCTAGGAAACAGTACTGTTTCTTAATAGTAGAGTAACAAAAGTTAGTAAAAGGCCTTGGAGTCTCATTCTGCAATGAGAGTTGATCAGGTTAGGTTATTTCATCTCCTGGTCTGAGTTCCCTAAATATCCTTTCTAGATCTTAAATTCCATAACTCTAATTATGTAATATCTAAACTAATAAATTTAAAGAATTTAAATTCTTTAAATTTAACACTTATCTCAATTTTACCTAGGGAATTTCATTAAGGAATTCAAGGGTTTTCAATTTGTTTTAGATACAGAAAAGTGAGTTTCAATATCTGTATTCAAACCAGAAATAAAAATTACTCTATTTATAATATGAAATCTTATACTTGTTTCTCAGACTTTCCAAGTGGTCCTCTTTAGACCACATCTTAAATAAGTCCCTCCTGCTAAAGAATAAGGAATAAAACTAGATTACTCCTGCAGTAAGAGTTAGTTAATCAGAAGAGAAGAAGCTACTTCATGCTCCCTGGTAACACACAACTTACATCACAGCTCATGTTAGGATGGAAGGAAACGTAATGCTTAAATGGAGGTGAGGTGGTACACAGCAGTATTGCAAAGAAATCAGGGTGCACTCCACAGAATGCAGCGCAAAGAAAATGAACTGAGAAGGTAGAGCCATAAGAAACAAATAACTAACAATTCATAAATAATTAAAGATTGATATGTGGGAAAAGATTAGAATATCATTTTTCCTTTAGGAAGCTCAACTGGATATTCTCTAGTTTCAGTCTACATCTAGTTCTAACGTAGTCTATAACTTATTATTAAAGGCACCAGTATGGACTAAAAAAAAATAAAATAAAAATGGAGTAGACAAAAGCAGCAATGAAAAGGAAGAACAGAAAGAGGGGAAAAAAATCTTTACAAAGTACTTTTGGTTTTGAATTGTGGAGGATGTATTATAAATCAAGCAAAAATAAAAGGAAGATTACGCACCAGAGTTCCTCTACTTTTAATTCAAGACTTGGGGCTCACTAAGCCTGCTGATAAGAATCATAAACCTTCCAGTCTTCCAGCAGCTGGTCTACCTATCCTGGCCTTTTCAGCCACCCATACATGCAGCCGATTGTGAGGTAATAAGCACATGCTTGGAGGATACACACAAGTAGCTAGCTTCCTCAAAGCTGCAGTCACATATTCCCGGTGGCTTCAGCTTAAATATGAAATACAAATAAGTCAACAGCACTTCAGTGCTGGAGACAGTAAGTGGTGATTGTGGTTATAGTCAGGTAATTACTACAGTTAAATGTTACAACAGTACATTGTGAGATAATGCTCATAATTAAATTTGTAGTTTAGTTTGATCTACATATGTTTAGTGATTGCCCTATGCATCCACTCTCTTCCAAGAAATAAGTGATGAGTTAATTTTCAATAGCTCCAACTACAAATGTGTAAATATATGAAACATTTTTTAAACCAGTCATGTATTTTTAAAAGGCCTAAAAAAGGTATCTTTTTTCTTCAGTTTCATACAAAAATCTAAAACACCTGGCTTTAGAAGCATAACATTACCTTTAAAATAGACAGTAATTCCTAACATAATTTTGACAGACAAATGTAACATCATCAAATAAAAAGTTAAAACTCCTAAATCTGTTCAGTCAATTTCTTACTTTGAAACCACTATTTTGTGTAAGACTTTAATTGGAGTTTTATATTTTAATGGAGGAGGGGGTATTAAGTCTCTAATTTTAACCATATTCTTGAATTATTTTGTTAAGACAGCTAGAAAATTTAATTCTTAATAAAGAGCCCACATGGAGAACATGCTAATGTTATTAAAAATCTGCATGCAATTACCTGAAGGAGAGCCGTGAGCGGAGGTCATGCTTTTGACCTTGGAGTCTGAGAGCCGAGAGATACTGTTAGCTCTAGTTCTAGGAGAAAGTTTATCTGATGGCACTAGTCTGGCTCCACTCCTAATGACAGCTTCTGCAGTGCGAGAAGAGGCACTGCTTCTCGATATTGTAGCTTCAGAATCACTACGGGCAGATAATGAGCCAAGTCTTGTTCTTCGAGGCTGAGCCAATAAATCAATCCTAGAGATGGTTCGCCTTCCAGTGGGTGGTTTTGATGTGGAACTTGTGGTGGACACTTCAGAAGCAACAGATGCTTTGTCAGCATCAGCAAGTTCACTGTCGGAAACCTCACCAAGCCGGGCTCTGCGCAGGAGGGAAGTCCTGGTGGGCCGCGGCCTTGGGAGAGTGGTCGATTTACTTGATGAACCAGAGGCAACAGGAGAGGTCTTAGACTTTGCTGCTTTGCCTCCTTCCAGTTTGGAATGTACGTTGTGCTCATCAGCTGAGGTAAGTGGAGTCCTCCCATGAGGTTTGCAGGAGTATGTTTCCTGGTCAGATGACAGGATGTCAGAGATAGCAGAATGAGGTACACTAGAGGTCTGGTCATCATCTGTTAAGTCTACGGAAGGCTGCCGCATTCTTCCACTGGACTGCACAAATTTCCGACCATCTGCTCTTATGCCTACATCTGTAGAACGGCTCTTTGCTTTCTTTTCAATTTTGTCCCTAGTGCCTGACTTTGTAACATCTTTGGAAGGGGAACTTGTGGAACACCTATCTTTATAGAGACTAGTGAAACTCTTGCGCTTTTGGGTGGACTTTCTTTCAGTCTCTCCAGTAACCAGACTGATTGTACTGGCTGTGTCCACATCAGATTCTGGTGAAATAGAATTGTCTCTATTGTAACTAGGAGTATCTGGGCCTTCATCAGTTTTATTATTATCTTCACGCAGTTTAGCTTCTAGAAAAGCCATCACTGCTTCCGTGTCTTTTAGAATCAAGGTTGTGTCCATGCTGGTATCAGTATCCAAGGAGTCACTCCTGTCTCGGAGTCTACTTGCAGATGTCAATGCTAAGGAGGTGGGAGCAGATGAATTCTGCTTATTGATATGGGGAATAAGTTCTATGGGTATGTTTGAACTGGGTTTGTCTATGGTGAAACTCCCTTGTCGCACTAATGACTTGGAGAATTCTTTCTTGTCTCCTTTTGAAATCTGACTTTTTTGAATTTCCTCAGCTTTTCTTCTCTTGCTTTCATTTTGTATTACTCTTTCTCCTTTGCTCGTAGAATGTCCTGAACTTTTTTCTACAAGTTGGGACTCTTGCTTAGAAGATTCCTCCCTACATTTATCTATGTGTCCTGAAGCACTTTTTGAAGAAAATTTAGTTGGAGTCCACTGGGCCTGTTCCTTTTGTTCCTGCTGTTGTTGGATTTTAGCTAATGTTTGTTTTACCAAAGAAGTTTCTTTATCAGTTTCACTTCTCTCCTTGTTAGAAGAGGTGCTTGAGTGAAGGAGGCCCTTGTTATCTGCACCAGGTTTAGGAATCTCACCATTGACCGCCCTGCTTATTTTACTCAGGCCTCTGTCTGCATCGTGCTTCTCACTGTGGTATCCCTGCGCAGGAGCTTCTTTTTCCTGCAGTTCCGTGTCTTGCTTCTCTCCTATCTCTGACCTCTGCGTTACCACCTTTGCTCTGGAGCTCTCCAGGGGCTTTTCTTCATTTGGGAGCTGGGGAAGAGTTCGCCTCTTCCTCTCTCCCTGACTAGTCAAGGAAGCTGCAGAGCTAGTACTTCTCAGTGAAACACCAGCTTCACCAGTATCTGTCTCTACAATAAAAACATCAAAGTAGAAATTCATTAGAGCAAAAGGACACACATTAATAGGAGTGTCAACGTATACTGGACTTTAAGATGTGTTTGAAAATGTCCTCAGTATAAAATGAATACCTTCATTGTGGAAAATTTGTACTTCCTAAGTGTGTGTGTGTATCAAAATACCTTTGCTCTTAGCAAGGCATCAAAAAACCAATATTTGTGAAAATAGTAAAAAGTGACAGGATTTGTCATAGTTTTATAAATCAAAGGACTTTCAAGGCATAATTTTTGGTATAGTAAGGCAGCTTAATATACCATTTTTTTTTTCAATTTAGCAGATCCTAATATAAAAGTAAATACTTTGAAGCTACAAGACAGAGACAAAATAAATTTGATCATATTTAAAAGATTTTTATAAGTGATTCATAGTAAATCTAATTGTTTTGTTTTTAAAATGTGTTAAGTGTAAAAAATTTAAGTCTAAACTGACAATTTAGAATTCTATACATTTAATGTGTTATGAGGTGACATTACTTAAGAACATAATGAAAAATAATTAAATCAGCATTTTGACATCTTAACTCATAATATACATTTATATATTGCTCATCTACTAGTTATCACCTTTATGATTATAATATGATATTTGCATACTGTCCTAACAGATTGGCATTTCAAGAAAAGTATTTTTTAAAGTTTTTAAATTATACTTGAATAGCAAAAATTTACAACAAAAGAGCAGAGTGTCTGGGAATGAAATACTAAATCTTAGGAGGTAACCTTTTGATTTTGGAAGGTTTAACTTATGAACCACATCAAAGTTTTTAAGGGAAAGGACTTGGTAGGTGGCATAGCATAGCATCTTGTATAACATGTACAATGAGCTCCTTAGTTTACTTCCAACATTGCAGGAAAAGGAAAAGGCTTTATTATTTAGACACTTTTCACTACTGAGAATCTCCTAAAATACAAAATGTTCATTAAAACCTATCATCTTACTTGAATTCAACATACTGTTCAAAATATAAGAATGTTTATTTAAGCTTCATTTACTTATTAGTATATTAAGTTTAGCTTTTTTTTTTTTTTTAAAAAAAAAACACATCCATTAAAGAGAGAGAAAGAGAGAGAGCGAGTGAGGGAGAGAGAAGGTTAAAAAACGAAGGATGAGAAAGAAGAAATTACCATTTTCTACAGTTGCAGACAATTCCATTAACCTTTCTTCTGGATCATGCCTTGTATGATTAGCAGCCAAACTAGCCCATTGTGAAACCCAGCGTTTACTTCCAGATGGAGCTATTGCTTCCTAAAGGAGGAAAACAGAATGAGAGAATGCAGTAGCTGATTCTCCTGAAATAAACTTCCTTCCGTCCCATATGTGACACAGAAGCCCCATTTCAAGCTCAGCTTATCATGCTTCATTGATTCTTCTAGATCTAAAATAAAGATTCTCTAGCTGCCCCTTTCAACTAGGTTTTATTATCACTGTGAATGTAGCCTACAATCCTGTTCTTCTTATACATCAACAGTGGCAGCCACACTTCAGAAGCTTACAACTTACTGGGTTGCCAGAGGAGTACAGATACGTACCACATCTTTGCTAGCCCAAAGTGGGACTTCAGTGGAGTCAGTTTTACTCCACTGAAAGGAAGAGAAACTGAAGGGTTATTCAAGTTACCTGCTAGTCCTCTACTCTTTAGGAAATCAGACTGGAGTCAGGGTCTCAGGAATATCAAATATACTAGGTTACATTTTAATAAACCTCAAGAACCCAAAGCCTGAGACTTCTATGATACTGAAGTTAAAATAACTCACTCTGAACTTTTCTACACCCAGACCTATAATATGTTTAGATCTGTGTTTAAGGCAAATGTATTTTGAACCGTTCTAGTGAAGTGTACAGGTTGCTTAGCTAATGGGAATACCCTACCATTTCTTAAGCTGAGAACAATATAAAAATTACTCTCTCAAGCTATAATCAGTGGTGGGACTAGCCTGGAAAACCTAGTGATGAAAACAAAACAAAACAGAACAAAATAAAAAGGGTGGGGGCTGGGGACATACAGTTTTGTGGTAGAGCATTTTCTTGGCATGCACGAGGCCAAGTTCAATTGCTAATACTATAAACAATAAAGAAACCCAAAACTTAACTAAGGCATTAATACCAAGACTGGAATGCCAACTAGAAAATGTCAAACTACAACAGAAAGTTTATTTTGAGCTATTAAAACATACCTTAGTAAAAAAAGAAAACAAGTTACTGTGCTAATTATGAACAGGCTAAGACTAAATACTGATAAAGTAGTAACTTCATGTATATAATACACTATATGGTTTCAAGACTACATTAAAACCATCAAGTGGAGAGAACAATGCATGTAGACAAACGACACCACAGCTAGCTGACTTCTTCAACTCCTTTCCAAGGTCTCCCAATATCTGTCTACCACTCTAAGAACCACAGGCAGTGCCAGATCACTTCGAAGTATGGAAAGAATCCACAACAGGGTAGTTACACTGTTGCATACTTAAACTTAGGACGCCATTCTTTGTTCTGATGGCCTGTTAGGTGACAGCTGCAAAGGCAGGAATGTATTAGAGCTATATGAATTTTACTTGGCATGAATTGAGGCAGAGAGAAGAGGGCATCTAAAGTATTTCACATAAGCCTTTCCCTGGCTTATCAATTAATATTAATTAATTAATATTACCTATTTTCAGTGAGTAAATTAGAAACTACAACAAAAATTCTCTAAGTTAAGGAGAAATAAAGAACACTACAAAAGCTGTAATTGCTTTGGCAATTTTCAGAAAATGGAAAACAGGGGAATTATTTCAACACTATTCAGTGAACATATAATGTCCCTAAAGACATTTATATTTGTAGGAATATAAATGAAATTGTAGTATTATATAACTTGATTTTCTTGTATTTACATTTTATATTTATTAACAAGTCATTTATTACAACTACCTCTTTTCCCTACAGAAATATAATGTAATATGTAAAATAATGAATTAGAAAAAGGTCAGGCTGTGGAGATGGCTCAGTGATTAAGCACACTTGCTACACAAGTATGACAATCTGAGTTCAAATTTCTAGCACCTACATAAAAGCTGGGCATGACTGTGTGCCTGTGACATCAGCATTCTTGGAATAAAGACAAGCAGCTGGCCAGCCCAGTGAAAGTCCCTGTCTTAAAGGAATAAGGCAGACAGTAATAGATGACATTCATGTGCTCCTCTTGCTCCCACATGCATGTGCAACACACACACACACACACACACACACACACACACACACACACACACAAACCTGTTCTCTCCAAAAATTAAAAAAAATATCTAAAACCACTTAAGGTTCAAATTCTGGTTCCACAAATGACAAGATTTAAGACCTCAGGCGAGTTAATTTCTATATACCGCATTTCATTTATTTGTAAAGCACCTTGAAGGCTTCCCTCTACTCAAAGTTACGCCTATTATCTGAATAAACAACACTTCCAAATCATGCAACTATTTTATATTTTCTTTTGTTACATAAAATGGAATGGAATTTTGATGTCATAGCTATGCCAATCAAGTCATCAGTTGTTCTTACATCACTCTCATTACACCCTGGCTTGTACCACAGTGATGGCACAGCTTGTATGATCTCACTGCAGTGATCAGCGGCACCCTTCACATGTTTCCTGCTTGGTCTTCTCATTCCAAACATATAACTCCTAGAAATCATAAGCAGGGTATATTTTTTGTTTTGTCTCATTGTGCTACTTACAAAAAGGGACATATAGCCACACAGCTTATTATTTGTTTACTGGATTGTAATTATTTTTCTCAGTAACTTTGAAAGAACAATGAAAACTCAAAACTAAAACAAAATTGCTTTAGGTTTTCATTCAAAATAAAAATTCAGTTGAAATTTAGATGTTGAACTATTTCACAAAAGGATATATATATGTATATATATATATATCAATACTTAAAATAACTTCCAAATGATAAAAACCTGTATTTTTGCATATAAAAAGAATTGCATACCTCTGAGTTATGAAACCCAGGTGTACTCAATGGCTTTCTTTCTTCCATTACTACTGTGGCAGAGTTGAGAGCCCAATCTTTTATCAGTCCTTTATGCTTTTCATTAATAATAGGCCTATTATAATCCTGATTGTCATCTACTCCAAATACCTAGAAGGAAAAATTTGTTTCATAAATGAAAATAAGTGTGGGCACCAGATTAGTATGTGAATATCATCAACAGCATCAAAAGCAAATAAAAATATACTAAATTAACCTCACCTAGCAATTTCAGAGTAAGAAAAACTTATTTAGTGACAGGTGACTCCACAGCTGGACTGGAGAGGCTGCAGAAGCTGCAGATGGGACTATCCTTTTAATACTCAGCAAATATTCTGGTTGATAAAATGTAATACTTAGAACACAACTTCAGATTTGTTTAGATAACTTAATGATGCTAGACATGAAAATAAGGGGAGGAGCCAGGAAAATACTTCAGCATATTTTTAGTGTATTTCTTGTTTCTATTTTGGAGAAGCACATTAGAAAAGCACGTTTACTTGCTTTTTTTTAATTTTAATTTTTTACTAAAAAGGGTATCATGTACATATATATAACTTACATTTACACATATAATTTTCTAAGGTGCCAAACAGGCCTTTATTATAGGATTTTCACACAGAGTACAGTAATTTGTCTGAAATGCACATTCTTGACCTACTGACACAGATTAACTTTATCAATAATAACAGTCAACACTTTGAAAAGCTCAACACAGAGATTAATATTCACATGAATGTATTTTCCTAAGAGGCAGAACCCCAGTATTAGTCATGTTTTGGCACATAAAGGGACCTGGATATTACATCTTGCAGCAGACTGGAAAAAAGCTATAACAAATTACATTTAACATTTCATTTTACTATTTAGTTTGAAATTGGTTCAAGTGAATGGATGAATGAATGTCCCTCAGACTTACTCATTATACTTACAGTATGGGCACTGATCATTACAATAAAGAAAAATTATCTTTGAACTTACAATCTGTACAAATGACCTCTGGAACCTTCACATCCTACAAGTGAGTACCACTTTCAGTGGTGCCAACTCTTTTCATACCAAAGCATAACTTTTTCATCTACAAATGGGTAGATTTATAACTATATTAGGACATATGTAGCCTACAAGCTGTAGGTTGGACATGCTTGTTATACCAACACACAGAAAAAGAAACTAGTGGTCATAAAATAATATAATAAATTCTGAGATGTACATTTAGACCACATTTCTAAATTCAGTGAAATGTGGAAAATTTACCACTAGATGGCTTTATCGCTTAAATTAATTTGAAGACAATCCCCCCCCACAAGAATTTGGTTAAAATTATCAGTGCTTTAAGAACAAGTTGCATGTTATTAACTTTAAGTTAAATGAGACCTTTAATAGTACACAGAACCCAGGGTATAGGTGGGAATAAGTAAAAATAGTTTCTTTGCTTCATCTTGCTAAACATCTGAGTGAATTAAACAATTACAGCAATGGTAAAGTGTGAATTGTTGTAAAGCAATTACAGCAAAGGTAAAGCGTCTTGTGACTTTTCCCTGATTTATAAGGAAAGCAACATTAGAACTGCTGGCGTGGCTTGTGTATGTCTTTTACAAACTGGTTCACTCCAAATTTACTGGTTCATTTTGTCACTTTACATTACTAAAAAATAAACTCAAATTGGAAGTAAAAAAAATAAATATAACCATATATAATTTCTTACATTTTGTATCACTGTGGCATGGAAATCTATAGTTTTTGATTTGGTGATATTTAATTGCATCAGACATAAGTTTGGCTTCTTAAAATATAATCTCCAATAGTTTCCAATAAAGGATATGGTAAATCTCTTCAAAAAAACTTCTAATAAAAATAACCTGGACAGTGGCTTGGTAATAAATTATTATTTTGAGAATGTATAAAGTTATACCCAGGACTGTGCTCTAATGGAAGCTGAAGGCAACAGACAGTACGCTAGGGATTTTCTACACATTTTCTTATTTGTGACACGTCTATTCATGTATCTGTTAAAGAGCTGTCAATTATTTCTTCCATACAGGTGGCAGGGCAGGAAGAATTCCAGTATGGCAAAAAGCTTTCAGATTTCACATTTATGACTCAGTTTAATTAATTTATGTTTTTTTGAGTGTCTCACACTGTAATCCAGACTGACCTCACAACATTCCTCCTGCCTCAGCTTTTCAAGTGCTGTAATTATAGGCATGAATAAGCCACTATGGCCAGCCTTTAAAACATACTGAAAAAAAAAAAAAAACAATGAATAATCTAGCTTAAACTAGCATGCATTCATTTCTGTGTGTACACAGACATTCACTTGTGACATCTTGATGGGGACACAAAGCATACAGTCAGTTACACTATCCATATACTCTCAGGCATATACATTGTTCTCCATTTCTAAAGTACACACATACCAACATCTGACCTAATAATGCTCTAGAACTTGAAAGTGCCTCCAAAACCAAGACCAAAGTTTGAATAGTCTCCATCTTTCATTCTTGATTCTGTCATCAGGATATTTTATCCATATACATATCATAATTTGACTACCAACTGTATAGAAAGTGGCTTACTTGTCATCATGAATAGCTCAAGGTTCTTCAAGTTTTAGCCTTAAGCTCTTTATTTTCTCCCTGTCCTAATCTAACCTGGTGTCAATCACAATACCAAACTTGTTCATAACAAAATCTGGCTTTCTCATCTAGCCAGGACTTCTTTAGGTTGGACAACTACAGGGGAAAAGGACATACACCTTTCTAATCTATATCCTTCTTTTCTAGACTCTTCACAGAAGCTTGCCAGCCCATTTCTAATTCTAGAGCAGACGCAAAAGGAGCTTGTTAGGGCCTGACAGGTTATTGAAAGTACTCATGTATCTTAGAAGTTCCATTCACATGCTACCTACTACCGTGTCCTTGATCCAGGTAGATGCTACCTCTACCTAGGCCACCCGTGATCCCTCCCACAGGTTGGGGAAAGAGGACAGTGCCTGCTGTCCCCATACTACTGTATGCATTCCACACTGTTCAATGGTTCTTTGAACACATTCTCTCTCAATCTTTACCTCAGAATAGGTGTATATCATATTCATTGTAGAATTTCCCACCTATAGCCCAGTGGCTGCTCTAAACAATTTACACTGGCTATTGAGGCATGGTATTTACTAACGTAAGCAATTAGGTGAGGCACTACAGGACGTTTAAAGCTCTGCATGACTTAGTCCTTTACTACGAAGGTCTAACACAGATACACAAACAGACTAACACACACATACACAGACACACACAGACACACACACACACACACACACAGACACACACACACAGACACACACACACCAACCCAAGAATGCAAAAGAACCACACAGAGACACTTTATTATTAAAACAAAACTTCTATGCATACCATACTAATCTCAACTTTAGATTTACAAAAGAAAAAAAAAAACAAAAAACAAAAAAACAAACCTTCCAGATATTAACAGACTGGTATATACAACACCAACAAAGCCTTTGATTTTGTGTTTTTCCATTACCAGGTTATTATTGTTACTATTTAAAGGTCCAAATTACAATGCCCAAAGTTTTGCATCTTTTAATTCAAAGTGGTAATAGAGGAGCTGAGGCCTCATGGTACTCTACTGAAAAGAGCGAAGTCAAGTTTCATGGATATTTATATCCACCTATTAAACAGGTGCACAGGTCAAAATTACACATAGTAATATTAGATATAGGCAATTAGCTCATTGTAGCAGGAAACAGAACCCAGTAGGAAAAAAAGAAGGGGTGGGTGGACTATATCATGATTATAACCATATACATAGACAAAATGAGAATTTCATAGCAGTAACAATTTATCAAATTAAAAATATTTTGGACTGTGGTTATAACTTAGTGGCAGAGGGCATACCTAACACAAAGTAGGCCCAGTACTAAAAATAATCCCAATCAATTGAGATTTAGAATTCATCTTTTCATGGAACAGAAAACGCTAACACCAAACTTTTGTAGGTTTACATTAATAAAGAATGGTGAAGAACTCACATTTTAATCCTATCAAGGTATCAACATAAAAACAGTCAAGTTTCTTTCCCCAAGGAACAAAGTTCTGCTGGATAAGATGAATGGGCTCTCTCTTTTTAAGTTAAATCACTTATATAGGATCTCGCATCTTAGAAAAAACTTGTGAGAAAAAAAACCATTAAGAACTATGCTGATTTCCAGGCACATAGTGTCAAATAACTCAAGATGATTTAAGAAAGGAGCATTGTTTTTAAATTTATAGTATTTTTCCCAAAAAATATAACAACCTTTAAAAAGATAAATACCTTACAATTCAATGAAATAATTGTAGTATAATGGACACTGTAATTCTGATATTTGTAACTAACTTTTCACAGCTAAAATTTTGACAAAATTGTTACAAGAGGTTAGGAGAGATCATTTACCATTTATTATAGAACATATATGTATACAGATATATATTCTTTTCTAAAATTTTTATTTTTCGTACATTGATGTTTTGCCTGCATATATGTCTGTGTTAGGTCTCCTGGAACTCGTAGTACAGATAGTTGTGAGTTGTGAGAGCCGGGAATTGAACTAGGTCCTCTGGAAGACCAGCCAATACTCTCAACCACTGATCCACCTCTCCAGCCCCAAGAGATTCTTGTTCACAGTATCATTTACAATTAATGAAAGTGGACTCAAACTCAACATCTTGTCAGTGAAAGAATGGATTACAGAATGATTTAAGATTCCATGATAAAAAAAAGAATGAAGTATCAATGCATGCTAAAATACACATGAACCCTCAAGACAATATTCTAAATAAAAGTAGCCAGTCATTAAAGGCCACATATAGAATGGTTCTGTTTATATGAAATATCCACTAAGTAAATGCAGAGATACAGAAAGCAAATAGCTAGTTACTAAGGTGCAGACAACGGGAAAAGCCTACTTAAGTGCAATTTCTTTTTAGAGGGATGAACACATTCTGGAATTACAGTGCCACCACCACACATTAGTATGAACATACCACAGCTTCCAAAATGTACATTAATGTTTTACTTCTAAGAGCTAACTTTCAACTAATCATCCTTTTGCTGCAGCTTAACAAGTACTTGAAATTATAGGTGCATATTAACTGAACTGCACATTTTCAATGGCTAAAAGATCCAATTTTATGTTATGTTAAGTTTACTTCGATTTAAAAATAAGGTACCATTTAACTCTGTCTTTTTCTTGGTGCTTTTTTTCTGAATAAAGATAGTTTAAATTTGTTGTTCTTTCTTAACTTATAGCCTTAGTTTTCATTAATTCCTTGGAAATCTTAGAAGTCCCTGGCTTCCCATCTTTCTCTATTGATTCCATTACTCACAACAATATTCTATTACTTTATTTGATGCATTTGAATGACTGAAATACTTCATCTTACTACTTATTTTTCTACTTTTTAGTGCCCTACCTCATAAAATTTGGCTGCTTATCAATGACCATGTTCTCTTATCCTTGTGCTAAAAAGATTTTAAGCTAGGGAGTTAGCTATTGGTAGAACTCAGAGGCCCTCAAATCTTGTACTATACAAGCACTTTTACTGACAATAATTTATTTCCTTTTCTTTTGACCCAATCTCTATTCACCTACAGCTTACCATACTTTTAACATAGACAAGTTATTTTGAGATCAAAATATAAACTAGTTTTAGCACAGAAAAATATAGAGTAACTTGGGGGAATCATGTTGAGTTTAATCAATTTGTAAATTCACTGAAAAACTTTAGTTAAAAATCAAAGATTATATATAAATACATTAAATGAAAAAGCACATTCAACTTTCTCATTTGTGATTTCAAAAGATAGTTATAGTCTACTACAGAACAAGAAAGATCATTCCAGAGATGGTAGCCAGAATTAAATCAAACAGAAGTTAAGCCCCCACCCAAAAACCCAAACGACCCCCCCTCCCCCGCAAAATAAAACAACAGCAGCAACAACAAAAACCCAAAACATGATACCCTGACAGAAAGCTGGAATCCTGGTGGCTACTATAAGGGAGTCAGATAAAGATTTTTGAAAGTGAATTACAGGAATGGAGTTTCTGCTTTAGTAAGACAAAAATGAGTTGAGTCTGGTAGGATGTTTAAACAGGTAAAGTCACTTGCTGTCATGGTGGACAACCTGAGTTCAATCCCTTGAACTCAAAAGGTAAGAACTGAATCCCACAAGTTGCCTGTCCTCTGACCTCTACATATGTGCATACTCACACACGCACACACACAAAATAAGTGTAGTGGAAATGGATGGTAGTCTTGATTGTACAACATTATAAATTCATTTAAAAGATTTACTATATACTTTAAAAGACTAAAATGGCAAAATTTATGGTTATATATATTTTACTACAGTAACAACATTTAAAAATAAGTATGGTGAATTATGAAGAAATAGTCAGAATAAATACACAAGTGCTTATTAGACTGAAGAATTAAAAAAAAAAGCCTTCAAGGAGAAGTATCACTCAAGGAAACAGGGTAATCTATTAAAAGTTAGGCTTTTAACAGAAAGAGTTCTCCTAGGCAGCTTTGAGAATTTCATAGTTTCTTATACTCTTTGAAGGAGTTGGAAATGGTTAAAAATGTTTAAGAATTAAATAAATACTGTTTTTTTTTTTAAACAAACAGGGATGGAGGAGAAGCATTACTTTCAAAATTCAAAATGTGGAATTTGATGCTCTTTTAATTATTCCTTGTTTCTACACACATGTAGATTTATGAGTGGATTCGGTCTCTTCATCTACTTGGTGTCCATGCAAACTCTCTGTGATGTGTTTGTGTATACAAATAAGTGTTCATGTAGGCATGTGTATATGTGCATTCAGGTACACATACATGTGCAGTACACATATGTGGGGAAGCCAGAGGCTGATATGGGATGTCTTCCTTGATTGCCTTCCACCTTAGAGTTTGATATAGAATCTCTTAGTAAACATGGTGTTTATTGACTGGATTACTGACTGGTTAATGAGCTCCAAGACAGGTCCTGTCTCTGCCCCATCGGCACACCTATATTCTGTGGTTTACAGATGTTTACTGTCACTCTTGGCTTTATATGATTGCTGAAGATCCAAACTCAAGTCCTCATGCTGGTCCAAAAAGCACTGTACGGAAAACAACCTTCCCAGTTTCTGATTCTGGTTTATATCATGTTTCCCTTGGCTCTGATTTAGATTCTATCTTGCTGTCACCTTTAGGATTCAAACTCCAGGATCTATGCTCTTACTACTGGCTTTCTGACTCATTGCTCAGTCCATTCTATTATGTGGAGTTTCTAGTCCTGTTATTTATAGTCTGTTGGTTTCGGGTTCTTTCCTGTTACCTGGTACAAAATTAGAACTAAGCAGAGCATTTGCTAATAATGGGAACCTATCAAAAGGTAGGTATGCTGAAAACAATGGACAAGAATAAGAAATCAGGACAGGAAAAATATCTGATAGAAGTGATGTATGGGATGAAATTTAGGAGGAAAAATACTTCCAAACGCTCTCTAGAATTGTATTTTTCTTGTCCTTTAATGTCCTAGTCTCACAGCAAGGTTTGCAGAATTAGCTAGGAAGGCTAGGTAGCAGTACAACCAGTAAGATGTAGTGGGAAAACAAAACAGCTACTTGACTGGTTCTGTGGAAAGTTAAGTATACTGAGTCGAGATGGGGAGGGACTATGGAGACAATTATTATAATAGAAGGTGACTTAATTTGATTCAAGAAATAAACAGCACATTTCTCTACAAGCCTAGATGTAAAACTCACCAGGAATGTGTTAAGTTTATAAAAGGTGAATCTGGAGACAGTTATAAAATAAGGTTATCTACTGAAGTCAACAAACATACACAAACAAAATTGTACTAATCACATAATTTAAGCAGTAGAGAAGAGGGAATCTCAATACATTTTTTACTGGGCACAAAAAAGCAAGCAAATGCCTTTTTGACTTGGTCATCTCTTAAGAAAAATCATATTTTAACTGTACAAAACTAAGTAAAGGTGTAAACACGTGCTGTATCTTGTAGGTTTTCTTTTCTCTTCTGATTGTTTCTGCTCTTTTGTCCTCCACTGTTGGTGTTGCTAGGACTTTCTTATTTTGTCTCCTTTTATCCTATATGCTTTTTACTTTCCTCACCTCTAAGCCCTCTAGTCTCTGATAACCAGATCTCACTTCAAGACCCAGGCATATAACCAGGTAACTCATGGATATAGCAGCTGTTTTTTTAAGTTGCTTCCCCAGTTCTTGCCCTTTCCAACTTTTCAAGCCTTACTTTATGCTCATGACAGTGATTTGACCATTTCATGAACCAGGAAGATGGTTTATAGGGTAGGTATGGGTACTTACTGCCAGGACTAATCAACCGAGTTCCATCCCTGAAACCCACATAGTAGAAGAACTGACTCTTGGAAGTTGTTCTCTAAATGTAGGACATGCACACTTCTCCTCCTCCTTACCAAATAAAAAAATGTTTAAAAAAAGTTTTCAATGATTCCCCATTTCCTTCAGTACTAAAAAAGGAACTAAGTCCTCAATGTGTTACACAAGTAACTTCAGTTCTCTCTCTCCAAAAGTAACTATGGTTCTCTGAACAAGCCTTATTTTCTCCTTTATTGTTAATGCCTCTATCTGGCTATTCTTGATCTTCATTTTCTGAATGACTCGCATATATATATTTTAAATTTTTTATCCCTATAACAGAGTAAATTATATATGTTGAAAACTAACTAAGCTGATAGTTAAATCTATAGATGAACTATAGATGACTTAGCATGTCTATATATTATTCTGGTCCTTCAAAAGTACTGCTTATGCCTCATTCTGGCTATTCTTGCCCTTCATTTTCTCTGCATCTATAGGTTACTTCATTTTCTTCAGACATCGGAAACCAGTCCTCCATGTTTGTTCTGTCAAAGCTTAACATGAAGCCAGCCTGACTTTGGCATCCAGCCATACCTACATCTATTTTCCTCTCAACTCTCTGAATGTGGCAGTTACACAATAATGGAATGGTTCTTGTTTTTTTTGAAGGGGTCTCTGTTTTAGTTTTTCTGGTTTATACAAATGAAGATTGGAAAATTAGCTATCCAGTCACGTGTTATTTTTATTTAATGGATCTTGCTCTAAAATCTTGGGTTTCTCCATTCTTAAAGCAATAATGTCTTATTTTTGTCAAATACAGGGCTCCTTCAGAACAAAAAAGATGTATATGATAATTTTAGACAAGAATTAATAGCCAGATTCTGTGAACTCCTTCATTGCCTATCACTTTCCTATGGAGGCCCATTTGCACTGGTCCCTTCTTTCTTGCACACTGGCCCAGGCAAGGCTGGCTCCTTGTACTGTTACTTCCACTTTGGCTTCATATTTAAACCTTGTAGTGCTGAAATAACCTTCTGAATCATATGCAGAAATGACTGATGTAAAAAGTAATAATCAAAGATCATCTTCATACAGCTCTCATGATAAGCTTACTATGTAGTTTTTGAATTCCTATTAATCCTAAAAATAAAATTCTTCATTTCAGAAATAAATGACACTTTAGCTTAAAGAGGTTGATTTACTCCAAGAGCACAGTACATATAGATTATACACTTAATTCTAGATGCCTGCAAATAGCCATGTTCTTAACCTTTGTAATATATATAACTGTTAAGAGTACTTTAGTGGAAAATATTAATCATCATGGAATGAAATATCTACGGCTTTTTCAAACCCATACTATATTTAAACTATGGTAAAAGTAGTACTTATATTTATTTCTAAGACTATGGGATCCCTAAAATCTGGAGTTATGTGACTCTAACAGCAGAATAATTAGGCTCAACACATTTATGTTTACAAATTATACATTTATGCCAGCGAATGTACCACAAATACAACAGATGACATACTAAAAAATACAAGGAGAATTAAAAATGAACATAATCCTACTATTTTTTTTCCCTGCATCTCAAAGGGTTAGATCTTGCCCACTCTCTGACAGGCCATTGTTGAAACTCATCACTCAAACTAGTATATTCCAAATGTTAATATGCATATGAACCATATGGTTTTCTTGTTTTAAAGTACAGATTCTGATTCAGTATGTCTGTACTGGCTTCCTAAGTGATTTCAGTGTTGCTCACTCATGAACACATTTTGAATAACAAGAATTTAAGTAAGAGATTAATGTTTAGCCAATCTTTGGTTGATATTTTCCAAGAAGTAAAATAAAGAGCTCATTCTAAGGTCCATTATTTACTACGAAGACAAACTGGGAAGTACTTTTAAAATCATATAACAATCATCATGTAAATAACCAGTAATATCAAAGAAATATCTGAAATATGGACAATCATTAGAACCAGGTAAAAGCCTGACTAAAATGAAAAAAATATACAAACTGATTTTGTTAAAGATATCAATGAGGAGAAACTAAGAGAAGAATAAGGACAAAGCTAATCACAGTATATGCTTTCATCTTCCTCCAAAATGAAATTAGTAGGAAGAAAACCTGTCAAAATTTATATTCATGCTAATATTTATAAAAAACTATTTCTTTATTCAGTTTTGATATAAATAAGTATAAAATGATATTACTTTTAAAGCCAATAAAACTTATATATCTTAAAAAGGCCCAGAAGTGTAGAAGACCTTAAATATAAAACTCAGGAAAATTCAAAATATAAGCAAAATGAAAGCAGATGACATTTTGTTCTTGCTATTAAGGCTTCTAGATCCCTAACCAAACCCTAAAGTCCCAATACCGCCAACTACATGAGAACATTTTACACAAACTCTCCAATAAGGTCCAACAGTCAAAAGCCCCACCCAACTAACATCATACTCAAATTTCAATTATTTACCTTGTCAATCATTTTTCTTGCTTCCACCTCCTCACTGTTGGGATTCTCTAACTCAATGGTATAAGTACCCTTGTCACTTTGGTCATCATCATTATCCTTTTCTGAAGTAGCAGAAGTAGCTTGATTTTTTAACATTTTATCCATCTCCTGGCTTGGTCTGTGCCCAAGACTCCCTGAACTTCTTAATAATGCAGTTTGTAGGAAGGGTATTGACACCGATGGCTCCTCTGATTTCTGTTTTAACAATTTCCCATGTGGAACACCATGCCCCCCTCTGTGATGCGTAGAGCTAGTCTGTAAAGACAAAGAAACCACTTTGGCATCTGCTGGTGGAGATTTTGCTTTTTCAAGTTTTGTATGTGGTGTTGAGAAAGTAGTTTCCTGACATAAGATTCCTGAACTTTGAGTAAAAGAATATGACCTTCTCTTTCTGGAATGATCTTCATCAAAGAATGCAATCATAAAAGCAGTTTGACTTACAGCAGCCTGGTCTTGATGCTTTTCACTAGACTGAACCTTCTTTTTCTGTTCTGAGTGATGGCGTCGTAAATGTTCTTCCAGAGTTGCACGCTTGCTACAGCGCCTGTGCGCCCCAGCATTCTCTGAATCACTCTGTGTACCATCATCGTGTTTGTTTCCTGGACATAAGAAAGACATGATAAAGTAGAGAAAAAAATTCTATGTAGAAAGTCAGAAGTACATATAAAGGTGCTTTTTAATACCAGTTCTCCCCCCTAATACCAAGTCCTATGTTCTTTAGTGTAACAGGTTCTGAAAACTACACTCAAATGCAATGGTTACAATTACATTTAATCAACCAATAATGAGGTCCTTTATAAACAACTGAAAGCATTACTTTTCTTTTTGAGATCTTAACTTTATAAAAGATTCATCAATGTATTCATCAATACAAGATAAGCAATCCATCACTTGTCATAGTTTGTACTTGTAACACCAACACACATTAGTTCTGCCTCTCAATAGTAAATAGTAAATGGTAACAAACACTCAAACAAAACTGACTCCAACATTAAGAGTAAGCAAAGCTTAAACCTTACACAAAAAACAGTCCTCCCCAGGGAAGAACACACTAATTGGTTATCCAGTACCAAATGGTCAGCCCTGCCTGAAAACATATACAAAAGCAAGATTATACACACAGTGGGTTGTTTATGTATTTAGGAATTATGCATAAACATACATACACAATTAATTATGTATGTAATAATTATGTATGTAACATATACAACTAAAACAGAGGGGAAATAATTTGAAAGACAGTGAGAAGAGGTTTATGGGAAAGTTTGTAGGGAGGAAAGAAAATGAGGAAATGAAGTGATTATAACCTCAATAAATAAGAGGAATAATTTTTTTAAAAGACTGGCATATCTGAAACATGTATCATTAAACAGAATATAAATGTCATAAAACGAAGTATATCTGAATTGTAGTATTTAACTCCTTTAAAAGCTTAGCAAACCTTTCAATAAAAAGATTGGACTTTGTAGCTTCTATTAATAACAACATTTTACAAATGTTTTCCTAGCAGAGATCTCTAAACTGTAGTGGTTTCCAAGAGTGAAATGATGCTGACAGAGCTACCAATGACAAAGAACTCTGCCACCTTTCCATCTAGTAAACCACATGGTGCACATATAGGCAGATGTCATGTTCAAAATGCAGATGTCACATTAGAGCATATGTGAATTTTGGAACACCAGCTTCCTAATAAAGATCTTTCTGGATCAGAGCAAAAGTTATTCTAGGCATGATTTAGACAGAATGACCAATCAATTAACTAAAATCTTTTCCAAGTTAAATTAATCTAGTACATTGGAATGATCATTGGCAGATTCCAATCTTGCAGAGGCAATCTGATTTTGAAACATTCCAAGGCTGTCTACTCTAATGTGAACACCTGCTGAATAACGTGCTAGCCAGCAAGAGAACATCAGAAAAAAATGAGATGTGTGTCTAGGGGAAAGAATTTATAAAGGCTTGCTCTAGGTAAATTTGGAAGCTACCAACAATGGTGAAAGCTTAACACAAAAAAATTACCTATAAAATGTAGTACATAAAGAAATGAGGATGAACAAGAGAACGGTAGAACTCAATGGCATCTTAAAACAGGAAGAGAAACAGAGGAAGCTAATATGGTAAAAATAATGAGGGCACATTCAAAGTGACAGATTAATATAAAAATCAAATGTGACAAATATAAAACTCTTCAAATTATTTGCTATCCAAATGTATCTGAAAAGAAAAAAAATGTGTTTAATTAGTGGAATCTCGGCCAAGATGATTAATCTAGGAATTATAGGTACTGTATCAAAAGTGAAGATAAATATTAGTTCAAATCAAATTTTACTACAGAATTGTTCAAACATATTGGGTTGGATAAACTGAATAGGAATTCAGTTTGCTATGGTCCAAAAGAATGAACTAATATTTCCTGTATAGTAAGAACAAATAAACTTGCACTCAGAATTTTTAGTGAAACACCAGTTTCATATTATTCCTGTTACTATCTGTGGGAGATCAGTCATTTTCTTTCTTGTACAATTACTATTCCTTCTAGTGTTCCTGTGTATTACACAGGTCAGAAGGTGAAGCATTAGGTTGGATCTGCACTTTCTGCTTCTACTCAGCAAAGAGACCACTAGAAAATGCTCAGCATGCTTCTTGACCCCTCTGCCAATCACTAATTACGCCTAAATATACAAGTCTTTTACTAGGTATCCAGCTAGTTTGGCTGTACTTTGTGAGAAGCTGTGGCCAAAAGAAGCTGCAACTCTCCTAAAGGGTGAAAGTGTATGGGCTTTGTGAACATTATTTTCTTCACTGTCCCAAAGCGCGTGCACTTCACTCTTGTAGGAGCAAGGCATTTCTCTATCTATCATCTATGTATTTATCTATGTATCTATCACCTATCTTTTTATCTACTGATCTAGCCATCTATGTATCTATCATCTATCTATATCTACCGCATCTATCAATCATCTATCTATCTAGCTTCCTATCTCTTTTCTTTTTCTTTTATTTTTTTTAATTTATTACAATTTATTCACTTTGTATCCCAGCTGTAGCTCTCTCCCTCTAGATAGATAGATCGACAGATAGATGACAAATACATACATAGATAGATGATAGATACATAGACAGACAGACAGATGATACATAGATAGATAGATAGATAGATAGATAGATAGATAGATGATAGATATATAAATAGTTAGATGAAAGATGTATGGATAGACACACAGATAGATGATAGATGACAATACATGCTGGAGAGGATATGGAGAAAGGGGAACCCTCCTCCATTGCTGGTGGGAATGTAAACTTATACAACCACTTTGGAAATCAATCTGGCGCTTTCTCAGACAATTAGGAATAGTGCTACCTCAAAATCCAGCTATAGCACTCCTAGACATATATCCAAAATATGTACAAGTACAACAAGGGCATCTGCTCAACCATGTTCTTAGCAGCTTTATTAGTAACAGCCAGAATCTGGAAATAACCCAGATGTCCCTTAATTGAGGAATGGACACAGAAATTGTGGTACATTTACACAATTGAATACTACTCAGTTACTGAAAACAAGGAAATCATGAAATTTGCAGGCAAATGGTAGGAACTATCTCTATCTTTTATCAATTGATTTTTTTTATAGTTGCTAAAAGTCCAAGTTTTAAGAAATTGCTACTAACTACTCTCTACCTCCATTTAGTCAGAATCTGAATGTATCCTTTTCATAACCTAAATAGTGGAAAACTGTTAACTGCTGATAGCAGCTCCGATTTTTGAAGAAAGTCGAATGTTATTTGTAAATAAGTATGAAGAAATGACGGGTATATTTGGGAGACAAAGTGAGTTACTGCTGCGAGAGGATTTTCTTGGATGGCTTTTAAAACAAGATATGTTCAGTCTGAGATAGTTCCCAGCAATTGCACCACACTGTAAGGTGCCTATCTGCAAAGCAAATTCAAGGTCAATAGCGATTGACTAATTGATACACTAATTTCTGGCAAAATTTTAAAATACAGACTGATCAGTTTAGAGATAGTGTTCATATGGATATCAATGATTCTACTTTTAATTAGGCTCAAACAGGTTTTGGTGAAGAGCAGAGAATATACTAAGATGGTGGTCTAAAAATAATTGTTAATACAGAAAATAATAACAATTACATTGCTATGAAAGTATTTAAAAAGATTTTTCTAAGTATTTATTTTATTTTACTTCTCTGAGTGTTTTACCTACATATATGCAAGTTCACCCTGTGATTACCTGATGCCTGAAGGAATCAGAAGAGCGCACTGGACCCCCTCTTCCTGGATGCTAAAAACTAAACACAGGTCCTAACTGCTGAGCTGCTGCTCCAACCCCTTAACAAAGACTTTTAAATGCTACCTTCCTAAAGGATATTTTAAATTTACCCTTTGTGTACTTAGTAAGAGTATGAGTTTTAAGAAGACTCATTTTCAAGGCATAGACTACCTCTGATATACTAGCTTATCAATATTCATCAAATTTACATTAACAGTCAAGCTGATATCTTTAACCTGTGCCCACATTTCAATCATGTGTAAATATCATTTAGTAGGAGTAAATACATCACAATCAGAACTCAACTGCCTTTACACCAGGTGACTGATGATGACTTTAATTAAATATTACAAGAGGAGACAACAAAGAATTAGTTAATTACATAATCTCACTATCCTTAAATGTTTTAGAAACAAACTGGAAATAGGTAAATTACTATTTCTTCATTATTTGACCAGATTTCTAGGGTATAAGGTATGAGCCAGAGTCAGTTCTATCATTAACAATGAGTCACTAAATACTAGATAACAGCATATGCTGAAGTCCCAGATGAAGTGTAAAGTTATATATGGTCCCTGACCTCAAAAGCATTTTTCTAAAAATAGAATTAATAAAATCCTAATAAAAGCCACAGAATGGTTAAATTCACATAAAAATCTTAATTGTTCAAAACCACTTCCTTACTGATAGCACATTAAAACATAAGACGGAGTGACACAAATTCCAAAATAAATTCAATTTGCAAAACCAGTGGGAATAAAGCTGATGAGTTGTTACAATCAATGTGCATGTACCAAGTTTTTAGTGACTTTAATCAAATGTTGAATAAAGTATACATAATAGCTAATGTTACTATGTAATATGACTAATGTCCACAAATGATAATCAAATTATAATTCTTGATAGAACAAAATTTACATTAAAGTAATAGATACCTAGTAAATATATCTAAACTGAAAGGATCTACTGTGAGCAGTCTCTGCGAATAGCTACAGCATGAAGCACTCCATCTGCAATGTGACTTATCTGGTAGAAACAAAACCTTCAGTCCACATTAAGTAGCTTAATTTTTTTCTCAAAGCCTAGATATGACACTTTATTAGAAGCATAATACAGAAAAGAGAATTGTACATATCCTTTCTTTAAATCAAGTAAATGATAGGTTTATCTTCTAGAAAATCCTACTTTGCATAATAATTTTTTTATTTCTGCAGGAAAAATTAAAGGTATTAAATGATATAAATAAAACCCCAACCCAACCCAATGTGGTTTTTGGCAAGAAAACAAGGAAAGGCTATTTTGAATGAGTAATTTGGACATGAACAGCGTTGTTTGCTTTTGAGCTTTAAAATTAAACGTAAATGTTGAAAAGGCAGATATTTTCCACTGTGTAATTAAGTAAGAATAGTCTGTCTGGTAACTTGATGACCAAATTTTCCTTAGGACACAATAGGAATCTCTGAAAGTCACTTTACCTTTCAACCTTTTCAAGTACACGGGAACATCACTCTTAATGCTCTTGGAATCCTCTTCTGTTCTTTCCCACACCATCTGAGGAGGGTTGTTTTGTGCTAGCCAGTCAGCTACTTTATTTTCTGGTGCCATCATTCCTGTCTGAATTCCTGGCAAGTCTTGAGTTCCAGGAGAGGCCTTCTTTGACTTGTGGCGCTGGTCAGAAGTGAATTTTGTCACATGGTCTCTAATAGTTACTTTTCCTGGTGTACTGTCATCAAATTCAATGGTAAATGAAGCGTGCCCTGCACCTGCTGTATGAGAACTTGGTGTATCTTTTGTTGGAATCTCATGAATAGTGCTCTCAGCTATTTGTGACGGCTGTTGGAATTCTTTTGTAGGAATTTCAAAATAACTTGGTTCCCTACAGAAAGGAAAAAGAGCGTCTTCATTTGCAGCTGCAGACTGTTCCTCCACTTGCTTGGCATCTACGCTGCACCCTAATGAGAAAAATGAGAGAGAATTCAAAATATTTGGGAGCCTGTAGCATGAGGGTCACTGGTAATGACCATATGCATTATTCTGAAAATCAGAAGGCAGATGATAGTCTGGATGAAAAAAATTGCATTTATATGACAAAAAAAAAAAAAAAAGTCAGAAATGAAAGGATCTTGACTATCATCCAATTACCATCAGAGGATGCAAGATAAACAGCAGCAATGATAAGAAAATTGCAAAGCAGCAAAGGTCATCAAGGTGAGAAAGAATTAAAGCATAGATGAAGATGTTCTACACATACACACATGTGTAAACAGACACACACACACACACACACACACACACACACACACACACAGAGTATGCTAGAAAAAGCATGAATTACCTAGTCAAGTCACCAGAATGAGCTGTCTGAAACATCTGAGAACAAATGTAGAGCTCTACAAGTGAACAGTAGTCATGACAATGGATATATGAAGTAAATATACAGCGATGCTTAAGAATTAACAATTTCACTTACCAATGCCTATTATATTCAGAGACCCCACTTTAGGACAAAACTGATATTATGGAAGCTTGGGAGATGACACACGTTATAAGGTATAAGTGGTTAGTAATAAAACATGTGGCTTGCTTGTAGTAAGTCTGGAAGAAACTTAGTTTACATCTCTGTATAGCAGAATGTGAACAACTGACCAAAGACCATAGTTGAAAGCTAAATAGCAAGCAGTGAGTGGCAAGGGAAACAAATACCAAACACTGTGGCAATTTCTCCACTGCTTAACACAGTGCATAAAGATGTGAGAAAATGCTTTTAAATATGTGTTATTAGTTAGCACAGAAGTACAAGAAAAAAGGTGAAGATTGAGCTGCTTTTTGGTTGAGAAAATAAAAAGACAGTATCTATTACCAAGACAGCCTACCATCATAAAAAGAATTAAAATGAAATAAATTTCCCTAAGGCTCAAATATCAACTTTATTTTAAGCAGATTTACAGTAAATCAATTACAATTTACTAGGGAGAAAAGGCAATACAGGCAAACTAGGCTGTTTCCAATATTTTTTTAATTACACAAGTCTTCTGAAATATCTCTTCAAATATTACATCTTTGTACAATTCATTAGGTGCTATAACTGATTTATCATATAGAAAATATGAAATTATAACAAACCATCTTCTTTTAAGTTACAGAAACATGAAAATAACATTCTTGTCATCAAATATGTGGGATATTATATAGAAAATATAAGGCTCCATTAATTAAAAAAGTAATGAGCACAACAGCCATGTTCATACTGCCAAAAAGGGTACAGAAAAGGCAGAGAATATTTAAGAAGAGAAACATTCAAAGAAAAAATTATTCTTTTCAAAATTTACTCCATTCGGTTTACCAATGAAAAGTGAAAATATCTTGGAGAAATTATTATAGCAAGGAAAGAGGTAAGATGAAAATCAAGAACATGTATTCCATGTAAAACATGTATTTCAGTGCCACTCAGTATCGAGAGGCTGAGAGGCTCAGGCTCTGGAGGGCATCAGAGCAAGGTAGCACTGATCAGTGACTTACAGAATGAAGATTTTCAGTAAGAAAGGGAAGGCTTCAAGTGTTCTTAGCTTTCTCTAAGCAGGTGGTGATGTGGACATCCCACTTCATTATGACTTCTGACAAATACTCCAACTTTTCAATAACTCAGTTGTAAAATTAAAGTTTAATTATCTGGAAAATTTAGTATGTGATCTGAGATTCATTTCTCTGGAGACAAAATCATGAGAGGTGTGATCCTTTTAGAACCATGGTCTGACTCATGGTAGAAAAATTGCTAAGGAATTTTAAATCATGCTAGAAAGTTAAACAGCTTTCTTAGCTCACAGCGTTGATAGAACATACTCTTGTATTTATGAGTTTCACATTATTTTCTATTCACATCCATCTTTACTTAAACCAAATTAAACTCCATGAAATAGTATTTACAGCAATATTTTATAATTAATCTCCATTATCAAGAATTTAAAATGTAATTTAGTAACTAAGCCAGAACTGGTTCTGTATGCTTAAATTAGAAGACAATAACAGGTGACAATCTGTCTATGGGTTTTTAAATTTGTTTTGAGATAGGTCTTACGAAGCCTAGGTTGGCTTGCTTTACTTACTTAGGTATTTATTTATTTATATTATTTGAATAGAGTCTTACTACATAGAGGCTTTCTTTGACTTGTGAAAATGATCTGAAATGATTTTTGTCCCATGGTTTCTAATAGTTATTTTTCCTGGTGCAATGTCATCAAATTAAATGGTAAACAAAGCATGCCCTGCACCTGCTGTATACAAACTTGGTTTGTCTATCTTTAGAATCTCATGAGCAGTGCTTTCTTTGGTAAGTAAATTAGCATCATTGTGTGTTTCAATTATTTTATTTATAAAATGGACAAAAATAACAGTAACTACTACCTTTAGATACCACCATGAGGACAAGATACACACAAAGCATTTGGAAGAAATGGACAAAGTAAGCACTACTGAATGCCAGTCACTACTTGTCATGGTTCATACTCTTTACCAGTCATATGGATGTGCCATTGTATCTCACATGTTCTGTACATTAAAATTTTTAAGTTGTGTGAGGAGATAAATGCTACCTTTTAATGGCTTCTTATTTCACTACCATGCAAGTATTTTCAGAATTGATCTGTGTTTTCCAACCCATCTAATTGGTTATAGTCCTCAATTCCACACCAGATAATTAGATCCTATGCAAAATGAGGTTAGAATATATAGCACTTGAAGTAAGGAATTTAGAGTTCAGTCATATAGGTTTATGCAAAAATAGTGAATATAACAGTATTACATACTGACAGAATAGTATTACCTAATGATTTACACCAGACATTTTGTGGGAGAAGAGGAGGCAGGAATTAAGCACAATTTAGGTGGGGTACATCGGGAGAGAACACTGAAACAGTAATAGTCAGATATAAGGTGCACCAGGAATCATGAAGTCCAAATTCTACTTGGCAGGCAAAACAATGTCAGTGTAGTTGTTTTGTAACTAAACTAAACATCAGTTCATATTTGCTATGCAAAGCTTGTTGCAATGAGGTTGAAACTTAAGGTCAAAAGTTCAATTGTGATTCAGCATTGGAAAGAAAGACACAGAAGTAGGTAATATATCAGATAAAATGAAGAGAAGACCAAAATAAAAAAAAAAAATTAAAAAGCAGACATTCTTGATTAACTTCCAATATTCTTTCCTTTTTCTCCTTTCTAAAGGAGCTCTTTCCTAACAGAACTTCAATAGTTTCTAGTGGCACTTTCCTATGACACTGCTCACATGCTGTGGGGACAAATAACCGCACCACGCTTCTAGAGGCGCAAGGGCTTCATAAGGACAATCTCATACGCTTTGCCAGAGACTGTTATAACAGCAGGGCGCCTTCTCAATCTGTGAGAGGCTAATGAGATGTGCTGGAATATTTTGGAAAAGGTTTTCTTCCAAATCTCAGGATGTCTTCTGTATACAACTTTTGTTCTGTACTTCTGGGTGTGATCAAAAACTGTTTAACTATGAATGTCGATGGCAGCAGCTTTGAGTGTGCAAGTACTGTGGACAGCAAGACAGAGATGGCGAGACTAGATAACAATGCTGTCTGTTGCACTCAACAACTCTGAGAGGAACCAGGTATGAGAGCCGGTATATTCCTTTCTTACTTAGTATCAGGTAGCAGTTCTGTCACTAATATTTGAAGGCATGTTTAATAATATTAAATGATGCAAAGAAAAAGCATTGGTGAAGAAACAAAGTTATGATGGAAGGTCATTTTCAAAGTTTAGCATCATAAAATTTATTGATCATGACAGCTTTTTTAGACTTGCACCCAGGTATACGTAGACTATATTAAAAGATATGATGTTCATAATTCTCCAGCTGAGAAAACCATCCTGCTTGCTTTATGTAAATAAAGTCAAGGAAAACTGGAAAGAGTTCTGACGGCTTTGTCCTTCCCTCAGAATCACACTATGTCTTCCCAACTGATCCTCGGTGTCTGTACTTAATCCCTCCAGTTTTGCCTCCTTTTCTGTCATTACTAAACAAACTGGTTGCTCCATCCTTCAGTTCTGATGTCTTTTCAACAACTTTATGTGACAACTGGTATCTCCATTTATCCTGGAAATCTTGCTTTTTCTGAACACTGGTTACCACTTAACCACACCACCAACAAAAGAATATTTTCCTTAATAATTAATGTGAGGATCTAACCCATAACTGATTCTGCACTTTGGCTGCAGAA
Organism: Psammomys obesus; assembly: GCF_907164565.1. NCBI lineage: Eukaryota > Metazoa > Chordata > Mammalia > Rodentia > Muridae > Psammomys > Psammomys obesus. The sequence continues at coordinate 2,477,255 of NW_026585587.1, forward strand.
TTCAGAATCACACTGCTGTCTTATCTCAATAACGTAAACATACTGGGAATTTAAAAAAAATTATAATTTTATATTTCCGAACAGAAATTTTTATTTTACAGTAAATATATGAATGAGTCAAAAAACATGTAACTCATATGTATACACTACTTTTATCAATTAATTTTAGTAACTATTTTTTTATTAATTACACTTTATTCACTTTGTATGCCCCCCAAATGCTCTCCCTCCTCCCCTCCTGATCCCACCTTTCCTCCTCCTTCTTCACGCATGCCCCACCCCAAGACAACTGATAGGGGATGTCCCCCTCTCCTTCCTTCTGATCTTAGTCTATCAGATCTCATCAGGAGTGACCGCATTGTCATCTTCTGTGGTCTGGAAAGGCTGCTCCCCACTCAGGGGGAGGTGATCAAAGAGCAGGCCAATCAGATTATGTCAGAGGCAGTCCCTCTTCCCATTACTATGGAATCCACTTGGACACTGAACTACCATGGAAAAATATGGAACGCTTTACTGGTTTATATGTTATCCTTGCGCAGGGGCCATGCTATTTAGTCTATGTGCTACCGAAGCGAGCACTAGTAATTATTTTAAAATACTTAAAATGACAAGTTAATGCTATTAACCTGCTATAATTTTTAACAATTTTATAAACTGGAAAGATATAACAAGATTTTATACACACATTGTGTTTAGTATTTTATGTATAATAAAATACTTGTAGTATAAATAACTACAAGAGCAAAGCCAGCATCACCTTTAAAAAACATCAAGTTATGGTACTGACTATTTTTCATTGTAGAGAGACTTTGCTTAGACTATAAATACTTGCCCAACATGAATTTGATGTTGTATTTGTTGAGGTATTTTTACCTGAAGTCCCAGTTTCATGATTTTTTTCTTCAGGCTTGCCATTAGACTTGAAAGCTCTTTTTTCATCCACCTCATCATCTCCCCACCACGAAGGCTGCCCATATAATGGAGTACCACGGGGCATAGCAGAAACATCTGAAAAGAAGTGGGTAAAGAAACAAAAATCTCTATAAAGCAGTGAAACAAGAAAGTATATTTCACATCATGCTAGATTTCCTTAGTTGATTAAAAGTACTTGATTTTCAGCAATGCAGCATTGTACAGGAACTTAATCAGCACTGGACATGACTAAATGAATGCAGACTGGCAATGACTAAGTAACACAACATCTTTTTGTTAAGTGTTAGAGACTCTGTGATATCTAACTAAGCCTCTGTAATAAATGATCATTGAACATTTAGATAGAAGTGTCTTAGGTAGAATAATTCTATTTGAAGTACCTGGGGATAAAGAAACTAGTCTGATCAGAGATGTCATTAAATCTAAATATATAAAATGTAAAACTAAAGCAAATTTTGGCATGAGCAACAAGGGGTATTATACAGTAACTACACAGGATGTACTATTATTGCAATGAACATTGTACTGACAAACTATGACATGTAGTTTGTCTGAGCTCAATTGAGATGCTAACTCTAGAAGTGGGACAGACACCAATTGTGACATTAGACCCCACATGTGTTCTTCTCCAAGTATCCACCAGGGTTTGAGGACTGGTTAGCTCCCCATAATTCTATTATTAAAGTAACTGCAGAAGAAGAGAGAAGCTTGAAACTTGACTCTGAGAAACTAAACCACCAAGAGACAGCTCAATTGAGAAATTCAGCTGACTGCCTCAGTTTCCCCCAGTCAGTTTCTGCTGGATGTTGTGAGTAACCTATTAGATGATGCTAACTTTCTGTATTTCAGTTGTTGTTTTACCATACCAAGGGAAACTGTATTCTGCCTGGAGCTTTGTATTGGGAACTTCAGTTGGCTTCTTTATGGGTGCTTCCACAGTCAGTTTTTGTGAGTATCCAATCTGATGTGTGTGTGTGTGTGTGTGTGTGTGTGTGTGTGTGTGTATGTGTCTCCTGTCTCCCTTGCCTCCTTCTCCCCCTCTCTACAGACAGATAGACATGGCCACTGCAGATAATTCTCCAGATCACGCCGACCACTTACCCATGGGCTTCTCCTCAGACTTCAGTGCTTCTGTGGCTCTGTGAGACACTTCTGCAGCAGCATCCACTTTTGAGTCTGTGCCTTTGGCACTTGTTGATTTTGGTAATTCTGATTCTGAAGACTTCTGGGACAACTGAAGCTGAATGGTAAACTTCTCATGCTATAAAACATTCAAAATCAAGGTGATGCTTCTATGAAAGAAGTCAACTATAATAGCAGGCTGACAGCATAGATAAACTCTTACCTTAAGAGCTTCTTCAGGGACCCTCATTTCTCCTCGTACTACAGTGAAGAGATTTGTATGTAAACAGAGCTAAGGAAGAATATAATTCCAAAATTCTGGCCACTGTGCTTAAAAATGGTTATCAAATATAACTTAGAAATAGTCCTATTTCAAGGGTAAATTATAAAATTGTTATAACTGATTCATCTTCTGTTTGTACAGTTCTGGGAATTAAGCCCAGGCCCCTGCATAGACAAGTACTCTACCACTAAACCACAATCCCAGACTTGAAAGTTTATTTATTTATTTGTTTGTGTATGTTTAGTAATAGATAAGGTCTCTAGGCTATCCACAAATTTGAGACTCTTCTGGCACCTCAGAGTACCTGGAATGTAGCATGTGCCTGTAATATTCCCTTTAATAATAACCTGTCATTTAAATATAACTTGTCATTTAAAATATTAACAACCTTAATGCTCCAACCAAGGACCATACATGGAGAGGACCTAGACTCCCTGTTCAGAAGTAGCGCCTAGGCAGCTCAGTCTCAATGTGCTTTTCCTTGTAAGGGGATCAGGGGTTCTCTCTGGCATGAACTCAGTGGCCTGCTCTTTGATCACCTCCCCTTGGGGGTGCAGCCTTGCCAGGAAGACTATAAAAGACAGTCCTGATGAGACCTGATAGGCTAGGGTCAGATAGAAGGGGAGGAGGATCTCCCCTATCAGTGGACTGGGGGAGGGGCAGAGGGAGAGAAGAGGGAGTGAGGGTGGGACTGGAAGGAGATGAGGGAGGGAGCTACAGCCTGGATACAAGTGAATAAGTTGTAATAAATAATAAAAAGAAAAGATCTCATAAGAAATAATTACAAAAAATCTAACTAATAATTATAATCTTAGGCAATACTGGCCTTCAAATAATTAGAGCACAAACATTTTAATTTTCACGAATAATATGATAGGATCAAAATAAAGAAAACTATAGATATCTAGTCATAGAAGTCTAGAATGTCACAAAATGGCTTATGAGTCAACAGCAAAACCTGAAAAAAAATGATTATTCAGATTTCCATAACCTTTGATAAAAATGAGTTTCATTTTGCAAGTACAAGGAATATCAATGCTTTAATTAGGGTTCATATGCAACCACACTACCCCCTTCCTTCCACACACTGCAGTAAGCTCATATTACATTATAAGACAATGATCCTATACACATGAGAACAAGTGCTTAGATACAATGAATGCTTTCATTATTATGCCAAAACAACAAGGCTTCTTATTAAAGATCAATTCACTAGAGGTCCTGTTTCCTACCATTACTTATTATTACAATAAAAGCAATTTTATAATCACGTACTAAATTCTACCCTCCTTTACTAATTCAAAGCATTCACCAATTACGTCATGGGGAGAAAACTGTAATCACCGTGACTTGTATGAAAGAGATATCCCAAATGTAAAGGAAGCAATAAACTTATTAACAGAATTTCTTCAAGCTGTAAATAACCTTGGAGAATACTTTCTTCAATTCCATTAATTTTTGTTCCTATTCAACAAATAACTTAGTGAGTGGACAGAACCCCATGACCCCAAAGAATCTAGTTACAGAATTCTGTCCGGAGGCTTCCTTTCAACAAAGAAGCTTTTTATGGCTTTGAAATATTAAAATTTTTTATTTTGTCACATACATATTTGCTGTTACATATAACATGTAACTAGACATTTAATGGAAATTGTCTAGAACAGTGGTTCTCACCCTGTGTGTTGCAATACACACCAGATATCCTGCATATCAGATATTTACATTGTGATTTATAACAGTAGCAAATTACAGCTATTTAGTAGCAACAAAATAATTTTATGGTTGGCATTATTACAACATGAGGAACTGTATAAAAGGGCCACAGCACTACAAAGATGAGAACCACTGCTCTAGCACTTTTTTGTCTCAGAAATTATGAGCTTGAGAGAATTCACAGCACAGCTACTTTTCAATGAAAATGGTAGCATTTAAAATGTTTACAGTGATTTCTACGTTTCTGGGTAGAACACAAACAGATGTAGATTTTCATGAGGATTTTCAGTGCTACCTCTAATGGACATGTAGAGGTCTCTGGTCGGGGCTTCTCTAACGTATCCCCTCTGACCTAAAACTTCAGCTCAGAAAGAATGAGCAGGGTCACTTATGTTTCCAACATGTGGAACTAAGACCTCACCTACCTCATGACTTCACCTGTGATGAGACTGCTGTGGAGTGGTGGTTTAAATGAAACAGCCCCCATGACAGGACCAGCTTCTCTGCCTCCAACGTGTTCTACTCTCCCAGTGCTATGTCTGCCTGTCTCCTGCCATGCTCCATGGTATGATGGGCATGGACTTTGAAACTGTAAGCAAGCCCTGAATTAAATATTTTCTTCTATAATTGCTGTGGTCATGATATATCTTCATAGCAATAGAAAAGCAACTAGACATGTGGGTTCAGCCCTTATACCTTGAAAACTGTATCTTCTCAGTTGTGTAAGCTTACACAAGCAATTTTAAATTTGCCAATCAAAAATAAAATGACAGAGATACAAATACTCATAATGTGAGTAAGTTACAAAAACTTTAAATATTTAAAAAATGAAAATTAGGGAGGGGTGTTTTGGGAAATACAGGGTCCTTACCACTGAGATAAATCCTCAAATCATGTGAATAATTTCTGTAGTTTATTTTCTTAGTGCTGTATAAGACTACAATTACTAACCTAAACCACCCCTATATAACTTATGAGTATTTATCTAAAAGGATCACAGAAACTCACCTGCATGCAAGAAATGTGCTTTTTAACACCACCTTTTACCTTAATGACAATTAAGACTGAGCAAAGCAAAATTTAAGATAGTTTTAGTTATTCATAGAGCTTAAAATACAAGTGTCATTTAACTGAACACATCTTTCAAAAAAAAACCTTTAACTCAAAGTAACAAATAACATACCACAAAGCTATATAGCCAACATTGTACTAAATAGCAAAACAAGGGAGAATTTTCCCTAAAATCCAGAATGTAATTAATGTACCACTTCTTACATTCTTATTTAGCACAGTATTCAAACTTTCAGCTAGAACAATAAGACAAGAGCAAGATTAAAAAATACAAAAGGAAGAAGTCATATTATCCTTATTTGCCCATGTGATAATTCTATACCTGAAAAAGTACACAGACTCCATCAAATAACTTAGACTTTATACAGTTTCAGGAAATAGTAGGGCACAAAAATCAACAAAAAATAGGGTTTTAATTCTCAAAGAACAAACTTGCTGAAAAAAGTTAGGAAGAAACCTGTCAAAATAAAGTGCCTAGTGACACACCTCATCAAGAAGTAGACCTTTTCAATGACAATTTAAGATTAAAAAAAAAAAAAAAAAGTAGAAAGGCCTTCCATGCTCCTAGACTGGCAGAACTGTCTTAAAAACAGCTGTTACCCAACGTAATTTATAGACTCAATGAAATCTCAATCAAAATCCCAATGTAAATCTTCACACCGAGAAAAAATAATCTAGAAATAAGGAAACACAAAAGGCAGAGATAGCCAAAACAATTCTAAGTAACAAGAACACTGCTGGAAATAACACAATACCTGACCTCCAAAGTATACAGCAGAGCAATAGTGACAGAGACATACTGACCAACAGAACAGAACTAAACCTACACAGCCATGGACAGCTAATATGACAAGGTTGTCCCAAACACACACTGAAAGAAAGTCTACTACAAATCTGCAAAATAAGTAAGTAAGTAAGTAAGTAAGTAAGTAAGTAAGTAAGTAAGTAAGTAAATGATCAGTTCAGGCAAAACTGGATATCCACTTATAGAAGAATCAAATTAGATCCAAATCAACTTAAACTGAATAAAAGGTCTTAATTTGGACCCTGAAGTGCTGACACTGCTAGAGATGAACATGGGAAAAACACTTCAAGACATAGGCAAGGCCAAACATTTCCTGAACAGGATTTGATAGTACAGCAAATACCCAAAAATGGGATTGTATAGAATTATGAAAATTGTGCACAATGAAGCAAACTACAAGCAGAGTGAACACAGAATCGAGAAAGTGTGTGGTAGATACATTTGGAAGGCAGTTAATATCTAAAACATATAATAAACTTCAAAAATTGACCACCAAAGTAAAAAAATTCAAATCATTGAATTAAAAATTAAAAAAGTTCTGAGACAAACATTTCTGTTTATATAATCAAAGAATGTTGAACATCCATCAGGAAATGAAAATCAAAACTACTTTTGAGTTCTACCTCACCACATCAGAATGTCTATTATCAGGAAAATAGAAAACAGATAAGGGGTCGAAAATAATGGGGTAAAAGAAACCCTTATTCAATGTTAGTGGAGTGTAAACTGATGTAAAAATTATAGGCATCTGATTACGGTGTCTCAAGAAACAAAGAGTTATCATATGATCCCAGCTATCCATCATTCCTGAGCACATACCCAAAGTACTAAACACCCCTCTGAAGAGATACCTGAACATCTGTATTTGTTATTCTTTATTTACAATAGCAAGGAAATGGAGCTAGCCCAGATGTCAATCAACAGATCAATGGTTAAGGAAGATGTAGTGCATACATGATGGAATTTTACTCAGCTATAGAGTAAAAAGAAATTATAAAGTATGCATGAAAGTGGATGGATCTGTAAACAAACTATTCAAGGTAATTAAAATTAAAAAAGAAAAATACCACATTTTCTATATTACAGGTGGACTTTGGATTTTAATGTATGTATGTCTATATGTGTGTGTGTGTGTGTGGGGTATAGGGTACAGGTAATGAAACTTGAGAAAAGATCAACAGAGTGAGAAATAATCATACCAAAGAGGATGGTAATAGAATATACATGACATAAAAGCAGAAAACAGGTCACTGGAGATGTAGACTGTAAGGGGGAAACAACAAAAGCAAGCTGTATGTGAAACCCAGTACTTTGTATGGCAATTAAAAACCTTAAGAAAAAAAGAAAAATACAACCAGATATGATGGCATATGGCTATAACCTTAGTACTCAGGGAGCTGAGGCAGAAGGATTGAGTTTGAGGCCAATCACTAGGCCAGAGTTAGTTTTTCTTAATGATGCAACCCCTGGTAGGTTAACCATACTCTGGGTCAGGCCTGCTCCCAAGACTAGCTAGCCAGCCACACAGTTGATTTAATGATGGGGTGGGATGGTGGGAGGACTTAAAAAAAACCTCAAAGTTGGGTGAGAAGGAGAGGGTGGTAATGGAAAGAGTTGGGGGGAGGGAAGGTGAATATGTTCAAAGCATTCACTTTACAAATACTCACAAAATTGCATATCTTCAAAAACTAAAATAATATTGTTCAAAAAATCATTTAATATTATCCCTAGACCACCAAAACTACACCTGCACACCAGCAAGCATGTTACACATGTGACATGAATGAGCTTAGGCCTCCTTATCAACCACATTTCTGGTCATGTGAATGATCACAAGTTTCTGAGGTCATCAATTGTTGTTTTAGTTTATGTTCATTTTGAAAATTGGAATATTTCATTGAGTTCGTGCTTTTCAAAAAAAGTTGTCTAGAAAACAGACTTATGGCATAAACATTATGTTCTCTAGTTTAAATCTTAAGCCATGTTAAAATTGTCTCTCCACTCAAGGGCACAATATTTGTAGATTGGCTATTAATTTTATATATGACTAAAGCATGACAATTTCCCTACCAGCATAGTTAATACAAAACAAATATAGCCTCCACATAAAATAGCTTAAAAAATTCTGTCCCATGGAATAAAATTTCTGCCAATATAACTGGCTCATGTCCATTTATATAAATGGCACAAAATTACACCCAGCATGAAATGTTGGATGAAAACAATGAAAATGATATCACCTGGGCATCGGAATGCCAGTGCTCGTCCACTACTAGCTGAGGGAATTCTTAGAAACAAAAAATTAAAAGCCTGAGGCAATTTTAGATGTAGCAGGAGTCGATCTTCAGAAAGGAAAATCAGCTTAGCTTGTCATGAACAGAACGCAGCCTGTAAATTGTGGGCTATCTTTTATGCCTCCTGCCTGCTCTTCTTAACAGTGCTCTCACACCATGCCCAAGCCTTCTTCCTGTCCCAGCCTCCGAGAAGCCAGAACTAAAAGTGTGCTCTACTGTATTTGATATAGTTTCTCCTGGAACTCAAAAAAAAGTAACTTTATAATATTTTATTACAATTTGAATTTGTTAGGATTAGCCCTTGTCTGAGACAGCTAATAGTAATTTAATTACAGGAGGCAATTATACAAAGTATATCTGGTAAATTTTGATAAAACTTAAGCTGGTCCAAAATAATTCATAACTATTTTCTATAATCTGTAATTTAAAACATTTACATTTATTTACTTGATATATGTGTGCACCTAAGTACACCAAGGTATGTGTGGAGTGGTCACTCGGCGTACTGCAGGAGTCTCTTCTCCTTCCACCGTGTGGGTCCTGGCAATTATCTCAGGTTGCCGGCCTTGGCAGCGAGTAACTATCTGCTGAGCTTTCTCACCAGCCTCACTATTTAAAAGATTTAAAATATATAACAAAGTATTTAATTTATATATATATATTTTCAGTTTTCCAAATATAAATGTAATATATGTTATCAAACTATTCTAACTTGAAATTTTAAACTTAAAAATTTCTATCTTTTGTTATTTGTGCCACTACATTTGAGTATCAACTTGAGTTATCTGAAACTACTTTCTCCGATAAAGTGATCAAAGTCTACCAGACTGCTGTTTAACTTTTAAAATTATGTGAATTTCAGTAAATGTTTAAATAACTAAATATCAAGAAAAATGTTCAGTATAATGGAAAATATTTTTATTCTAATTAAATACAATTAGAAATGTTTTCATTATTGCTTAGTGTTATTAGTTCATAGACTCTGATTTTTAAACAAAAAAATCTGCATATACACTAAATGAAAATGTGCTAGTCATGTAATACTACTCTCAGAAAACATATAATATGTTAAAATTTGAATTAAACTAGCAGCATAACATGGAAGAAAAGGCAGGTTAATATTTTATATCCTCTTAAGAGATTGACTTGGGCCTTTGTAATTCACCTGGCAAGAAACCCTAGGTAGATAGTGTTTAAGGCATTCACAGTTCTCCTCCCAGCTCCATTCTTTAATACCCAAATCATACGTATAACAGCCAAACAGAGAGATGGAAAACAGATGAGTCTTAACAAGCTTTCCAGTATCATTCTTAGGAACACAGTAATCAGAAAAAAAACCCATAAATTTCTAGTATTGTGAATTCTTTTATCACAAAATTAACTTGTAGCATAGTTAATATTTTTATTTATTTTAATAAATGTACAAAATTAAATAAGGATATCATATCCAAATCTGAGCTTATCTTCGAGTTTCAAAGTGATGTATGTCTGCTCTGGTATCCTTACATCATTCACAAAAGTCTACAAGAAAGAAAGGAAAAGGTTATACTGCATATGAAGTATGAATTCTCATATTCCAGTCAAATTCATCAATCTACCATTCAAAAGTACTTATCGTGAAGGGCATCCTAACATGTGCCAAGAATCCCACAGCATGATAATCATTTGCTACTAAACCTTATCTCAATATTATTGGCAAGACAAAGAGTACAAAAAAGGCAAGCCGAACTTAAGCACTTGTAATTTTTCTAAAAATGAAGCAGGAAAAGCTCTTAATATGAAGCTAGAAAACTGTACAGGGTAAAATATTTAACTCTATACAGATTTAGGATTTTTAGAATTGTAGGGACTAAGATTTTATTGCTTCATTCTCAGAATCATTCCTAAGAAAAAGAAACACCCCTTAAGACATCTTCTTACATTATGTATTTATTCTGTGTGTGTACACGCGTACAACACTGTCCACGTGGAGGTCAGGAAAGCTTGCTGAAATTAATTCTCTTTCCAACAGTTTGGGGAATTAAACTTAGTCCATCAGGCTTAACAGCATCTTTAGCTGCTGCGCTATCTGGTGGGCTACTTTACCACTGCCATCTTGGTTCTTTGGATATTTTTTATTAATTAAGATATATTATGGTATCTTACTGAATGAATTTTTCCTATGTATTTAAATTCTGCTATATCTTCATCATGATATTTTACCTTTACTCAATCATTTCTAACAATGCTGAAAATTTCCAAAATAACAAGACAAATAGCAGAACTACTTAGAACATCATTATCCAAGAGAAATAATGTCACAATTCCCCCAATAAAACAATATATACTACTTGTAAGTTTTTGTAGACTTGTAACAAGAATTAAAAGTAGTTTTGATATGCATTTTAAATTTAATCCAGTGTATTAAAAATATTACCTCAAGAAGTAAAAGTTAGTAAGGTATTGTGTGTACGTGTGTGTATTAAACCTTTGGAATTTAGACTAGTCATACCTCAAGTATTCAGTGGTGGCTAATGGCCATGGTTGTGAAAGGCCCAGAAAAAGAATAAGGCAGGAAAGTCATAAATCATCATTCTGTCATCCTCCAGTTTCTTACTGAAATGCCTGACATATTGCATCAGCTTTCTAATAAAACATCTGGAGATACTATCTTTGTAGGGTTTCATTTATTTATTCATTTTTGGTTATACTATTAGAGGACAGCTAAAAAACAGTCAGTTTAAATGTACATAGGAAGACAATGCAGCCAGTCCTGATGAGACCTGATAGGCTAGGATCAGGTGGAAGGGGAAGACGACCTCTCCTATGGTGGACTTGGGGAGGGGCATAGGGAGAGAAGAGGAAAGAAGGGTGGGGTTGGGAGGGGATAAGGAAGGAGGCTACAGATAGGATACAAAGTGAATAAAGTGTAATTAATTTTAAAAAAATAAATAAATTTTTTAAACTTCCATAGATGCAAATGGAGGCAAACAGGGAAAAAAAACAAAACAAAACCAAAACAAAACCCAATTATATAATGAAGAGATAAGAGCACTATAGAATAAGACAATAATGATATATAGCATAGACATAATTATCCCTGTGTATCTTCAGGGAATAAAGATAATTCTAGCTCACTTTCCCTCCATCCAGAATAAATGAGAAAAGAGTACTTCTAAAGACAAAAACCAAAAACCTTTCATCCTGTTAGTCATTCAATAAGGACTATGAAGTATTTCCCAACAAGAACCTAAATAAATTTATATTTTTAAATTTTATTTTAATATTGTGTGTGTGTGTGCATGTGTGTGCGAGTGCGCGCGTGCGCGCACGCACGCACGCACGCACGCACACACACACACACACCAGTGCTGTCTGTAGCGGCCAGAGGTCCACTTCAGTATTCTTCACAATCCATCTATTTTGTTTTTTGAGGCAGAGTGTCTTACTGGGACCTAGGGCTTGCCAGTTAGCCTAGGTTTCTGGCAAGTAAGGGCTGGGAATCACCTTTCTCTGTTTCCCAGTGCTGGAATTACAAATGTGCACTTTTTATGCTGGGGACTGAATGTGGCCTCATGGAACTCTAGTCTAAAAACAGGCAAACACTAGGCCTACACTGGAAAACAGGCTGTTGTGCGGTAGCATAGTAACAAAAGCAGGATTGGGACGTGAAAGACATGGTAGGGACAGGGCAAGTGCTCCAGTGGAAGAAGGAGGCAGGAACACTGAAGGTAAACAAGGGTCTCAGGCTCATAGAAGTGTGGGCCACCAAAGAGCAAAAACAGAAAGTTTCAACTTTGTCTGCTTTATATTAACTTCATTTCTGTTGGTAAAAACATATTATATTCAGGTCCCTTGGAAATATAATTTGTGATAGGGTGAAAGGAGTAAGATTGAAAGTGATATTTTTAAGTTAAGAGATTTAAATGCTTTTTAAAAGTATCAAATAATGAGGACAAGAGAGATGGCTCAGAGGTAAGAGCCCTTGCTGCTCTTGCAGAGAGCCAGAGTTTGGATCCAGCAACACACATTCCAGTGACTTAGAACTAACTGTCACTTCAGCTATACAGGATCCAAAGCTTTCCTTATGCCCCATGGGCACCATCTTCACATTCACATGTCCATACACACATGTACATAATTTAAAAAAAACACTTAATAAAACAATGTATGTACAGCAATGGATTTGTAGAAAAGTATATAGGTTCCTGAGTATTAAAATTGTTTTAGTTATCTTTTCAAAAACTAAATCATAATAACAATAGTTTTGAATGCTTACTATATATTGGTTTAAAATTATTTACTTATTTTCATCCTTACAACAATGAGGTATAAATTTTATTTCTATTTTCGAAAACTGAGAGTCTAGAGATTAAGTACTTTTCCCAAGGTTATATCACTAAATAAAAACTGGGCTCGTAATAGCATTTCATTGTTTCCCTCCTAGCTCTGACATTATTAGCTTTTATTTTGATGTTGAGAATTTTGGAATTACAATAGTATTAAAAGTACATTGGACTAGAGGGAAAGTTTAGTGGGTAAGAGCATTGGATGCTCTTCTAGAAGAGACAGGCTCTATTCCCAGTACTTATGTGGTAGCTCACAGTCATTTGTAACACCAGCCCCAGGGATGTACTCTTCTGGCCTCTGCAGGCCTTATGAATGTATGTGCTATACAGACATACATTTAAGCAAATACTCATACACATAAAACCAAAATCTCTCCAAAAGTACACAGACTGTCAATCACGCACTCTTCTGAATAATGCATATAATAGCTCACAGAATTTTTAATTACTTGCTATAGAGTCCTTTATGGAAAATTTGGACTGTCACTCAGGTGACACATTCACCTGTGTAATGTGTTAAAGTTCTTGAATAAGCACATACACACATACACTGTCACACTTAAAATCTTTACAACACTATATAAAAAGAAATTGCCCCCAATATGTTTTAGATAATAAACTTAAATTTGTTAAATTTATGAAATATAGGAGATACTATCAATCTATATAAAGAAATTGAATTTTGAAAAAATAAAATGCTTTGCTACAAGTTACTCTGTTACTAAAGTCTCGCTATAAAGTTTACATCAAAGGGATGATCTTAAATTCAAATAGAGGATGTTCCTCTTCATAGCTTATTGTCTTTCATAAAATTATTCATTATAATCAACTGGGCAGAAAGAAGCTAAGAAGTTCATATTTCAACTGATTTCTAAAAGATAATTAACAAGTAATTCTATTTAGTTAATCTTTTGAAGGAAAAACACTGATATAATTATTATTTTCCCAAACAATAACATCAAGACATAATAATAATACTGTGGTTGAGATGAAACTTTCTGAACTTTAATTACATGTTATTAAACTATTCTAATATAGAAGATCTCTACTACAAGGTCCTTTGGAATAAAAGTTAATTCAATTAATTCAGTATATGTATATATATATACACACACACACATATACACATACATACACATGTATATACACACACACATATATACATACATACACATGTGTCTGTGTGTGCTTTTGTGTGAGGAATTTATGAACTGTATAAAGCTCTGTGTATACTGTGATTATAATAACAAAAACTAAAGCCAAACAAATCACTCAGGAATCCATACTCTAGAACAGAAACACAGAGTTAATAACTCAGGCCTGTAAAAACTGATAAAATGTACAAACAGATATGAAAACCCACGTTTTGGGTGTGTGTGCAGAAAGAAAAGAAGCTCAGCCAACAGCAATTCTGAACCCACACTATTAACATATGTTCTTTACTCTAGTGCAGGTATTGCCCTTGTTTTCTTAACCCCTTCAGCATATCAACAGTAACCAGTTTATGCCCCTAAATGCAAGAGCCTTCTCTTTGATCCCTTTAAGAAGCAGAACTTAAGTTTTACTCTAAGAATGAAAAAGAGAATAGAAAGACTAATAGACCAAATAAAATTTAACCTATTTGGACTTCTTCCTGGAAAAGAACAGAAAAACAGGAAGACTATATAGTTCTGGGTATGCCAAGGGGAATGGTGACAGAGCATGAGTCCATAAAATGGCTGGTGCCACATGGGAAGAATTTCAGTACAAACTTGAGGAATTCAGACTTAATTATATGCACTAGAATCAACAGCATAGTAAACAACAAAAACAGCTCAAATAATCAATATAAATTCTTATTAATAGGCAATTTATAAAAGCTGAAAAAGTTTTATTTCTGCATCTGCTTTCCATAAAATGTTTAGCATACGTTTTTTTGTGGTAGTAATTCAAAACACTCAAAATACAGGTGGCTTGCTAAATTTCAATAGGATATAATATCAATAATAAATATTTGCTTGTAAGAAGAGCCACAAAAATTTAACAAGTTGAAATAATTCAATACATCAATATTTTCTCATAACCTATGACTTATTTTCATTCTGCAAAATGTAGAAAGGTAAAAATAAGAGGAAAAAATCTACCATAGTTACACAGAAATATCTAAAAAGACAAAAAGAAAGCAGCAAGAATAAATCCTAGTGTTCATAAAAAGTCGTGCTTAGTGTTAAGTGTCAAGTAAATGTAAAAGTGTTTTACACAGTCTTACCACTGGGACTCTTTTCTGTTTTCCCACAAATTAATTGCAGTAACATACTGAGGCCAACCTTTGGTCTCATCTCTTTAAAGAAATCTTTATTACACATTATATCATTAAATGCCTTCTTAATTTATTTATTCCTTAGCTGCTTCTACATATAGCTTCAATGTACTATGAACCTTTCAAGCATTTAAAAGGGAAACACAAACAAGGGCTGCAACTTTGTTAATACAGAACAAGTTTTCAAACAAAGTAAGAAGTATACTGGTTAACTTACCCCATTTAGGCTGCCTAAATCTTTCACCAAATGTTCATCCATAGATGCATCATAATTGATTACTGCATGTTGCTTATCCACACTACGGGACTAAAAAGAGAATTCAGGAAAATAGTAAAGTAACAACAAAAAAAGATTTTTTATCTATACTTTATTTTAATAGGACAGCTGATAAATATAGGGATAGACCAAAAAAGTAGATTAAATGAAATTTAAACTATGTTGTGATACAACTATATTTGGCATCATTTTCTAAAGAGGAAAGTAGCTAATTTTCCAGGACTCTTTCTAGTAAATCTATATTTAATTCCTGAAAGAATTTAAATTTTGTTGAATGTATCCAATTATATATTGTTTAAATGTTGTCAAATTGATACACAAATACCCAGTGAATTATTTTCTAATGGTTTACCTATCTTATTAAAAAAAAAATGTTACCTTGTACAATTTTCTCTCTCTCTCTCTCTCTCTCTCTCTCTCTCTCTCTTTCTTTCTTTCTGTTTTTCCAGACAGGGTTTTTCTGTGTAGCCCTGGCTGCCCTGCACTCACTCTGTAGACCAGGCTGGCCTCAAATTCAGTGATCTGTCTACCTCTGCCTGTCTGAGCGCTGGGATTAAAGGTGTGCACCACCATGCCTGGCTAGGATTTCTTTAATATTGAATATTATAACACAAATTGTACAAGGAACCCAAAGACCTAGATGATAAAAAGGGACATAAGGTGACATGTTTGTGAACAAAATTATCACTTTAAGTGTGACAATTTTTAGAAACAAGTTTTTTATGAATACAAGTGAGTGTACCTATATGTATATCATACACACAACTTCTCTAAGTTTTTAAGTTTTCATTTTTTAAAATATAATCCTCAAAACACAAACTTATTTATAGATGATACTAGGGTGAAAATAAATTAAACTGACACAAGAGTTAGGTGAGCCAGAAAATGTAAGGCTGAATTCTAAGAAGTATATCTGATAACTGACTTAATTCTGTGGTCTGTAAAGGGGAAAATTGCTCTTAATGCCCAGCTAAACATAGTATTACCTGCAACATGAGCTCACAGTCATCTCTTCCAACAAAAATCATTTCTCGTGGCAGCCTGTGGCGCGTGCCTCCACTGCTCACCAAAAACCAGGATGTTAAGCTCATTTCTGCTTAGCTTCTGAATTCTTAGCAAAGCTACATCATCCTGAAGAAGTGAAGAAAAACACATTGGAAACGTAGTTCAGTCTCTATTCAGCAGCTCTGTAAGTAGGCCTCATACAGCACTGCCCTCATCAACATTTTCACCCAACATATCACATTCTCATCAATGCCATAAGCCAGAGCTACTCTAGGAGGGGGAAAGGGAGGGAGGGTAGGACCAAGAGGGATGAGGGAGGGGACTACAGCCAGGATACTAAGTGAATAAATTGTAATTAATAATAATAATAATAATAATAATAATAATAATAATAATAATAATAAAGAAAAAATTAAAAAAGAAAAGATTTAAGATAAATAAGTAGGTGATCAATTAGTAATTTATTATTATACTTCTAAAAGTATTAGACTCAATCTGTAATTTCCAAGTAAATATACATAGTATAGTAACATAAAAAGCTGTGTTGTACAGATACACTTTTTGCAGAAAAAATCTGAGGTCTGAAAATTATAAAGCATATCTGACATATAAGTAAAATTACACTAGAATCCAAAGACATTGCTTGTCTATCAACTGTAGAGACACTGAATACAATTTCAACAATACAGAAAATTCAATTCCTCCTCATCCCCTCCACTCTCTTCTTGGATCTTGGTAAATAGGTCAGGGTAGCCTTGAGATCAGACCAATCTTCTCACAGCTGCCTCCTAGTGCTGGCAGTACAGGTATAAGCTACTATTTTATTTTCTCAAAAACAATTTTCCTAGAGTAGCAATTCTTAAAGCAATGGTTCTTAGGACTCCCTAGTACCAAAACAAAACAAACAAAAACAACAACAACAACAAAACCCTAGGAATATTTGTTTACAGGGTTATAATATACCTGAAAAACTGGTACTTATTTCATAATAATTTCTCTTGAAATTGCTAAAATTTGTTTAAAAAAATCATTTTCCTAGCCCCCTTTCAAATGAGGAAATAGCACTACTTAAAATACAGGTTGTCTTTTAAATACCTGGACTTATTGAAAAAATTTTCTACGTTCTTACATTACTCTCCCACCAATAATTTTGAACTAGAAATATGTAAAGAAAACCTGGCTTTGGAGTGACAGAAAAGGGGTTTTTTATTTTAAGCAGATATTAGACACAAAATATAGGATAAAGATACTAAAATCTGTGTACCTAAAGGGCTAAGCAAGGAGGAGGACCCTGGGTAAGATGCTCAATCCTCAGAAAGGCAAACAGGACAGACATCGGGCATTGGAAGAGGGAGAAAACAGGGAACAGGACAGGAGCATACCACAGTGAGCCTCTGAAAGACTCTACCCAGCAGGGTATCAAAGCAGATACTCAGACTCATAGCCAAACTTTGGGCAGAGTGCAGGAAATCTTTTTATTACTATTGCTCTGTAGTAAAGCTTGAGATAAGGGTTGGAGATAGTTCCAGACGATCTGTTGTTGTATAGGATTGTTTTAGCAATTCTGGGCTTTTTTGTTTTTCCATGTGAAATTGAGAATTGTTCTTTCAAGGTCTGTGAAGAATTATGTTGGTTATTTGATGAGAATTCCATTGAATCTTTAGATTGCTTTTGGTAAGATGTACATTTTCACTGTTAATCCTACCAATCCATGAGTATGGGAGATCTTTTCATCTTCTGGTATCTTTTTCAATTTCTTTCTTCAGAGACTTGTAGTTTTTTCACACAGGTCTTTCACTTGCTTGGTTAGAGTCACACCAAGGTACTTCATGTTATTAGTGGCTATTGTGAAGGATGTAGTTTCCCTAATTTCTTTCTCAGCCCTTTTGTCTTTGGTATACAGGAGGGCTACTAATTTTTTTGAGTTAATTTTGTATCCAGCCATTTTGCTTAAGGTGTTCATCAGGAGTCCTTTGGTTGAATTTTGGGGGTCACTCATGTATACTACCATATCTATTAATAGTGATACTTTGACGTCTTCCTTTCCAATTTGTATCCCCTTGATCTCCTTTGTTGCTCTAGCTAGAACTTCATGAAGAGATATGGAGAGAGTGGGCAGCCTTGCCTTGTCCCTGATTTCAGTGGGATTGATTTAAGTTTCTCTCTGTTTAGTTTGATATTGGCTATAGGCTTGATGTATACTGTCTTTACTGTGTTTTGGTATGAGACTTGCATCCCTGATTTCTCCAAGTCTTTAAACATGAATGGGTGTTAGATTTTGTCAAATGCTTTTTTGGCATCTAAGGAGATGATCGTGTGGTTTTCCTCCTTCGGTTTGTTTATATGGTGGATTACATTGATGGATTTCCATATATTGAACCACCCCTTGCATGCCTGGGATGAAGTCTAGTAAATGGTATCTTTTATATGTTGTTGGATTCGGTTTGCAAGTATTTCATTGAGTATTTTTGCATCAACGTTCACAAGAGAGATAGGTCTGAAGTTCTCTTTTTTTTTTGTTGGTTCTTTGTGTGGTTTAGGTATCAAGGTGAATGTGGCTTTACAGAATGAGTTTGGTAATGCTCCTTCGGTTTCTATTTTGTGGAATATTTTGAAGAGAATTGGAGTTAGCTCTTCTTTGCAGGTCTGGTAGAATTCTGCACTGAAACCATCTGGCCCTGGGCTTTTTCTTGGAAGGGAGACTTTTGATGACTGCTTCTATTTTCTTGGGGGCTATAGGACTATTTGATCTATTTACTTGATCTTGCTTTAATTTTGTTACTTTTACTCTTAGGCAAGGTATTAAGTGTCATATTCCTTAGTTTCTTTTCCCATGCTTAGGAGTCATGATACCATCTACTCAAATTTTGTCTTGGGAACCCAAAGAATATTTTAATTTTTTCCTAAGATGTATACTGTGCTACACTTGACTAGGAAGTAAACTATAATTGAAAGAAGCAAATAAATATATATAAAGCAAACATTACAATGTTCTGGTAAAGTATGTTATATGTTAAATGTCACTGTCTTATGCTCAATCCTCATTCAGAAAGGCAAATGGGATGGACCTCAGAAGATGGAGAAAAAAGGGAATAGGATAGGAGCATACCACAGAGGGCCTCTCAAAGACTCTATCCAAAGACTCTAGCATGGTATTAAAGCAGATGCTCAGACTCATAGCCAAACTTTGGGCAGAGTACAGGGAATCATATGAAAGAAGGGGAAGATAGAAAGACCTGGAGGGGACTGGAGCTCCACAAGGACAGCAACAAACCCAAAATATCTTGGTCCAGGAGTCTTTTCTGAGACTGATACTCCAATGAAGGACCATTCATGGAGAGAACCTAGAACCCCTGCACAGATGTAGCTCATGGCAGTTCAGTCTCTAAGTGGGTTCCCTAGTAGAACAGGGACAGTCTCTGACATGAACTCAGTAGCTGGCTCTTTGATCACTTCCCCCTGAGAGGGCAGGGCAGCCTTACCAGGCCACAGAGGAAGACAATGCAGCCAGTCCTGATGATATCTGAAAGGCTAGAGCCAGCCATATGGAAGGGAAGAAGGACCTCCCCTATCAGTAGACTAGGGAAGGGGTATGGGAGAAGAAGAGGGAACGAGGGAGGATTTGGGAGGGGATGGGGGGCTACAGCTGGGATACAAAGTGAATAAATTGTAATAATTAAAAAAATTAAAAAGAAAAGTCTCATAAAAAAGTTAGTTTGTCTTAGCTTGGTTTTCATTACTGTGATAAAAATATCATGAGGAAAGCAATTTGGGGAGGAAAGGGTTTATTTGGCTTATAGGCTGCAGTGCATCATCAGAGGAAGCCAAGACAGGAATTCAAGGAAGGAAACTGGAGGTAGGAACTGAAGCAGCAGCCATAGAGGAACATGCCACACTGGCTTTCTTATACAACACAGGACCACTTTTCCAGGGTTGGCACTGTCCACAGTAACATAGGCCCTCCCATGGTTATCAATCAAGAAAATGCCTCATAGCCTTGCCTACAGGCCAGTTTGATGGAGACATTTTCTCAAATGAGGTTCTCTCTTCCTAAGTGACCTTAATTTGTGTCAAGTTGACAAAAACTAACCACAGTTACCTAACATGACACAAACAACTTTTACTTAAATAAGCAAATAATTTTGTGTAAAGCTAAAACAATCAAGTCTTATTTCTTTCTCAGCATATTTAATCAGTTTGGTCAACTTATGTGGTTTATTAAGTCTCCCAGTTACTGGAGTATTCAATGGAGATGACTGTAGTCTTCTTACACGTACTTTCTGTCAAACTGATGTTTTTGCATTGATTTCACTATTTCAGTTTTCTCTACATCAGTTTCACTACAGTTTTCTCGGTCAAATCAATAGAGAACCAGAACTTATCTAAAAGAAAATCTTTTATGTAAATATACTGCATAATTTATACATTCCATTTACAAGAATATTTTAAAAACACTGGACAGTAAGTAATTCAACAGTTACATACTTTTTCAAGGGAACAAAAATGAAAACTTCAGTATCATATAATCAAAGGAATTCAATTCAGCTTAAACAGAGCAATCTAAAACACAAAACCAAACATGGACAAAATGAACAACTTCTTAATGTGGAAAAATAATTTTAAACAAGTATTATTCATATACTATAAAACATCCTTTAATTCTCATTTTCTGTAAGATAGTCTTTAAACATTTATATAGCATGACACATAACAATACTGTAATACGTAATATATAATTATTTGATATATAATTGTATTTATGCAATTGTTACAATTATATAAAATGATGCAATTAAATAGCTTTTTAAACTAATCTTATTTGGCTTTCCACGAAGCTTAAAATTAGAGAATACACATTTTCTTTTTCTTTCTTTCCTTTTTTCCAAGACAAGGTTTCTTCGGGTAGCCTTGGCAGTCCTGGTCTCATTTTATAGAGCAGGCTGGCCTCAAACTCAAGAGTTTCCCTGCCTCTAACTCCCCAAGTACTGGGATTACAGGTGTGCACCACTACACTCAGCTCACATTTTCTAAAATGAAGTAAAAACATAATATTCAATATGAAGGGTATTTCACTCTTGTGGGCTAAGGCAATGACCTTGAGTCTACTAAACAGCTTTTCTTCCGGGGAATGAATTATAACACAAAGCTACATTCTCTGTTTTTCTCTAGGTATTTCAGCTTTCCCATCATTCCCTCGGATACTCTTTATTTTTTCATGTGTGTGTCTGTATGTATTTGTGTTTACAGGCATGTAGCAACATGTAATGACCAGAGGCTGACCCTTGGCTATCTTCTTTGATCACTAAACACATACTGACCAGAGGCTGATGCTGGGCATCTTCCTTGATCACTACTTATTAAGGAGGCTTTCTTCTGAGCCTACAATTGACACAGCTAGTCCAGCTAACCAGACTGCACCAGGGACCTCAGGCCTGTATCTCTTAAGTGCTGGGATTACAGGCACATTGTCATTGTGGGCTCCCATGAAATTTCAAAATGGGCAACAGACCAAAACAGACATTTCTTAAAAGTCAACATGTAAGTGACCAATAGTAAATACCCGGGAAATGAAAGCCAAAATCACCATGAACCTTAATCCAGTAAATGAGTATTGTCCAAACACCCCAAAAGATAACAAGTGTTGGTAGAAACTGCAAATAAGAATGTAAATTAGCACAGTTACTATAAAAAGCATTATAGAAGTTCCTAAAGTTTTTTAAATAGCACCACTATATGATGTTTTTGCCCCTATTTACAGATCTATGTATACAAAGGAGGTGAGATCTATGGAACATTTGCATTCCCACATGTATTGCAGCACTAACCCCAACCTCCAGAAACCAACCCAAGCATCCACACTTTCATGAAGGTAATGTGGTTCTATCATAATAAAGCACGAAATCTTGCCATTCAACATAGCACTGATGGAAATGGAAAATCTTCAGTTAAGTGAAATAAGCTAGGCATAGAAAAAGGAAATAACATAAAATCTCACTGGCATGTACAATCTTAAAACGTTGCTATCACAGAAATAGAAAGTATAATGGTGGTTACCAGAACCTGAGTATGACAATGAAAAGGGGGATGACGAAAGGCTGGTGATCAATGATCAACTAATGTATAGTTCAGTGGAAGCCAAGAAGCTCTGATATACTATTGCATAAGGTGACTGACTATAGATATTACACAATGAATTCCAAAACATTAGAAAAAAATCTGTTGAGGAGATAGACAAGTTCAAGTCATTTAAAGCTATACCAAGTATCCATGTATTGAAAATATATGATATACTTAAATATATACGCACACCTATTGAGAAGCCTACCAAATCCAGAGTTGCTAGGGCAAACAAACAAAAGAATCTTGCTTCAAGGAACTGAGTAGAGAATGCTGGGAAATTAGATGGAAACAGGAAGTTGTCCTTATTCCAGACTAGAATTACGGCAAGAGATGATCTTACTAATGCCAGCAGGCCAAAACGGAATTTCTTCATTCCTAGCTTCTAGTCTAGAACAACCTTTCACCCACCATAATTGTTTGACAATCTTCCTCCCTTCTTCCTATCCTTGCCCACTTGCCCCCAATTCTCACTGTAAGAGATCGAATCCAATCTACAGCAGAAGCTATTAAAAATGAATGAAGCATGACTCTACAAGAAATCTGGGCATGCAGGTAACCTGGAACTCTCCAGGGTCACCTAACTTCTATTATTTAGTAAATCTGGCTCTTACTTCCTAGTTATGTTCCTCTCTAACAACCTCTTATAACTTATCTTCTTGTCACATAGGACTTGCCTTTTCAGCAGGTAGATGACAAAGTTTAACATTCAAATATTTAGAAGGCAGACAGATGACCTTCCTACAACTATCACTAGTTTTAAAATTGGACTTTGCTGTGGGATCAGTTCACTTTAGGATCCAATGGGCTAGTATTTTAATACTCAAAACTCTGAAGTCTAAAAAGAGAACAAAATCTGTCTTCAGCTGTCAAGTAGATACAAAGCTTCACTGTACTTTACATTCCAATACATTTTAATTTTATGTTTATGTTAAAGATGCTGGTTGTTCTTAGAATCAAATGAAAACCGTAGTGTAGACTATCACAACATCTGGCAATCTGGCATGTAGTCATGGCAGTTCTGAAAGCAAAGTTTATAGTTGTGTGTGCGCACGCATGTGTGTGTGTGTGTGGTGTGTGTGTAAAAGGAGGAAGGTGGACAGGAGTGGTGGCACAGGATTTTAATACCACCACCCCAGAGGCAGATGAAGGCAGATCTCCTTTTAGTTTGGGCTAGTCTGTTTTACATAGTTAAGACTCTATCTCAAGAATACCAACCAAAATAACATACATCAAGGTTTTAGAAAATGCCAAAGTGGATGAGAAAAAGGCCTTCAGGCCTCAACTATACACACAGAACTCTAGGCAACTGAAGAAAGCTGGGAGCGGGAGAGGTCACCTTCTTCAGGGAAGAGCATACCAATTGGGTGTGCCGTACCAAACAATCACTTCGAAATGATACAAATAACACTGGAGGAACTGAGTAGGTTATATTTAGGAATATACATGCATATACATATACATACACATATACACATATTCATATATGCATGCAACAACAATGAAAGAAGAAGCCATGAATTTGAAGGACAGCAGGGAGAGGTGTTTGGGAGGGTTTAGAATGAGGAAAGGAAAAAAATGTAATCATTTATAATCTCAAAAATTAATAAAAGTAAAATAAAATGTTAACAACCATGCATACATAGAAAATAAAATAAGCTAAATCCAATTTCGGTAGAGCACAGGTAGAAATTCATGTATACAGAAGACAAAGAGAACAAGCATCAATAAATCAAGTAGAGTTGGTTCTTTGAAAAAAATGAACAAGACTGACAAACATCCTAGCCAAACTAACAAAAAAGAGTGAAGATCAAAGTCAATAAAATTTCAAATTAAAAAGGAATTGTTAAACAGGCTCCAAGGGACCTAAAACAATGATTAGGTAGTATTTAGAAAACGTACATCTCAAATACCCAGGAACACCAGAATAAATAAATAAAATCCTAAGCATTTAAATCATTATGCAAGTTAAATCATTATGCAGCTGAGAATGATGCTCAACAGAATTCTGAAACTTGCCTCCAAATGCTAAGATGAAAAGCATGTGCCAACACACTGGGGTTAAGCCCAGGACTTCCTGCATGCTAGGAAAGCACTTAACTCAATGAGCTCCATTCCTTCCTATGCCTAACTTCTCTGAAAGGACTCTATAGCACTGGCTGTAAGAGCAAGAATGGACATATGTGCGTACACAAAATTCAGCATCTAGGCAGCAAAAGAAACTATTTGAGTGAAGAGATAATCCAGGAATGGGAGAAAAATCCCTACCAGTTATACTTTGAATTGAAGAGTAATATCTAGAAAATACAAAGAACTGCAAAAATTAAACACCAAAAGAACAAAACCTTCCAACCACAAAATGAATAATGAACTGAACAGAAAATTATTGAAAGAAAGAAAAATGGTCAATAAACATGTTTTAAATGTTCCAGCAATCCATGCCAAAAACAACAACAAAACATAACTGGCTTCTTTACATTACATACCTAGTGTATAATTAATGCATGGAATTAATTGAGCTAAGCCACATGTTAAGGATAGTTTATCCTTATGCTCTGGAAATCAGCTGGCTGATTCATCACCAGATGGCTTTACACAGAATAATGCTCATTTCACCCTGCAATTTCTGCCATTGCAGAGAAATAAATAGATGGCTTCACAACAGGGCTATTAGTCTTCAGAGTAGAAAGGGTTTTCTCTAACCTTTCTATTTGATGATGAAATATTATCATTTTATCATGTAACAACTTTTTTCAGTTACCAGGAGGCATGAGAGACAATGACCTTTAAGAGCTTAGCCCAACACCTAGCTGTTTCCAGAGTATATGTTTTTCCTAATAATAACAATTTTAAAAAGTGAAACTTTAAACAAAAAGGAATAAA
The DNA here is from genome assembly GCF_907164565.1 of Psammomys obesus. Classification (NCBI taxonomy): domain Eukaryota; kingdom Metazoa; phylum Chordata; class Mammalia; order Rodentia; family Muridae; genus Psammomys; species Psammomys obesus. The sequence goes on from NW_026585587.1 coordinate 2,502,385, forward strand.
GTGATAAATTTCACAAATTTGACCATCAGTAAAACTCATAAACTAAACAAATGTAATAAACCACTGCATGAACTAGCTCATAAGACTTTATAACTTCCATCATGCTTTTCCTTATCATGTCAAACATTTAAGAGAAACAAGAAAACTTTACTAACTGCATAGATTTGAGATTCTTGTTTTATTTCTGGCACTAACAGAATTCAATTTCTAACAGAAAATATGCTTGATATGTTTGACATTAACATCTTTGATTTTTTTTATGCCATGTATTTGAAAATGAAAGAAATAGCTATATCTGCATTTTGCACATGGACTAAGGATCAACCAAATGGAGTTTGAAAAACAAGCAGACATAATTTTCTACAATCCTGTAATATAACAATTATATTTATTAACCATTTACCATGTATTAGACACTTTTTCCTATGAACTGGATATGTAAGAAACAAACACATTTAAGTATTAATATATTACCTTAAAAATCTTATATTTCCTTGGAAATGAACATAAATAATATACACCAATTCCCAAGAATACTCTAAAATTACAGAATTTGGAAAAAAAATACCCATTTTTCATTTTCAAGTTGTAAATATTATAGACATTAGGAAGAAGGTGGAGAATCCAGGAAAAGTACCTCATGTCATAGAAGCTAAAATAAGCAAACAGCTTTCCTGACAGTGGAAGAGAGAGGGGAAAACAAAACAAAACCAAACCAAGAACAAAACCAAAAAAACCCAAAGAGAAAAGGATGGTGCTCTTTAGGAAGTGTCTCTGGGAAAGTTACACACACAACATTGAAAATTTCAACTCTGCTGTATAATTAACTTAATCTTGAGACAGATAATGTGAAACAGTCTTGGGAAAAGTTCATTTACTTTAAATCCCCACCCTCTTTATTACAGTTCCTCACAAAAAAATAAATCTGCAGCTGTGCTGTTTTTGGATTCCTACCAAAACACTGACTCTATGCTCATGTGAAAAACTCAGTAGGAAGAATATTTTTGCAAAAATAAAAATAATATTTAAGAATCAAGAATAAATATAATCTACAACTTACATTTGAAATAACATTCCAAGTAGGAAGCCTCATGCTGTAGCTAACTTTATTACACATTTTCAAAAGAAAACTTCGATTTGATGAGAAAAGCTAGCAACTTAATAAACTTCCTTTTTAAAACCATTTTCATTAAATCCTCAATAAATAGTACTACCATAAAATGCTACATTTGTGCATGATTGAAGCACTTAAGAGTTCTTACCAGGATTTCTCTGCCAGTTTATCAAAGTGTAAAATGTGATTTTTTTAAAATTTTTTTTTATAGAACTGAATAACTTTTGTTAAACAGGTGGTTAGGGGCTACTCTAGTTACTGCAGCTCCACAAACAGAAATCACATACTTATTTATGTGAAGGATGGCTTCAGTTAGTTATTTTATGTCTATAACAGGCAATATGGATAATTTATGTGGGAAAGAAAAAGTTTGAACTAACCAAAAGAGCATAAAGAGATTCATGCTTTCCTTAAAAAGGTAGCGGTAAAAGTTTACAAATAAATTAGTGAGTTAGAAAACAAATGAACTCTTCTCTTTTAGCTAACTTTTGAACCATTTGTGTCTCCTAGTCTGTTCTTTCACAGATTAGATTGCATTTTGTGGCTCTCCACCTGAAGGTGATTGGGTCCTCATTACCTGAGTCCACAAGGTATCTATCGAAGAACTCCCTGGAAACAGTACAACATGTGATCATTTCTAAGAAGGTAAAACACTGAGATTTTTTTTAAAAGGGATAATCCTCAGACATGGGTAGTGCAAGATACTTGGAGGTGTTATTTTATTTGAATAACAACTTCTGCAGTTTTGAGACAGAAAAGTAGCTAAAGGAGATAAATCATTACTGGTATCAATAGTCAATACATACGAAAGAATGTAAGCGTTCATTGCAGACAAATTAATAAACAAAATATGGTAGACACAATATTATTGTTCATTGTTAAAAGAGAATTATGACATCTGCTATAGAATGGATGAACCTTGAAGAGAATATGCTAAAATAAAATAAGCCATTCACAGAAAGGTAAGCACTATGCAATTTCAACTATATGAGATACTTTCATCAGAAATCATAAGAGACAGAAAGGAGAGTAGTAGTTGCCAGGGCCTGGGGATTGGAAGTCCTTTAGTTACTGGTTAATAGTTCTACATTTCCGTTTTATGGATGAATAGTGGTGATGGTTGTACAATATTGTGTAAATTTACTACACTTAAGTGCTTAAGATGGTAAAATGTATGTAATATGAATCTTATAATTTTTAATTGGGAGAAATGTTAATTTTCCTTCTTTCCTATGTGTGTGATATCCATGTGAGTGCACATGGGTGCACATGCATGTGGTGGCCTGATGGTGGCACTGGGGTTCATCTTCAATTGCTCTTCTACCTTATTTATTGAAGCAGTTTGTTGGAGGTTGGTCTAATGCTAATTACTGGCCCTAAAGATCTGGTTACTGCCTTCCAGATACATCTATCCTTGTTTGTATAAACCTGACTAAGACATACCTGATTGGCTGATTAAACAGCCTATACCTGGGCAGGGCAAAATGGGATAGACATGGCTAGGGTTCCTGGGCTTTTGAGGAGAATCACAGGAGACAGAAGGACAGGAGAATAGGAAGAAAAAGGATGCCATGATGGGTTAGCCTGGAGAAGAAATCACATGGGCCTGGGGGAAGGACTCCAATAATGACGTAATAAAACCCAGATGAAGAATATAAGCAAGTACCCTGGGGTTATGTATGGAAGGTAGACCAAATGAGGAGGATTAAGATGGATGGTGAGGATATTGAGTTAGTGAAAGGAAAGTATTTGCCCAGCCCAAGGGAAATAAGGCAATTATAAATCTAACAGGTATTATTTGTGATAGTGGTGTTAAATAATACCACCTTGATAATCTTAGGGCTAATAATAAACATTTTATAGCCCAACACTTCTAATATTTTTTATTTACAACAACACAGAGTCTTAATTTAAAATGCAGAGTTCACCAATAAGGGTATTTTTGATATTCCCACCTTCCAGGGCAAACTGACACATCCAGCCAACATTTACGTTCGGTTTCTAGGAAGCTGAACTCCAGTCCTCATGTTTGCTCTATAAGTGTTTAAATCACCTTTTTCCTTAGTCCCAAATGTTAAAAAAATTGAGAACAATTATTGTTAGGAAATGATACACTGACTCGAGGTAAACTCCTATGTCAATCCTAAGTCCAACAGAACAAAACTGTTTACCTTCCAAAAAATGAACTTTCAATCCTACCTTTCTTTCCTCCTGTCCAATCCCTTTATTTTTTTCTTGCTTCAATCTCTATATACCACTATGTAGCATACATATCCTTCAATTTCTTTGATTCTCTGCCATGGTTAAATGAAGGTATTTGTTGTAGTTTGGATCTTAAATGTTCTCCAACAGCCTCATGTGTCTGAATTTTGTTTGGAGAGTTCATGAAAACTTTTGAGGCATTGGGCTTAGATGTCTAAGGCCACTAGGACCTTTGAGAGTTATAGTTTTGCTCTGTTTATGATCCAGGTCTCTGCTTTCTAATATGCCAAGCAATACCCTAAGCTCCTATTACCATGGACCAGGCTACTTCAGCTTTCATGCCATGCTGAGATCATTCCTTGTAAAACTGAAAAGAAAAACAAAAAGCAAAACCTTCCCTCACATTCCTTCTATTGGGTATTTACCCACAGCAAGGAGAAAAGTAACTAGTATAGTATCCCCTTCAAAATTCATGTTGAAAGCTAATCCTCAGTACAACTGTATTAAGAAATGTGGCTCAGAGGTAGCCCGTGGCAGCTCAGTCTCCAAATGGGCTCCCTAGTAAGGGGAGCAGGGGCTATCTCTGACATGAACTCAGTGGCTGGCTCTTTGATCACCTCCCCCTGAGCGGGGAGCAGCTTGACCAGGCCACAGAGGAAGACTATGAAAGCCAGTGCTGATGAGACCTGATAAACTAGGGTCAGATAGAAGGGGAGGAGGTCCTCCACTATCAGTGGACTGGGGAAGGGACATGGGAGGAGATGAGGGAGGACAGGGTTGGGAAGGAATGAGGGTGGGACTACAGCTGGGATACAAAGTGAATAAATTGTAATAAAAATTATATTAAAAATGAACTGTGGCTTTTGGGAGGCAACAGAATCAGTACTCATATAAAAGACATAGAAGCTGAAAAAGGAACCTCTTGCTCCTCTATCCCACTGCACTTAGAAGATGCTATCTCTAAGGAAAAGGCCTTTATCAGGTACTTACCCTGCTAAAACTCTGATAATACCCTAAGTCCTTGGGGCTTTTATAACTATTGAGTCATAAATTTTTACTGTTTATATACTACCTCCTCCATAGTATCTCGTTACAGAACCAGAAATTATGACTCACTCGTGTTCCTTTCTGACTTGGTGAACTACAAATGGAAAATTGAGGAATATTCTAAATTTCTTGCATTTATACTATTAAAGATTAAGAGTAACTGTAGAAATTATATAGTGTATGTGCTTGGTGTTTTACAATGAGCAAACGAGACACTAGGATTAAGTAACTTATTCACTATCATATATACCTTGGTAGTGACAGTGAGAAACTAAAATGGATATCTATTTCATTCAGTAAACTACTTATTTCTTTATACCACTGTGACTGTACTGGCTAGTTTGTCAATTTGACATAAGCTGGAATCATGAGACAAAAGGGAGCCTCAATTGAGAAAGTGCATCCAGAAGATCAGGCTGTAGGCAAGCCTTTTTTAAATTAGTGATTGATGGAGTAGAACCCAGCCCACTGTGGGTGGTGCCATCCCTGGGCTGATAGTCCTGATTCTATAAGAAGGCCGACTCGCAGCATCTGTCTTGAGGCACTGCTGGGTAGAGCCTCTCAGAGGACAACTTTGACAGACTCCTGTCTGCAAGCTTAGCAGGGTATTATTCAAAGTGTCAGGGGTTAGCACTTTCCGATAGGGTGGGTTTTTGGTTGGGCCAGGCATCAGTTGGGCATTCCCTCAATCTATGTTCTATCTTTATCCCCGCACATCTCAGAGGCAGGGTAAATTTTGGGTTGAAGTTTTTGTGGGTGGGTTGGTGTTCCCCACCCTTTACTAGAAGACTATAGTTAAAGGATGTCCTCTTCAGTCTCTATGGTCTCTGCTACCAGGAGTCTCTGCTTGAATCCCCCTTATACCCTCCTAGGAGCCTATACTGACTAAGGTCTCCAGCTTGTCACAGAGATGTTCCCACCCCCAGCTTCTCTTTTCTCTACAAGACTCTGCTTTCTCTCTCTTGCTTTCCTCAGGTCTGATCTCTACCCTCTTAACTGTATGTGCCCCCTCTCCTACCTTGTTCCCTCTCTTCAGCCATTACCTCTATTTATTCTGTCTCTCCTTCTGAGTGAGATTTATGCATCCTCACTGGGGTCCCCCTTATTACTTATCTTCTTTAGGTCTTTGCCTCATAGTATGCTTATCTTGTACCATATGGCTAAAATCTACTTATGAGTATATACCATGTGCGTCTTTCTGGGTCTGGGTTACCTCACTCAGGATGATCTTTTCTAGTTCCATCCATTTGCCTGCAAATTTCATTTTTTTGTTTGTTTTTAATAGCTGAGTAGTATTCCACTGTGTAAATGTACCAAAGTTTCTTTATCCATTCTTCAGTTGAGGGAATAGTGAGAGCAAAGAGAAAAGGACCTGGAAGTGCCAGGAGCTCCACAAGAAAAACAACTAACCAGGCCCAGAGGCTTTTGCTGAAACTGAAGTATCAACCAAGGACCATGCATGAACTGGGTCTAGGCCCCCTACAAGGACATAGCAGATGAGCAGCTTAGGCTTCAAGTGGATACTCTAGTATGGGAAGTGGGGACTGAATCAGACATGGGCTCACTAGCTAGCTTTTAATCACTTTCCCCTGACGGGACTACTTTGGACAGGACACATTCAGTCCTGATGCAAGTTAATGAGCTGCTGTGGATGGGAAAGGGAGCTCCTTTTCTGAGGAAAAGGATATGGGAGAGGGAAAGAGGAAGGGACTGGGAGGGGAGGAAGGAAGGGGCTACAGGCTATAAAGAGGAAGGGAGGGAAGAAAGGAAGGAAGCCAAGCAAGCCATGGGAAAGAAGCCAGTAAGCAGCATCCCTCCTTCCATGGCCTCTGCATTAGCTCCTGCCTCCAGGTTCCTGCCTTATTTAAGTTCCAGACTTGGCTTCCCTCAATGGACTTTTGATATGTAAGCCAAGAAAACCCCTTTGGCATCCTTGTATGTAGCATATCATTTGCCCATATCAATACACACATAAATAAGTGTAATTTTCTAAGTATTTAAGAAGATGTCGATAGGTTATATATAAATAATATGCCACTTCATTTAAATGTTACAAGCATTGAAAGATTTAATCCCCTTTGGACACCAAGGGGATAACTACATTTGTATGCAGTTGTCTGCTGTGATCCTAGCGACCAGAGATGAGACCTCTCACATGCTAAGCACTGGGCTATTCCCTAAGCCTTTGTATTTTAAAATTATAGTCCCATAGAAAGTATTCTATTTCTAATGTTTTCCACCAGATTGAATATTTTATACTTACGCCTCTCTCCTGAAGTAAGCTCCCTTTCCCCTTTTCTTGGATTTGCCTGGAGTATAAGACTCACATTCAAGTTCCAAGGTTTGAATTTGTTCTACTTTATTCCTCAGGCTCTAAGGTTTGAATCTGTTGTCCTTTATTCCATGTAACATGCAACAAATGTTTACCCTGTAGAATATCAGAATAAGGTTTGTTTGTGGCGTATTAGTTTAAGATCGGAAGAAGTGTTATCTTAAAGCTTACTTGTATTATTTTTCTCTTCCTGGTATCATGTCCCTTTCTCTACATCACAAGAATGTTGTAAATAATATGCAAAACTGCCCAGGAAGATAGAATCTATGAGAGGTAAATATTATTTCTACTGTATCAATGAAAAGTTTTATTTTGGTCTGTTTTTTACTTCAGCCAATGTGTTTCCTCACATCCAACAATAATAAGGTGTGATTAAATATTTATTTTTTACAGTAGGCCTCTAAGAAAGTAGTCTATCACTAACTAAATGTAACATGAAACTGAGCTTCTGAGACAAAGTAACATACTCAGTATCACACAACTACTAACATTGAGGTACCACTTGTTTAACTCTCTCCAAATAGAGCATCGCTACCCATTCACCTATAATCAGGAATGCCCTGCTTGTAAATAGTTTGTTCAAGGATACAAATGGCTAATTTACAGGAAGAATAACTGTAAGCATTCTTATTAATAAATGAAAATGATGAGCGGTCTACCAAAGTTGTTTGCTCACAAACCACTAGTAAGAGGGTTCTGTGTATATTCAAGTGATTCAATGTGATCCAGAGACTGAACAACACTCTTTCCCCAAAATTCCCTTCTTCCCTTGGCTTCTAAGGCATCACACGTGTAATTTTCTCATATCTCTGATTGCATTTAAATCTCTCCTGCAGAAGGGGTCCCTGATGCTGGGCCTCTTGGCACCTTAATTTCCTACTTACTGGTGGTGTTTAACTTTTATATATCTTTAAATCTTATGTATCCCTCTACCTATCTGATATGTTTACTTATATGTTCAATAAATTTCCTAAATTTACATAGCCAACTCTTGATTCTGTAAAGCCAGACATGGGCAACTTTCACGATCACTATTAACTACTCTAAACAAAGTTAGTTTAGGTTGCTCCAATTATTTCTTAGCTCATTTTATTTCTATACTTGCTCCCCTCTAGCCGCTACCTATAAAATACTCCTTTCAAAGCCCTCAATAAATTCCCACGGCACTTAAATAACATCAAGCAATAAAAGCTCCATCCAATCTTAATTCCTCCTACTCTTCCCTTCTCTCACTCATCTCCAGTCACAGTGGCCTCTTTGTTCTCAAATTCACTTTTCCCATTCCTTGTAGAACCACACTGCATGTGAGAATATTCTCTAGTGAAGTACCTACATGTCTTTTTTCCCCTACCTAAGCTGGAATGTTAAATATCTGGGGTGGGATGGTGAACACTGTTTCTGAAGACTGACTTCTCAAACACTCAGAAATAAAAGCATTCAAAATAGTGTGTAGTGAGCCTTTTTTCTTGTCAAAGACAGGAAAGTTAAAAACATTATTTGTATTGTCTGAATTGAGGGAAAAAATAAATTATAATAAAGTTATTTAATTATATTGGAGAAATTCAGTATTTACAAAACAGGGGTAAAAAGGAAGCTGCATACTGACCATCTGAACCATTTGTATAAACTGACACGTTGAACATTAAAAAAAGAAAGTCTACCATTACTCATTCTCTTCAATTAATTTTATTCCATTTCCTTTGCTTTCTCTTCTGTCAACTAAGATTTGTCAACGCTGAAGAGATAAGGAGAGTGGGCTGCCTTGCCTTGTCCCTGAATTCAGTGGGATTGATTTAAGTTTCTCTCCATTTAGTTTGATGTTGGCTATAGTCTTGCTGTATAATGCTTTTACTATGTTTAGGTATGTGCCTGGTATCCCTGATCTCTCCAAAACTTTAAACATGAACAGGTGTTGAATTTTGTCAAATGCTTTTTTGGCATCTAAGGAGATGACCATGTGTGTGTGTGTGTGTGTGTGTGTTTTTTTTTCTTTCAGTTGTTTATATGGTGGATTACACTGATAGATTTTCATATGGTGAACCACTCCTGACGTCTACTTGGTCATGATGGATGATATCTTTGATGTGTTCTTGGATTCGGTTTGCAAGTATTTTATTAAGTATTTTTGCATCAATGTTCATAAGCGAGATTGGTCTGAAGTTCTCTTTCTTTGTTGGGTCTTTGTGTGGTTTAGGTATCAATGTGACTCTACCCCCCAGGGTATCAAAGAAGATACTGAGACTCACAGCCAAACTTTGAGCAGAGTGCCGGAATCCTTATGGAATAAGAGGGAGATAGAAAGACCTGGAGGGGTCAGGAACTCCACAAGGAGAACAACAGAGCCAAAATATGTGGGCACAGGAGGCCTGCAGAGCCCAATACTCCAACCAAGGACCATGCATGGAGAGGACCTAGACCCCCTTCAAAGGAAGCCCATAGGCTGCTCAATTTCCAAGTAAGGGGTCCAGGGACTGTCTCTGACATGAACTCAGTGGCCGGCTCTTTGATCACCTCCCCCTGGGGGTTGTAGCCTTGCCAGGCCACAGAGGAAGATGATGCAGCCAGCCTTGATGAGATCTGCTAAACTAAGCTCATATAGAAGGGGAGGAGGTCCTCCTCTATCAGGGAACCTGGGAGAGGGCATAGGGGGAGAAGAGGGAGGGTGGGTGGTAGTGGGAGGAGATGAGGGAGGGGGCTGCTGTGGGGATACAAAGTGAATAAATTGTATTTAATTAATTAAATTAAAAAAAACTTTTTCAATGCTATATATATAAATTATATTTAATTAACTGAATTTAAAAAACTTTTTCAAATATATATATATATATTTAATTCTGATAGGTTTCCATGTTTAATTCTGTGGCTATGCTCTAATATAGTTGCAGTGAATACACTGTTGTCCTCATTTCAAGCCATGAAGTTGTGTTTGTAATCTAAAGTTGTGTCACATCCTTGACAGCAGCAATGCCTTTCTTGGTTGTGATGGTCTCTGCTTCTTAACACCTTTCCTCACTCAACTTTATTATCTTATAATGGTATTATTCATATCCTCCAAACCCTTGTTTCATTCAATTTCTTTGTTGATAAAGAAAAATAAACCAAAGCTATGCAAATAATTTTCATTACCTTTGTATCACTTCTCCGCCTCCAGCATATTTTATGAAGCATTGTTTCTATTTATAAATCTGGATGGTTTTATCCTTGGCTATGACAAATGAATGCAAGGACAGGATGAAGACATTAGAGATATGACATATTAAATTTGTAAATGTCCAAAAGGCCAGAAAAGGAAGCTAATCCTTCAGATGATAAGACAGAATCATGATTTAAGAAAATTTCAACAGAGTTTTAACTATAGCCACATTAAAACAGATAAATTGAGTAAGAAGGTAAGGTTAAATCATTGCTCTGGAAATTCACCTATGTTAAAAGTGGAATATGTAAGAGATAGTAAATGTAAGGATATTTATATAGACTGCATCAGTAATTTTCAGACAAACATTTCAAAAAAATATAACGAGAACCAACAGGAGTTTGTTGACTTTATAATAGTTAAAAACACTAGACTGAAACAAAAACCACAACTAGCATCAATCAAGGGCTTTGTTATTAAAGTGATCAACATTTGAACATGTTGGTAACGCCATACAGCATGGCTCTGATGACTGTCAGTCTCATGAGGAGAAGGAGCTTCCAAAAGACCTAGTATATTAGAAGCAGCCCAGTGACTCTCAGCACAGAATCAAAGAATTGTCCTTTCTTTATTCCCAGGCTCCCTATGCTGCCCATCCAGGGAGAAGGTTCATGAGTGTATTAAAGTTCTTTATGACAAATATAAGCACATGGTTTGCTCTTTCCTGCTCCCCTTCTCTTCTCTCTCCCTCCTTCCCTTTATATAAGAAAGAGTACTTTAATATTAGAAAAGCAGAAGTACAGATTTTCACCCTGAATTATAAGAACGTAACATTTAAGAACCATATGTGTCTACCACCCCCATCTCTCAGTACTGAGAAAAATATTACTGCTGCTAAAGACATGATACAATTTCAGAATGCAAACAAAAGTACATGGCTTTAAATAAGCAATAGGTCATTACAGTATACAACCAGCCCATAACTTAAGAATTAAATATGGAAACTATACTGGAAAAAAATAGACTCAACTGTTTCAAATTAGTTAGAAACTAGAAAAGTAGAGGAAACTATATAAATATCAAAGTTGCAAGTAGTAATTTTGAAAAACTTTGAGAAAAATCTTATTGTACTGTTCTTATGCCAAAACTACAGCTTAACAGGAAGAGGTCAGAGAGCAAAAGCAGCACTAAATTGTGTAGCTTTTTTCATGCCTTCTTAGCTATGGTTGACTATTGCCTCTATTCTATCTCTCCCATATATTTGTCCCACTCCCTATTCTTCATCTCCAACATTCCCCTTTCCAACTTACATGTGTTCTTATCTTTCCTATCCCCCAAAGAATCAGGTTTCTCTCTCATGGGCTTCTTTCTAGTAGTCTCACTTCTACATACACGTGTGTGTGTGTGTGTTTGTGAGAGAAAGACAGACAGTGATGATCAAATGTATTGGTATAAAAAGGTCATAACAAAAGCCATTATAACTAATAAATGCTACTACAGAAACATTAAGAACTTAACAGGGCTCATTTGAAGTTATCTTTTGCTCCCCCCAAGAGTTACTGTCCCAATTGATCTCATTTGTTCCTCCAGCCTATTCTCTCAAGAGTTCCTCTCCCACTCTATCTTGAATTGTAGGAAAACCAAGCCCTGATGTCTCACATGTTCTGAAAGGACCCTAGGCTGCTTTCCTAAGCAGGAGCAATCATTTTTCTAAAAGGAACTGCACTGTTCCTCCAAGCAGCAGTGATTTCTTGGTGCTAGCAGGACTTAGCAGAATCAGATAAAAATCTACCAGATCACTGGCTGTTTATGTTTGATAATGAATGGCCCTGGTTCCCCACCTCTGTCCTTCTCTTATATACTCTGTTTTTATGCAGAACACAAGGATTAGGATGCTGATATTCCTGCTCCTTTCTAGAGTGGCCAGACTGAATAGTCCTTTCTGGTTTCACCCCACTCCTCTCTACTCCCCAGGCAGCCAGCGGCTCAATCTGGTTAGTTGGATTTCCTCTGGCCTAGGACTCTGGCAACAATCTTTCATTATACTTTTTGAGAGTTAAATGGGCTTCCTTTCAAGTCCAGTGAAGAGTTCATAGTGAAACTGTATCAAGAATATTAGCTATATGTGGCACACTGTACTGAGCACTTGTAAAACACTTCCAATCCTAGCATTTTAATGACAGCAGGGAACAGTACTGTCCTTTAACTTACTAAAACACAAAGGTTCAGTTACAGACTCAACAATTCTGTAATGAGTGCCATAGAAACAGTTATTAACCAACTCTGTGCTTCATGTTTTTTCAAAGTTTTAAGATAGCTTATTAAAATTGTGTGTGTTTTGCCTACATGTATAGATATCCCCCTATGTGTCTTTGGTGCCTGGAGTCCAAAAGAGAGTGTCTGGCTCCGTGGAGCTGGGGTTACAAGTGGTTGGGAGCCACTGCATGGGTGTGGGGAACTAAAGCTGGGTTCTTTGCAAGAGCAGGTAGTGATCTTTAATTGCTGAGCCATCTCTCCAACCCCAGTTTTTCAACTTTCAATATGTAACATACCTTGATAAAGAAGGATGTTGCAAAAACTGGCATTTAGTAGGCTCTCTATGCAGTGTATTATTTACCTTTTCAATAATGCCATTCTCCCAAAGAGAAAAATTTTCTACAGACTTATTATTAATGCACTAAAATGTCTACTATGTCTCACTTGGTTTTCAGTTCTATAGATGCTTGAGATTCTTCCCCACCCTTATTCAGTCACTATTGTATGTAAGTAATTTATATGACATTAGCTTTCCTCCTGTTAGTTTCTTTTATGCTGTCATTTGACAAGAAACAGGCTTAATAATATCTGCTATGTTACTTTGCCTAAAAAAATACATATCCAGTTGCACAATCATTTCAATTAAACAGGACTATATATCCAGTTTAACCAAAGACAGATGTTTCCTTAATTCTTTTTATACCACAAAAAAGGGAACTCAGTACTGAACACATCCTTCATAAAACATCAGAGCAAATAAATCAAAGATCACTTTGCCAAGGGTAGTTACTAGAAGTTCTCATTGTTAAGAAAAATTAAATGAGAAAAGACGGTCTGAAGCTTTTACTCTAATAAACTTGCTTTTTTTTTTTTTTTAGTGAAAGAGGTCAATGTTTAATGTTTTTATCTTTATCTACTCATCAAACATTGGTGACATAGCTAATCTACAAGTATTTTACAACCTGATATGACAGTATCACCTTTCATATTCATATTAGAATAGTATACTACTTAACAACCCGATAAAAGACAAGAAAAATCAGTATGCATTAAATTGCAAAAAAAAAAAAAAAAAATTCCAGGAACAGAATTTTGTTGAGTGAATCAAAAATACAGACAGGGTCTGGTTAAAGTATTTGCTGGGCAAACAAGATGACCAGACAAGGTTCAGATCACCACAACCCATGTAAATGTATGGTGATCTGTGGGGAAGCATGGGGAAGTACAGCTTAGTCAGAAGGTAAAAATTGGGAATCCCTGAAATAAGATTGCTTAGTGAGGCTAGCCTTATGCCTAAGCTCTGGGTTCACTGGAGACAACCTGCCTCAAAACCAACAATGCAGAAAAGCAATGAAGGAAAATTTCAGCCTCAGGCCTCCATGTGCATAGCACATATACATGCCTAAACATATGCAAACATGCATATACACACATGGAAACACCCCCCCCAAATGCAAATCCACATGGATAAGAAACTCAAACATTGACCTTGTGCAATATCTGATTACTACCAGATGCAATAATAAAACTGAGTTTTGATTCCCTCAGGAAATAAAAAGAAATGAGAAAGTGAAACAAATTACTAAGTACAGAATTTTTAAAACCACTCTGATATTTGCATTAGCATGGAAAATTGATGCTGATGTTTACAATGCCGATTTCATTATTCCAATGCTAAAATAAGAAACATGATTATGTATTTCACATAAAATAATTTTAGGACACTATGAAATTTATTGGCAAATATTAAAATTTTACGGAATAAAATTCACACAGGGAACATGATTATAAATGTTTTAAAAATTGGCTAAAATATAAGCTGGACATGGTGGTGAACTCTTTTAATCCCAGCACTTGGGAAGCAGAGGCAAGCAGATCTCTCTGAGTTCAAGGCCAGCCTCTCTACAGAGCAAGTTACAGGACAGCCAGGGCTACACAGATAAAGCCTGTTTTAAAAAAACACAATAAACAGACAACCAATTGTCTGTAATCTAATATTATAAAAATATCATTAGAGTAGAATTAAAGAGCAAAAGTTAAATGTTAAAAAACCCACTTTATAGCAAAGACCCCCAAAATGTTACCAAAAGGTGAGTTCTAATATAAGTTGAGAATATAACTTACTGTTTAAAGAAAAAACAAACATCAATAAATTCTTGTTGTGTGTACATTTTATTTCTAACACGTTATAGAGTTGACCATGGTATGAAATATTTTATTACATTGTGGTTATTAATAAGTAGGGAAGCCAGTCTGCTTTTACAAAAAGCACATATTAAAGACATTTTCCCTTAGTCTATCAAACGCAAGCTCTACTTCAGCATAATTAATTTATGTCACAACACAAGGGGTAAATTAATACAACTGTGAGAACTGAGTTAGCTGATCCAGACCACTCATGAAGCATACAGAAAATGTTCTCTGTTATTTGTGCAGACCAGGAGAGTAGGGCATACACATAGGAGAGATCACAGTGCAGTATAGGTCTTGGTTGTTTGGCTCTGCCTTCCATTGCTTCAGCCTAGGCAGACAAGTTAGCCAACTTTGCCTGTGTTAGTATCTTCATCGTTTCTGTTAAGCCCACTTAAGACTCCCATTTGAGGACACTGAAGTTTTATAACTTACAAAGGGAGGAACTAAAAGAAGCCCTTTAAAACAATGGCAAAAACAAAACAAACGAACAAAAACAAAACCGCAGACAGATTTGTTTGTAACTTGCTATTTATTTCTGATTCCTCAGTCCTTGAAGGCTGAGTACACTGGGCATATCCATAAAGATTTAGATTCTGTATCTATAATGTGACGCTCACATTATTCCTCCACCTGCTCCTCATCCTGCTCCATCCTGTCATCTGCTTGTTTTAAGCGGAAAGGTTGGCAAAGCACTGCAAACACCATAAGCTTAAGATTCAAATTATTTTAAAGGATGCATTTTCAAGGAAATGTGTTGTCTGCTTCAATCTCTCTCCAACGGTTGAATTTTCATTAACAGAATAAAAACAAATCAATTTCAGAAACTGAGATATAGCCAGCCTATTTTTTGTTTTGTTTGCTTTAACAGTATCCTAATGTATTCCCTTAGGAACATGAACGCTTTACCCACCCAGTGGAAAAAATAATTCTGCTGGTTCATTTCGCTGCTAAACAACAGCTTCGCTGTCAGCTTCTACCTAGCCCAGCCTTCATTGTCACCTAGTAATTTTATATTGATCACCTTGGCAGACCTGGACTCTGGCAGGTATAGCCTGTCTTCTTTACATTCTGGGGTATGGGGGTGGGAGGGAGAAGACGGCCACAGTAAAACTACTCGACACCACGAAACAGATCATATGACTTAGGGCACAATTCCCTGTCTTTCCGTACGTGTCACGCAGCTGCTATTTCTCCCCCTTGAATAAAATGGAAGGGAACCAGACCCAAACCCTCCATCTGAGTCTTGGGACAATGAAGCCCACAGGAAGCCACTCGCTCCTCCCGTGGGTTTACTACCCAGCCCGAGGCTAGGTGGGGTGCAGTCGCCGGACAGGCTGAGTGACAGCACGTCTTCCACGCCCTCCCCAGCGCCACCCGAAGGCTCGACGTCCGACCCCCCACCCACAACTCCCGACACCCCGAGAAACCAACCCTACAAAAGGGATGGGCTCTCCGGAAAACTCCCTTCCCCAGAGGCCACGCAGCCATTCTCCGGACGCTCCGCCCGCAGCGGCGATCGCAGACGGCTCGGGCGGCGGCTGCACAAAGCCGGGAGTGAGCCGAGGAGGACCCGGCGCCCGGAGGGGAAACCGGCCCCGGGAGGGCGGGCGGGCGGCCTCAGCCTGCGGGGTGGGGGAGGGGAGGGGAAGGGCAGGGAGGAGAGGGCGGTGTCCGCGCGGGGCGTCCGCGCAGCGCCCCCCGGCCTCCGGGCCCGCGCTCCATCCCGCCGCGGGCCGCGCCCCGACCCCGGCCGCCGGAGCCCCAGAGGACGGGGACGTGCAGAATCCCGGGCCGCGGCAACCCCGAGCGCATCACTTACCCCTCACCGCAGAGAGGGACCGGACCGGGAGGCGGGGCGCGGCGCGGCGCGGCCCGTCAGTCTCTGCCACGCTGTCCTTGCCCCCACCCCGTCGCCGCTGTCGTCGTCGCCGCCGCCGCTGCGGAGCTGGGGAGCCCCTCGGTTCCGCTGGGCAATAACGTTATTCCACACACGCCCCACACATAGCGGGAACGGCGGCGAGCGGCCGCTCGGTGCGCAGGCGCCTCGCAGTGGGCGAGGAGCCAGGCCCTCTCCCTCCTCCCGCCGGGGCCCGGCGATCCTCACTGCGCAGGCGCCAGACCCAGACAATGAAAGGGGGCTTTGAGGAGGGTCTCACCCACACGCTCGCGCAGCCGCCCACTGCGCAGGCGTGCTCTCGAGTCCTGCCTGAACAATGAAGAGCAGCCTGGCCGGATTGGGACCGCAACCAAGCGGGACTACGATTCCCAGCGGGCAGCGCTCCAACTCCAAGCGGAGGGCGGGGCTCTGGGCATGCTAGGAGTTGTAGTGTCCGCCGCCTTCACAGTCTGGCTGTTTGGAAGATTTACAAAAGATTCGTTTTCTGGAAAATAAAAAAAAAAAACAAAACAGTTTTGACAGAAATCCTTTCTAAAACAGAGTTTAGTATCAATGAATCCTTGAGAGGGCTCAGGGATCAACTCCTCAACGGCCCGTGTTGAAGAGTCTAGGCCTTCACCGGGCCGTTTCTATCAGTGGGTCGATCCAGGTGTCTGAAGGATGGCATGACAGCGGGACTAATCCAAACTGAGCAAAAAGGAAAGGGCGCGGCCTGCCAATCCGTATCTTGGCAACCTGCTCAGGCCACTGAGCTGCCGGAGCGGCGCCCCAATCGCATCGCCCTCTGGGAAGCGTAGTGTGTCTGGATGGTTCGTAGGACTCTCGAGGCTGCAGGCTTTGGGTTTGTGAACTACAACTCCCGACGTTCACCGGGAGGGCCGGGTGTAGGAAAAGCCCCCAGGAGCTCGGTCCAGGGTTCCTGGCTCCCTAGTGACAAACGCTACGAGAAGCAGGCTTCCCAACCCCAAAAGCTAGGCTGTTCTCGGAGGGGTACACTGGACACTTTCCCGCTTAATTCCCATCTCTGACCCTATGGCGAAGTCCCCAGGGAACTCTGTCCTGGAGGACAGTCTGGGGCTATACCAACGGAGTCTCCGGGGTGAGTTGCTCCGAATCTCAGTGCCTAGCTCCTAGGTTCCACGGGCAGTTAGTGGGTGGTTTTCCTGACACTTTCACTGAGCATCAGCCAGGCTGTGGAGGAAGATTGCTGTCATCTTATGGATGAAACCGTTTAGTTTTGGTTTTAGGATTAAACAACGTTGTTACCTCTGCGTCTTCTGGTTACCTGATCCAACAAGGTACCTACATCTTGATTTAGGTGTCTGTCAACCAGTACCAGCATAAACTCGTGTATGCTTCTATACCACTTTTACCCTGTGGCTATACTTGGCGTTTAGTCCAATAAGTTTCTCATTTATGTTTTTTACACATTCAAATTCTGGTGTAGTACATAAATCTGACCCATAAGACCAGAAACAAAACACTAATAGTTATTTGAAATAATACTATATTTGTTGATCTACGTTATATTCATATAGCAAAGGGTTTAAAACTTTATCTGACTTATCTCCCCATTTTACATGTCAGGAAATCAAAGTTCAGAGAGGTTGAAGTGTAGGCCCAAACCCACACAGCTGGTTGGTGGTGGCAAAGGCAGGTATTGAATTCAGGCCTGCCTCTAAAGCCGGTGTCTGTCATATTAATCAAGTCATTACTATAATTGAAGCCCATTTTGGTTAATTCAAGTTTTCTGAGCAAAGTACTGGAAGAATGATTATCTGATGAAGTAGTGTCCGTACTCGTAGCTAGCTCGGTCATCTTGACAACAGACATAAAACTCTGGAAACTTTAGATTTTGTTATATTGAAGTTGTTGTGTCAGCTACGCCACGATTATTATGAGTAACAAATGAGCAAAACGAATAATGAACATGAAACAGACAAAACTGTTAAACCATAGCAAGGAAAGGGCTGGGAATGTGGGTCAATATTAGAATGCTTGTCTCGCATGTGGGAAGGAAGGAAGGAGAGATAGGCGAATAAATGTGGGACACATAGGTGAAAACGCAACAAAGACTTTATTCTACTGGTTGTGTGCTTTTTTTTTTTTTTTTTTGACTAATTTATACCCTGATTTATTCAGCAAATAATTGAATGTCTTATTTGGGTTAGCCATACTAGGGGATAAAATTTTCAGTGTGTCAATTTTGTGGAGTCTTTGGATTAGTGGGAAAGACAACAAATGAGGCAATTGCATTTTGATATGGTATAAAATAAGGGTGATGATGTTTGGCACAAAAATACCTATTAGATGTTAGCTGCGAACATTTGCTCCCTGAAAATTTAAAAATGTTTTGAGAAGACTGGAAAGTTTATCTTTGAGTGCCTCTCGACTTTGTAGGCCTGTTGTTTGTCATCTGTAACTATTGGTGCTAATACAGAGTGTTAGCATCCTCAAGGGTTCAAACTATAGGATGGAAGAATTAACGGTAGTCCTCCACCTATTGATATTTCAAGAGTTGGTGGATACCAAAGTAACCGCTTCTAACCTTTTATTTGGGATCAGGAAAACTCCTGTGCTCAATGATATAAATGGTTGTAATTTTTCAGGCTGCTAAGTTTTTCTGTTTTGTTTTGTATTTGTTTTTTGCTGTTATCTGTTTCATATAATTCTTCTGTGACATAATTTCGGGCCTTTATTTAACCAGGGGGCTTTTTAATATGAATCATTTTGATGTAGTCACATGGTTAATCTGACTGGGGCAACAGGGAATGAAGAAGACAGGACAGACACAGTAGCCACAGTCTGGAAACCCAACAGGAACAGGGAATTTCTGTAGAGGGGCAGTGTGAGGCTGCAGTGTGCTGGGAGGTGGAAGCTGTGGTCTGTACTTTCTGCATGTTTCAACTAACGGTCAGCTGGATCCATGCTTTGACCAGGGGAAGCCTTGCCACTTTCCAGAGCCTGACTTGAGGAAGGCCTTGCCATTCCGATGGATTTTTGAGTCATTCAGGTCCTTGATATGGCTGTCCTCATGTCAACAACACACATTCATTCAGGATTTCATGTCCTCCTACATACTGGGGGATTGTTTCCTATTAAGCATTTTGATATAGTCATAGTGCTACTTTCAAACTAATTTTATAAAAGTGGTACTTAGCTTGATGGAGTAGCACTTGATTAGCCTGGACAAGGTTCTGAGGCCAATACCCAGCACCATAAAAACAACTCTTGTAGTAATATATATAGTTGCTGTGCAATTGCTTCCAGTAATTATAACATGAAATTCTAATTAAGATAAATTTAAAATTTATAATTTGTGTGAGTGCCATTTAAGGTCAAAACATTTCAACAAAAACAAATATGAGTTGTGGAAAAAAAGATAAAGGTTTGAAAAAATTAAGGCATAATTTTAACAATGAATCAAGAAGTAGAACTTGAATTTCTCCTGGTTTTCAGGATGTCTTGTTTATTACTTTAGTGACATTCTTATTACAATATCTAGAAGGAAGAAACAAAACAGGATTAATCCTGAATTCAAGCATAGTCAAATATCAGTTATCACTTTTAGATAGAATAATTCCTTTTAAAGTAAACTTTTGTTTCTGAATAATCAAACTGTGGTGACTATGACATTATTTGTTATTTCAAGAGTGCCCAGTATTTAAGAATTGTTTTATGAAATATCCTCCTTGGTTTTTTGCATACCGGAAGACTAATAAAGTATTTATCTTTTCTTCCTATTTATTCCTGAGATTTTAAAATAAGTGTACATTCACTAACTGCTAGTATTCTTCATTTTTATGAATTAGCCATATGAACGTTCAAGTTTCCAACAAAATCAAAGTTAAGCATATCTTATATATGCTTATATCTTATATCGCTGCTGTCCTAGGACTACACAGCTCAATCTGTGACTAAAGGGGGTTTGGAAGGCTTCTTGGCAGGGTGGCTAGGTGTTTGTTAAGTAGGTGTCAGTAGGTGACAAACCTCTAAGTGAAGTGTCAGTCAAGGCGCAGTGGCTGAGGGACATATTTCTAAGTAGGGAATATAGCAAATGTTCCTGCTTCCTCCATAACAGCCTCCCACAGGATTCTGTGTTTGAACACTTGCTTCTCAGTTGGTGGCACTGCTTTGGGAGGTTACAGAATATTTGGAGTTAGAGTCCCAGCATCACTCCATTTTATGAAATATGTTTTCCTGTTCTCCTTAACTTTGGGTTGCCTATGCCCTCGTTAAGAAATTGGGGGAAGAGACTGACATACACGTGGAATCCTGTTACATGGGAAGTTGAAGCAGGAGGCTGAGCTCTTTGCTTCTTGGTTAGTCACAGTGTGAACAAGCTGAAGGGTCCTGCCACCAGATACTGAGTGGCAACTCTATGCCACACCAGGCATAATGACCTTTGAACTGTGAGTCAGCCCTTTCTTAAGTTGCTTCTGTGAGGGGTTTAGTTCCAGTGAGGAGAAAAGTAGCTAATATATCCTCCCCTTTCTATTTTGTGCATGGCACTGGGCTGTAGCCCTGCAGTAGAGCGGTTGCCTGGAGAGTGAAGGGTCAATTTAACCTCCACCATTGAGATAAATAAACAGTTTCAGTGCATAGTTGTATGAGGACATGGGATGAAGTCAATTAGGTTTTAGCCAAGAAAGTGGAAGTCAGAATTACACAACCCTAGATGTTTTAGGTGTTACACATTTGAGCATGCGCCTCCACTATTAAAAAGCAATGAGATTTGTGTGGCAATGTGATGTCCGCCCCTCCTAACAGAGCCAGGCAGCGGCTTTCTGTGGTGCAGCTTGGGGTGTGATGCAGTTTTGCAGCGCCTTTATCACCTGATCAGATGCTTCCTATCTGCCTTTGGGCGAGTGGGCATAGGGCTCAACAAGCTCCTGCCTTGACAGGAGCACATGCTTCCCCTTTTATGTACGCTCTATGCACTTCTTCCCTTTCCATTTAAAACATTGGTTTTTCACACTCCAGATGGAGTCTGTGGAGAATATGACAGAGGCAGGAGAGAATGTGTGACTAGGAGGCAGATCACTGAACTTCCTGTCCCCTTGCTGATTAGTATCTGTGTGACCTCAGACCAGTTAATAAGTTGCATTTGGATTTCTCTCTTCTCGTCTGTAAAGTTAAAAGCTTCAGCTAGATGAGCATTCTTACCTGTAGGAGCCAATATGGCAAAGTCTGTAAGGGACTCAGTAAAAGATACTAGGCCAAGGGCAGGCAAGTGGTCAGGCTCGGAGCTTGGTGCTTTTCATTTGCTTTCTGGCTCCCTTCCCCCTACTTCTCCTTCCTTCTGCTCAAGTCTTATAAAATTAAATTTCAGAAGTTGAGCTTGTACTTTGAAAGTAAGAATGGGTCTGTGGCAAGAACACTAATCTTGAGAAAGATCCTCTGCATTTGGTGTAGTTGGAGAAAACCGGGGATAATGTTGATGGTGGATGTTTTCCTTGGATGTGAATGGCACAGCTCTCTAGATTTTGCTAGGAAGAACTCACATCTGCAGAAGGGTTGTGTAATAACACTAACAGAGTTTTGCATCTTCAAGCCAGCAGTGATGTCATCTAGACCTTTGACCCACTTAAGAACACATGTTTATCTTCAGGAAAAGTTTCTCTTTTTCTCAGACTTACTCATAAAACTAACACTTCTTTTCTACTTCCATAAATATTTTCTTGATTTTTTTTAATGACTTGCTATGAGTTATTTGTATTTATATGTCTGTAGGTCACACACACACGTAAACACTTTGGGGGGATGTAAAAATTATGAGTGTTTTTTATATATTTATGTTGTTTTTAGTACTTTTAGCCTTTATGGCTCATTTCTTTCTTTCTTTCTTTCTTTCTTTCTTTCTTTCTTTCTTTCTTT